>NC_140445.1:59960849-60458349 GCF_963576455.1 Neolamprologus multifasciatus | reverse complement strand
AGAAGAAGAAACAAGCCAAACATGGTCATAACACACTGCAGTATACAAGGTGTCATAAAGTTCTATTCCACCTATGATAATAAAAATGTGATACCTGGTTTGATTTTAATATTACTTCTTTAAGCATGTATACAACTTTAATATTTTACTTCTAACTCATGCAGAGAACAAACATCAAACAAACATTCTCATGTGAAGGACCATCAGTGATAATTATAGTTGTTTCTCTGGCTCATATGATACAAACTGATAGAGTTAGGTCTATAAGTTTTTTGATACTTTTTGTATTTCTGCCTATGTACACCACCAAAGTGGATGATAAATTAATCTATCAAGGTGTGAGTGAAGCGCAGCTTTTCAACTTTAAATCTATGAGCTTAAGAAAAAGTATTAGATTGACTGTTTAGGAATTAAAACCCCACATGCATAATCCCCCATTTTCAGAGGCTCAAAAGTAATTGTACATTTGATTAAGAAGCAGTTAAAATTGGAGTTGATTCTAAATGTTGAACTTGGTAGCTATTCACTTGAATTCTCAATGTGAGGTCCAAAGAGATTGTCATGGTCAGACGGTCCTTCCCGGGGTGACCTGCCTGTGTGTATGTGTGTGTTTCTCTCTCTCTCCTCCTCCTCTGCCCAGTGGCTGACACACCTGCACCTAATGTGCCACCCAGCTGTCGCTGATCATCCTTCGTTGTGGGCTGGGGTATTTAACTGTGTGTCCGGACGGCAGTCGACGCTGGATTGTACTTGAAGCGTGGTAGTAAAAAGTGTTTTTTGACTTGTAGCTTAGCTTTAACCGGCTAGCCTCCTCACCTGGTGTTTTTGCTCGTTTTTAGGAGGAAAAGATACAGAGCTGGAGATTGGAGAAAAGGAGCCCGCGGGGTTAAGCTATTGGAGGAGAACACACACTTGGATGTCACTTTGGAAACTCACCTGCGCACCACTGGGAGTTTGGAGAAGATCACTGTTGGACTTTGCACTTCACTTTGTGTTTTGAAACTGTGTTTTGGGCACTGTAAATAAACGCACTGTGTACTTTGCATCCAGAGCTCCGCGACTGAGTCCGTATTTTTCCATTACCCGTGACAGAGATGTTCATACAACCGAAGGAGGCCATCATTAGGCCAAAAAGCCAAAATAAACATTGCAGAAAAGCAGAAATGCAATAGCCAGCTCAGCAACACCAACATACTTAGCAGACCAGACCAGCTGAACTCTGCAATGTACATGGGTATACTCAGCCAAATGCTGTAAAACTGATTAAACAGTGCTTAACAGTGTAAATCGTTAATGACTCGAAATATCCTGTAAAAGGTGGCACAAGACTTTCTCACAGCAAATATATTGTTCAATGGAGAAATAATTCACCTGATCTCAATCCAGCAGAGCATGCTCATCAGTTGCTGAAGCCAAAACAAACAAACAACAACTGAAGATGACCGGAATAAAGGCTTCTCAGAGGATCTCAAGGGAGGAAATACAGCATTTGGTGACATCCATGCTTTGTAGACTTAAGGCAGTCAAATGTGAGCAGTGAGCAAATGAGTTTTATTAAAATAATGCAAGCAATGCTTATATTTTAAATGATATTACTTTATACAATTAATTTAGAGCCTCTGAAAAAATGTGGTTTTAATTCTTAGACCTTTAAGGCAACACTTGCTGTTAAACCCTTTGAATTAAAGCTGAGAGTCTGCACTTTAATTACATATTCATATAAAATCACTCATGGTGTTGCGCAGAAGCACAATTATTACATTTTAATGTTGTACAAATACCTGCGCCTAGCTATATCCTTGAAACCTAGTTGTGATCACCAAAAAACAAACATGCATGTCACTTTCTTGCAGGACCGTGCATCATGAATTCATCCAGGCCAAACAATCAATGCTGAATTTTACTGTAATCTTTGAGCTTCAGAGGTTAAGCATATAGCAAACCTGCTTAAGCCATGTGTTGTACATCTTGAATTTTTAAGGATTCAAAGGACTTTTCTTAACAACTATATTTTTGGAGTTGTGTTCTAGAGCTTTATTAAAAGTGGCGCTGCTTCCGTAAAGCTTTACCAACAACTTGGACCCAGATGTGACACAAATACTAGAAAGATGCTTTCAAAGGTTTATTCCATCCAACCCTTACTCCAACACAGGGGTGACAGCGAGTTCAGAAATACCAATTAATCTGCTGTAACTTCCATGTATTTGAACTGTGGGAGGAAACCAGAGTATCTGGGGTAACCCAGGAGGTTAAACAAACCTCAAAGGTTTATTGCAAATACTGAAATAAAATCTGCCACCAAACTTCAAATAATTAGCATCCGATCAACCAGTTTTTTGTACAAGAGCTAATATAGTATCAGTGGATACCCCATGATCCAAAAAGATTCAGAAAAAGGTGTGGACAAAGTGGTCTGAAGAGAGTGTTATTGACTCAACAGCCTTGACATTTTATATCACCTTCCCTCACGCAAGCTGTTGGGTTCCCTGAAGGCTAAGGAGTATCTCATTATGTTTTCCCAAGAAGGTACCATAAGGAAAGATCGCTTTTTAAGTAGAGTCAGTGTTTTTCGTGTAGATGAGAGAGATGTTTTTAAGAATTTATTTCAAAACAGAAAACCAAATGTGTAATATTACTGATAGGACTAAGAGATGTACCTCTGGAGACTGAAGATGGGCAGTGAGCAATATTTTGTGGGGAGAACAAAATTACAGACTGGATTGTTGGCTGAAAAGATGTAGTCTGAGCAGGCAAAGAGTGCAGTGAGTATGGCGGAAAGATGAACACTGCGGCTAAATGACTTGGTCAGAAGCACAACTCAAAACATGGCAGGCAGATGATGAAATGACAATTGAGCAGGCAGGCAGTCAGATGAAGATGAATCTGAAGTGCGGTGATAGATAACATTGAAAGAAGGAAGAGAGCAAAGAACTAACCTTGGAACTAATTTGGTGGAAGGCCGAGAGGGAGCCCAGGGTTGATAAACAGCCGAGGGTGGTGAGTGGATAACGTAGAAGTTGCAAGACCTCCACACGGAGAAAGTGGCCACATCCAGGAACACTCACTCACTCACAGAAACAGAAGACAACACAGATTTATTACAGCACTAAGACAACTTGACAACATCTCCGATTACTGTATACATTAAAAACATGATTGGACACATGGTTCACTATACTTGCTTATACCTGCATCCATTTCTTTCCACGTATCGTATCTCGCAGGGGGGCTGGGGCCTATCCCAGCTTCCATAGGGTAAGCGACATGGTACATCCTGAACAGGTTGCCGATCTGACTCACAGTACAGACAGATAACCATTAGCACTCACATTCACAAATATGGGCAATTTAGAATCACCACTTAACTTAACCCCACTAATTGCATGTCTTTGAACTGTGGGAGGAACCCGGAGGGCTTGGGGAGAACCCATGCAGAGAAGGTGAGAACGTGCAAACTCTGCACAGAAAGGCCCTGGCCATAATGGTGGAGTTGAGCTCAGGACCCTTCTTGCAGTGATGCAACATTGCTAACCACCGCACCACTGCCCTTGTTGTTTATACACATTTAAATAGAAATTGGGGGTAATTACACATAAATTGTGGAAATTGTTTTTGAACAGTAGTCAGAGGTAGACAGTAGACATCCATTATGCCTCAGATACTTCCAGATAAACACAGATACTTCCAGGCAATACAGTGGATACTTCCAATTATTTCTATTTTTCATGTACTGAAACCCTTTCATATCTCACACAGATAGACAATAGTGATGTGTCGGTCGCAAACGATATGGCTCTTAGAGCCGAATCTTTGAAGTGAACGACACGAACCGGCTCCTTATTGGGAGCCGTTGTTTTGGGGGGTTTTTTCCCTTTCTCTCACCCTTTCTCTCGCACTTTTTTTCGCTTCACTCCGCATGTGAGCCTTGTGCTTGTGCTGAGCAGAGGGGGAAGGATATGCATCAAAACAAAACAAAAAGAATATGCATCTTCTTTTTGTTTTGCATATTTCAATTTATATTTCATTGTGTTGTGGTTTGCAGTGTTTTGTGTTGTTTCGGAGTTTGTACGTGCTTCGGAGTTTGTACTTGTTTTGGAGTTTATACGTGTTTGTCTCTTGGGGCCACTGTAAATATAATTTTATTTATTCACTCCACATAAAATGTAATAATTATAAATACAAAAACCAACTATTTAAATTTCAACTTTTAACTATTAAAAATGTTCAGCTTTTTCCTTTTAAACAAATTTAAAGTGAAACAACACGAAACACTGCAAACCACAACACACTAAATATAAATTAAAATATGCAAAATAAAAAGAAGCTGCACGTTCTCTGTGATATAAGCCTGGAATGATTTCCTGCTTGGAATTGCATACATAGGATTCACTGCACAGATACTCACTCGCAACTGAAAATATTGTGGATGATTACTATACCTTTCTAATGTGACGATTAGGGATGGGTACCGGTATCCGGTGCCATGATGGCACCGGTTCTGACATAAACGGTAGTAACCAGACCGAAAAGCAGCGCACATTTCGGTGCTTTATTTCGGTGCTTTTTTTCCTGAGTTGTGGTACACTTTCTTCTTCCTTACATTTGTATTGGCGGTTGGCAAACAACTGAAAGGTGCATTACCGCCACCAACTGGTATGGAATGATACACTTTAGATTCTAGCCAATCATTTTAAGTTTCCGAGAATAGTAGGCGGGTCCAGGTACGTACGTTCTTTTAGAGCAGAGCTACAGATTAAAAATGTCCAAGGCGAAGCGGTCAAAAGTCTGGCTGTACTTCACAGCAAAAGATGCAAACTCAGCAGCTGCAACAAGTGCTTTAAGCTGATACTGTGATACTGTCAAAGAAGGTAACACCTCAAATCTGATGAAACACCTGGCGACGCATAGTGGGGTTTTTTTAAAGCCGAGAAATGCGCCGTATTTGATAGCTTGCTGCGAGACCTCACACCGAGCACATCTACTGCTTGTGGGTTGCCTGTCATCGGACCCGGAATTAGCAACATCCCCCAAAAACCCGAAGAGGAGAGTCCTGGCCCCTAGCCCTGCCAGTGTAGCAGAAATGATGAGGATGATGATGGCAGCAGCAGCCGTTCTTCTCTGCGTGAGTAGCTTAATGTTGTTCGTGTGTAATTTACGTTGAGTAGGCTAACCACGTTATTACATTAATGCATGTAAGGTGAACAGCAAACGCCATCATAGCTACATGCAGCTGTCTTCTTGTTTGATGGCAGATACTCCCTTCACCCTGGCCAAAAAGGCTAAAATGACCAAAGAAAAAGTGGAACACAGTTAAACATGAGAGGTTTTTGGACAAAGTTTGTGTTTTTTTCCATTGTTTAAGCACTGCTTCCAGCCAAGAATGATACCATATATGCCCCATAGCTGCAGAAAAGGCTAACATTGTTATCTTTTTACAAAAAAACAGCTGAACATGAGAGGTTTTTGGACCACTTTTGTGTTTTCCATTCTTTAAGCACCGGTTTGAGCACCGTTTAAGCACCGGCACCGTTTCAAAAGTACCGGTTTGGCACCGGTATCGGATAAAACCTAAACGATACCCATCCCTAGTGACGATGTTGTCTCTTGTTGTTGTCCCTGGCTCTCTTTCTCTCTCTGCTTTGTCTCTAGGGACCACCGTATATATTTATATTTTTATATATAAATATATGAATATATAAACATATATAAATAAAAAACACATCGTTTTTACATTAATAATTCCTTTTGTGCATAATTTTATATTGTTGTTGATAATAAATTATTAAAGCAACAAAACAACCTGAAGAGCCGGTTGGGAGCCGAGCTGAAGGAGCTGGTTCTCTAAAAAGAGCCGGAATTCCCATCACTAATAGACAACTTCTACATTTGTTTGTATTGCCCACTCAGTTTATATAGAACATAACAATGATAAGCCATAGGCTTCTGATTTCAGGTTTTTCTTATAACATAAGAAATTTTATGCCATATTTTTTTAAATCTCTTATTAAAGAGCCAGAAATTATAATTACTTAATTCAGGGTAGTGGTAGTTGGTATATACATGGTATGGTATTAAAATATATATTCATAATGTAGCTTTCTTTTAAATAAGTTTAAAGGGTTTTTTTGATTTTTAAAACTGAAAACATATCTCTATATATTTATGCTTCATTTCTGCCCTTTTATCAAGTACGCTTTACAAATTCCACTTTTGCTTTGATTCTCTTTGATTTAGTGCTGGCATGACCACTGCTTCACTCTCATTTAACTTTTCTGGCACACCAGTGGTACTATTGGCTTTGTACTCTATGTACCACTACATCACCCACCAATTTAGTACACATATAAAAGCTCAACATTCAGAGGAATATCTTGTGTCCTGACTATCCTTAAAAAATGATGACATTCACTGACAACAACAAGTAATAGTATTTGCAAACACATACCCAGATTAGAAAGATATTCTGAATTTTGAGCTTTTTATCTTGACCAATAATAATTTGTCCAAATTATAATCGACGAGCATGTATGACTGTTTACTCTATATACCATACAACATTAACACTAAAGAAAAAATAAAGAAAGAATAAAAATGTTCCAAATTAGATCATTGAGCAATTCAACAATTACACATTAAACTAAATTCTTCCTGTCCAATATAGACACTGTGTATAATTTGTTTTAAAGTATCTTATTTTCCCGTCATGGCAAGGGTAATTTAGTTTCCTGCATGCAGCATTTCAAAGAGAAATTATAGCTATGGACTATTTTGTAATTATTGCTTGTAAATGGCTTTAGGTGTGCCATTTTTGATAAAGGCATTGGAGGTAATGGTGGACTTTGAATATAAAACCAGAATAAGACATTTGGTTAAACATTTTTTTTAGACTAGCAACTTATGACTACTTCTGTTTTTGTCTGGAATTGTGTATTTGTTTGTTTGTTTATAATCACTAAGTTTACAGGATTTTTAAGTCCACGAATATGTTAGTTACAATGGATGAACAACAGGTATTACTGATTTGCACTCATAGCACACCTACCTACTTATAATGTATAAATATAAATTCAGTTGCAGGGACGCTAATCAAACTCCCACATGAAGAAGGAATAATGTTTTTCTGATATTTATTCTGTGTTGTGGGACAGTCAGAGATAATTGGCCACCTCATGCTATTTACCCTCCCTTATCTGCATGGTTTAGCACACCAGCTGATACCGTTGTCCTTCGGCCAATGCTAGCAAAGCAGCTTACTCATGTGCCTTGTCGTTAGCATCCCAGCTAGCGAAGATGGCATCGTTTCTTCACACCAGAGGAAGCGGAGACTCCGGGACTTGACGCTGCATATGTGGCAACAAAATCTCAAGAAAGGACACACACCAGGGCTGCTCATGTTGCCAACCTGGAACATGCCCAACTCACAATCAAAGCCGCCGGTTCATGTGCGCACCGTGATTGGTTCAACGTGAATTGTCAACGACAACGGCTAGCACACCAAGATAGCCTGCTGGGAACAGACTCCCTCTCGCTCACAGCCGAAACCACAGTTGATAGTGGTGACCAGGAGGGAGTCACAGAAGCCGAACCGTAGGCTGGCACTAGCTGGGGCTCGCAGCTGGATGATAGAAGTTGGACTTGGATTACAAGGATGACAATGAAGATGCTTCAGAACTCCTCACATCCAATGAGGAGGAGGACAAAGATGGAATCTTCATACCCTCCTCTCATGCTGCCAAGCCTGATACTGCAGCTGCTCTCCAGGGCAAGCAAGAGAGCACACCAGCTTCTCCCACTCCTAGCATGGATATGCAAAACGTGCACAACGTGTGGCTACATTTAACACCATTGTTGTAAAAAGTGGGTATTGGCTTCTGAAAAGATGAAATAATTGCTCTTCAATTCACACATGTCATATATGATGTTTTGAACCCAAATTTTACTTTGGAATGGACCAACAATATCTCACCCGAGATTGCAAGACCACCAGGCATTCATGGGTTATTTTCGGGAACAGCAAGCGCCTGCAGAACAGGGAGGGGGAAAAAGCTGGGAATGCAGAGCTGGCTTTCAACAACACAAACTCTTGCTTCCATCCATCTTCCTCACCAGTGGCACATCCCTTGTAAACAAAATGGAGAGCTACATCTCTCCACTCGCTCTCATTATAATTGGAGAACAGGTGAATCTGTCTTCACCTTCAGGTTTCTGGGCACCCACATCTCCGCCTGTCTCTCCTGGACCCACAACACCAATGCTCTCGTTAAAGAAGGCCCAGCAGTGGCTGCACCTCTTCCATGTCCTGAAGAAGAATAACATAGACCAGAAGCTGCTGCTGGCCTTCTACCACTCCTCATTGGATAGCACGTTCTCCTACTGCCGGGTGTTTGGTACGCAGGGACCAGAACAGGATGGCTGCGCAGAGGATAATTAACACCACCCTAAAAAAATCATTGACTGCCACCCCTGGAGGCCATCACCAGGTCCTCCTGTCTCTGGAAATCCAGGGCCATCACAGGTGACCCCCTGCACCCTGTCCACCACCTGTTTGAGCTTCTGCCCTCTGGTTGGCGCCACAGGTCAATCAGGTTCCACACTTCTAGACTCACAAACAGCTTCTTCCCCTGGGCAATTTGTATTGTCAACAGACATTATCCCGCCACACCCCTCCCCTGCCCACCGATCTCACCAATCTGAGCCATGGTCTGAGTAACCCCTGTCACTCATGCCATTCACACACAGAATCTTTTTAGAAGTCTTTTCTTTGCACTTCTTCCAAGCACTTTGCAATTTTTTCTCTGATGTGTGCCTTTTTCTTATTTTTTTTATATATTTTTCTTGTTTTGTATATCTCTCTCTTGATTGTATATATTTTTCTTCTTTACTATTTATTCCTGCTGTCTACTGCTTATAATTTATTCCAGCACAGTTGGTCTGGAACACCCACAATTTCGGTGTGAGTGTTCTATTCTATTTTCCACACAGCCCCTGCGCCTTGGCCTCGCCCATTTTGGGTGGAGTCTGCCTCAGGCGCCAGCTCAGCCTCATCTGCAAGCCATCAGTAGCCATCAGTGGTCTTGCATTTAAGGCCAGCACGAATTTCTACTCTTTGCCAGATCATATGCTACTCTTGGTGGTAAATCAGCTTTCATGTGTGAACTTCAGTCTGTTTTTCTAAATGTTAATGTTTTGTCTCCCTGTGCTGCATTCTCCACTTAGACTCCTGCAACTGTGCCATAGATCTCCTTCCCAGTGCACCGCTGCCATCTTGCCGCCTTTACAACCTATCATGGCCTGAGAGGGAGGCTATGAAAAAGTACTGGCGGCGGGCATCATTCGTCCATCCTGCCCCCCAGTAGGTGTGGGATTCTTTTTTGTAGCAATAAGGAATAAGATTGTTTCCATGCACTGATTAGCGTTGCATGAATGAAATTACAGTAAAAAATAAATACCCTCTACCGCTCATTAATTCTGCTTTTAAAACACTTAAGGGGGCTACCATTTTCACCAAACTGTTATGTCTTACGATATACCTTTCTGCATGCAGAAACATTGAAATTATAAAAAGGTTTTGTTAAAGCAAACTGTGGCATAATACTGAGCACCACAGTGTTAATCAGGTGCCTTACATTATCATTTTTGGTTTTTGCATTATGTTCTCTTACCTTCTGATTGAATAACACTAGAAACTGTAATTTATGACTACACAATGTCCTCATGCACTGAGACACGCAAAATCACGGATCTCAACACAAAGATGGTGTAACAGAGAGATATTACCATATATCAGATTTTAAAATCACTCCATTGTTGCATTGATGGCTAATGGCTTCTGAAAAGACAGAGAGAATAGCTTCATATCACAGAGAAGACAGACTTCCATGACCTAATCCTACTTTTCTTTTGCTGTCTTGGTTAGCTTTAGGTACCAAACCTATTTTGTTAGGATTCATTTGATGTCGGTTTGTTGAAATACACGCATCATTAACAGCATTAACACTGCACAGAACAAAATGGTACTTAACGGGAACCAGTACTTTTAAATGTAATCTCCTGGTCAATCATCCTTATTACGTGGGTTCATAAAGTTCGGCTGACCCTAAAAACCCCTAATGCATTCTCTTTTTCTTCTTAAATTTAGTTTGTTTGGATCGTGAACAGAAGATAGGAAAACACAAACTGACTTTAAGTTTATAGCTAATTCTTTTCTTTCACATCATTGAGCATCACAAGCTGAACTCCAAATTATACAACACATTAAAAATGATATAGGCTTATTTTCTGTATCCGTATTCGTGTAAGCACATTTATACACATATAATTGGAACAGGAGTCCCACTTTTTTCATGAGTCCAAATGCAGCCAAACATGTTTGTTTGTTTTATATTTTATATTTGCTAAGTGAGAATCTGATCCAAAATGTGCATGTTCAATCATTCAGTTAAGGAAATCCCAAAATGTTAAATGCTTATTCTCCTTCTCCTTTAATGTGTCTATTTTGAAGAAGAACCTCCTTTTTAAGTACACTCAACAGTATTTTTCTTTGTTCTGTGTGCTCTTCCAGAAAATGTTGACATGTGTTAAGAGGCTAATGGGTGTACCAGTCATCCAGGCAGGCACAATGCTTTATGCTTTGATGTAAACATTTGAAATGTCAACCGAGTCCATAGCCTTTTGTGAGTAAGCTCCAGCACAAATAAGCCTGTCAATCCTCTTTCTTTGTGTGCATTTATTAATCTGTGAGACATGCCTCTGCCTTGTTATGAGTTTGTTTATTTAATCACTACATTACAAGCAGCCCCTGCCACAGTCTTGCAGCTCTACAACTGTCCATAGTTATCCCTGTTCACTTCTTATCAAAGATCCTTGATGTGTGACACCAAACTATTCTCCTCTCCACTAATAACCCTCCACTTTTGTCTTCATCATTCTTGCATGAAATTGGCTATTAGATGGTTCTCTGGGACAGATAGAGGTGTAATACTTTAATACAGTGGGCCCATGCTCTGTGAATATGTGCTGAGAAAATGCTGAAAATATAAATGCCCAAGTATCAAAATTCCTGACCAAGGACATTCATGCATAAACACACACATACACACACACGGAATAAAGAACTGGGAGAAGGAAACACAGACCAGGGACAGGGACATGTTAAGTAGAGCTGTGTCTTTTGAGTTTGATTTACTTTGAAGCCATCACTTATCCTTGTGTGGTGATTACCATGGGTCTTTGCAGTCCCCAACCTCACACCAATCGTGTTAACACAATCAAATTTCTGGGCACTGTTGAAGTTGCCACGTTCCAACTACCTAATCATGAACAAAGAAAAAGACGAAAAATTATCTCTGAGAACTTGGCTGCTTGAAACCCACATACTGGGTCAATCATTGTTCATCAAAGCCTGTCTTTCTTGGCTCATCAGAAATTATAAAAGGAAAAGTTGATGAATGAAGATGAAGACTATTAAAACTAATATAGAGAATCTTAACATACCTTGGCAAAGGTACAAAAATGGCTATAAATCCCTGCTTTCAGTTGCATCAAAGCAAAATTATTTAGTAACATATAGACTGTGGCAAAATGACATTATTACACTCATATAAGCATTTGTTTTCATTTATGTGTATGTATTTTAACAAAATAACATCTATTTTTGTAGCAACTATGTTGCAATTTTGAATTGAATTGCAATTTTGTGGGGAAAAAAACTGATAGGGACTCATTAATTCATAAGACTGCTGCTGAGAAAATTACTTAGAAATATCATTCAAGTAGGTATTCAACTTCCCAAAATATAAAGAGCAATCAAAAAAATTTTCAAGGCCACCTCATTGTGCATTTTTGAACTGCTTTCAAGTCTTCTACTATTTTTTAGCTTGCTCCCTGGATTTCCTTTGCTGACAAGCAATTATTATTATTGAGTACACACATACTACTATTAGTTTCAGGTCTTTCTTCATAGATTTTCAAGGTTTTTCTGGGTATGAATATATAAAATAAGTCCAAATGAAGACTAAAGTTGATGTTATCTGGATATGTATAAAGTGTTTGCTCTTTTCTGAAGTGGTGATGAGATGCTATATCATGACCTTGTTGTGGTCAAAATATGTAATTGACATTTTAGCTAACTGAGACCATGACTGTTATATATATAAACTAAAAACTAGTGCTGTCAGCGTTAATCTCGCTAAAATGACGCTAATGCCACAACCGCATTAACACGGCAAATCTCTGTTAGCGAGTTAACACAGATCGCCCCATGCGATGGCTGCGTGGCGTCAACACGTTAGCCCAGTTAGCTCATTAACGCATTGACGCTGTGTAACCATTGCACGCAGTTATGGCGTTAACGTAGTTTTAACAAGATTAACTCTGACAGCACTACTAAAAACATATAGCTTTAAGTCTGTCATTAATTTTGTTATTGCAGAATTGCATGTCACACAGACAGTGCATACAACACTGCGCAAAGTATTTAGGTATTTTTATTCATCACGCAGTGCTAGAAGAGCACTCATAGGTGTGCAACAAATTAGTTTTTTTATTGAAGGCAAATGGACTCATAAAATACAATTAAGAGTTTTTATTCTGTCTAATACGCTCTGTCGAGGTAACTGAGAAATAGAAAAAGAAGATAAAATTCTACCGAGCTATTTTTGAAAACATCTTTACCTCAGTTTAAAGGTCTAAAGTGATTGCTCATTAAATGTCCTTGACCCCAGCTGAGTTTTAAACCTTTTCTTAACAGACTGTGACATGTACTACACTCACATCAAATCTTAAGTATAGCTCTTAAAATAAGATTTTTGCTAAATTGGCAATGAAACTTGAAACCTGGCTTAAAGAGGGAAATGTCTGGTGTTGTAATTTGAAGGTGACTTCCTTGTGCATTTAGATACAGTAATAGGAAAGATCTTCCTTCAAATATTATCTTTAAAGGCACCACAAAGTTTTCACTATCATTGGCATGTACTGCATTTAAATATACATACACAGGTAAGCACTGAGATAATACAATGAAGGCCATAATTATATTAAGGCTTGGTGTCTGTGTACAAATTGGTGATGCACTGATTTAGGGCTTGTATTTGTGAATACATCTTGGCCCCAACTCCAGGCCTCGAGGGCCGGTGTCCTGCAGTTTTTAGAAATGTCTGTGATCCAACACAGCTGATTCAAATGGCTAAATTATCTCCTCAACATGTCTTGCAGTTCTCCTGAGGCTAATCGTTTAATTCAGGTGTGTAGACCCAGGGTGATATCTAAAACCTGCAGGACACCGGCCCTCGAGGCCTGGAGTTGGGGACCCTTGTGTCAATAGATAGTTAAGACAATATTTGGCAAAGAAAATAGTTTTAAAGTTAACTAGACATGACTTTTTTTGTACTTGAGTCTGTGGAAGCTAGGTACTAGACACCATGAGAACTTCCAGGATAAATGGACACATGCTATACTAGGTAAATACATTTGATCTGACTAAATTAAATTGTGCAGTGGGAATGTCTGTGTCAAATTATTTTTGAAAAAGCAACTTAAATAAAGATGCATGAGCTACTCTTATCTCCAAAGCGCAAAGCCACCTTTCATTGCCATGCCTATGCCATTTAAAGATGAAGAATGAGCCTGAGCTTTACTCTGGCAACATTGAAAATACAAACATGTTTTGTAAGCTATCTCAAAATAGGAATGGGCAGATATAAGATAAAATTGGGAATAAATTATGCAGGCTAACCCTATATGTTGTTTTATTGTCTAATTAATCACGGTGGTTAAAAGGTAAAAGGATTTATTGTCAAATAGATTATATTATAGATTATAGATTCTATGTAAATATTTGAATTCTCTTTATGATACTAATTACACCTATTTTTCTTGTGATACCACCATTCAAGTAAATTTATAAGGTCCAAAACATCATGCACTCAATGCATCTTAAAAGTTTCCATCTATTGAATAATAGATGAACAGTTTATTTTCTCCAGGATGAAGTGTAGGTAACAGATCAAGGCAGAGGAAGATAAATAATAATTTACAAATCAGCCTGCGCGTTGTCTCATCCGCTTTATTTACACACAGAAAATGACATGTTGTAATGTATATGCCATAGACAATGTTCTGTTATTATGGTTTGTATCACCTGCTGAAAAACGGAAACGCATACCAGTGCAACAGCCCTTCCTGATAAGAATGCCCCGTCATGCTGCAAAAACTGCTCAAGAACAGCATGAGGAACACAATAAAGAGGGCAAAACAACCTTCAGAAATCCTGCTTCCCTGCCCTGACTCAACATCGCTGCTTTAGCTGCTCAAGAGGATTGTACACAATATCATGCAGGTGGTTTTTAATGTTTTGGCTAATGAGTTTTGGGGAACATGAGTCCTTAAAACCCCTGTGTGTAAACATGGTTGTGTGTTGTAAAGCTACTCATATGAGGTGAATATTCTCTGTAGTCTCAGGGCGGAAATGGCACCAATTCTATACATCTAATGAAACTTGAAGATTAAAACAGTGGCATAATTAACAGGCTTTATGCTCTGTCAGAATGTGCCACGTGAGAAACTGCTTCCTGAGGGTGACATTTAGCATCATACACTGGCCAATAAAAGGATGGAAAGTCTAAGCATCAGCAGGTTCCATGTCCTGCATGTTAGGTCCTCAGCAGCACCTCCATCTGTTTCTCTGGTAATACAATTTGCCTTTAATTTCCTAATGTTCGTCTAATCACCAGGCCTTGTGCACAAGGGCTAATAGAGGGGTCACAAGTTGAAGTCTGACCTGAGGAATGGATTTAATGGGCAACAGAGAATGCAAACTGCATTATAAAACACAGCTGCTTCTCCTATATAGCACGTTCAGTAAATGTGTGCTGGAAGTCTGATGCCATGAACTACATAGTTTCCAAATCACGCTTTCACTTTAATGATTAAAGTAAAAGCTAGGCATGAGGACCTTGCAAGCAGATATACTGAATATGAATACGAATATGATCTGTGGAGTACTAAATGGTTAGTTTCATCTTTTTATGTAAAAGAGAAATACTAATCATGAATAATAGATTAAAAGACACAGGATATGTCCAAACAGTTACATCAAATTAAAAAAGCAGCTGTTACTGTGACTGTCTATGAACTCTGTTCCTCAAAGCAAACTTAGTTTTGATCTCTTATTTTTAAGCTTTAATTTTCACGACAGCTAACGAGTTCCTAGTTCAACATCATACCATCTATTATGTTATTTACACTCACAACTTTCTATTCCCACATCTTCACAAATGAAAGTTTGCCTTAGATGTGCATAAGTGTGGTGGGTTTTGGATTACCGGCATAACACCATGAAAGAAAAGAGAGAGAAAAGATCCTCTGTGAGGAACTAAAATAAGATGCAGCCAGGCAACTACATCTGTTCAGCCACACGCTTCTGAAACTGTGCCTTTAACCAAAGGACCTCATGGCAAGACAAAAACTTACAATATGTATTTGAGAATTTCTTACTGCAAAGTCTTCACACTAGTGGCTTGTTTGCTTGTTTAAATACCTTAATTACTGCGTTTGAAGTGTCTTGTAGGCTTAAAATTGCGCCTGTTTCAAGCATTCAAGTATACTTAAATGTGGATCTATCAAGAGTTGTTCAGATTCAGTCCTTTCCAGACCCATTATTCAGAATAATCTAAGATTGTCATAGTGACAATTGTTTACACTTAAATTTTGCTCGAGTGCAGACCTGAACCTTGTTTATACATTTTAACACGAGAAGGGTCACATGATTCAAAAGAGGCAATAATATCTAACATAAATATAATGCTGACTATGCTGTTCATCAAGGATGAGAGTAATGATACATTTCTATTTGTAGATTGATGTATTTCATTCAATGTTAAATTCTGGACCAGTAAAGATCAAAGCAAAAACAAAAGTATCTTTTTCTCTTCTCTGCTGTTTCTCTTTTCTTATCTCTTTCCCATTGGTGGGATTTTTCAATGTCAGCCACTTCTTCTATCTGCCGGAGGTGCATGCCATGCAGGTACCTGATCTTCCATGATGGTTCCTGTTCTTGCTTAACTACTTTCTTGTATTTCTGCTGCCTGAAGTATTCACTAACCACACGATCAGTTTTAGGCATCTTGGTGATGCATCAAGAAATCCTACCGAACCAGCCAGACAAAGCTGGATTGAAAGATAGCAAATCATGGCAGCACAGGAGCAAGTTCTGCACACAACCGCAATAGATGCCATACCCAAGTAGCCAATATATACAGAAGCATCTGTGCCAAGTATGGCTGGAAAGTCCTGAGGTCATAAAAGGATATGCACCCCAGGGTGGTTGAGAATGACCAAACTACAGTAAGCAGAGGATAGATGTAGCTAGACCAAGTGATAGCAACATCAGGAAGAAGGAATATGAGAAGCCTGAGAAATACCAAGAGCTGATCTCCTGGAAAAAAACAAACAAAAAAAACATTGACTTGCTCTGAAATGCAACATTGGTAAATAATTGCAGCCTAGAAGCTTAAGTTCTAACAACAAAAATCCTTGTGTTTTAGCATTTAATTTTATTACAGGACCAATAAAATATCTGTTCATAGTTGATATTTGTAATAGCAATGCTAGCTTTCAAACTAGGTAGGCCCTTATTAGGTCTTATAGGATTTTTCCACTGTGCTTTTTGATGCTATTTATTGAGTGGTGTACGTTCACTAATCAGGACATAGAGGGTACTGTGATATGAACAAGCCTTGCATTTTTAGCTAAACATAAAATGCTGCATCTTTTTATTTATTTACAAGAAAAACATAAACATCAACATGTAGATTTTACTTCAAAAGCAATTGCTTTTTTTTTTTCATTTTCACTGGGATCACTGTACTCAGGGCAATGCCGCTGTTTGTTTAGGGTGCATTTCCAACAGTATAAAGAGAGAGGGCTTTGGAACCCCGGGCTCCTTAGATTGAAGGACCCCAGCTGAGTGGAAGAAGTTGCAAACAGCAAGAGTCAATTTCATGTCTAAGCAGCGCCTCTTCCCGTGGATATAATGCACTCTCAAAAAGCTTTAAACTCTGCTGGTGTGATTTTCGTCACTATGAGAGCTTTTACATTATTTTTAAACTCAATGATCAAATAGTGAACCTCAAAAGATGCTTTTTCAGTTTCAGGTGAAAAAACATTTCTCTTTTAGTTAGCTAGCATTTTAAGTAAACTGAGAGGTTAATACACAATTTCAAAATGTTTGTCAGAGAGGAAAGCTGATTAAGTGTTTGTTATGATGAAAATGAGGATGATTTAATACTAGTCCGTGTTAACATCTGTGTTGAAATCTGTTTTGACAAAGTAAGCCTGCTTAGAAATACATGTATTTATCAAAGAGCCAGGAAGTTCACACTGATACCTTAGTTACTTGCAGAAAAGAGGCAGAATATTTGTTGTGTTATATTTTTGGACCTTGTTAATACGTGTGACCTCAGGTTCAAGTTCAGGTTACTTTATTTGTACCTGTAGATAATTTGTTCTTTGTGCTGAATAATACATCATGGGGAGCACTTGGGTTTTTGTTAGTGACATTTTACACAGTCAGAACATACTTGAAAGGTATTAAGATGTGTTTTACAACAGCATGGTTTACAACATTTCCTGGGTACGCTGAAATTATGGCAGGGTGCACTATTTGACACTTGGGTTTCATTAAGGAATTATTTAAAAGTGGTAGGCAATGAGTGGGTCAAATGGAGTCAACATGACTAATACAACTACTGCAGATTTGTGTAAAGGCTTGATTTAAAGAAAGGTGGCTAGGCAAAACCTTACCACTCTGACAAGTTTGGGTAACAGTGTAATACAGGACTTTTACCCATGTGTGACCCACCCAAGTCACAGAAGCTGGACAAGAAATTAACAGAAACACTCTCCTAAGAAGAAACATAACATGAAACTACAGTGGAAGAAAATAAAGAAAGCAAATAGTGTTCGGAAGCATTTCAGACATAAAGGAGGGAGTTTTATTTTCTTTAATATTGTTCTTATTTGAGCATATCCACTTCATTCGGGTGAACTTTAGACCTGCCTACTATATTAGTTCTTAACCTACGTATTGATTCATGATACACAGTTTTTCTCACAGCCCAAAGTGTCAAATATAACTAATTTACATTGTAAATTGTGTTTAATTTATCTCTTATATGTAAATGTAAACATCGCACTCAATGTCAGTAGCCCTCCAATGCGACCCTGAAAACTTGCTTCACACGGGTTATGTTCTCATTGATTGTTCACACACTCAAAGCTCTGGAGTCAGTTTTTTAAAGTGAAATAAAAATGCACTTGGTATGCACACAGGACATTTTCACAAAGAAAGTTTGCATTTTCTTGAAGGAAAGTCACTGACCTGTGAGATATGGTACTGTAAGGGATATGCTGACCACTAAATGAATGTTTATGAATGCAAGCTCAGGGCCTTTAATTCTGTTCTATTTCTATTTTTAAACAGTGTTTTAGCTTAATAATTAATTAATTACTTAAGTATCAACATCAGCTTTTTACATTGATTGTTATATAAATCTGTTATTTATAAGTATTGATCTGACTATTAATCACAAGACTAAACAGCTTAGTTACTACTAAACAACTACTAAATATGGCTGAGCACTGTTTAAAACTACAGAGTCACACGTCTACCAAGAAAGCAAAGGGTATGCTACAAGTCAGCCACTTTAACCCTCACATTAATTTTAATAATAGGGGCTTTATATTACAAGATAGAAATGACTGAATAGGCAAGACAAGGGAATGAACAGTCACACCCACCGTTCACACAGACCACTTGCGGCCTTTTATGTTAATCATGTTGTTTGGATGTAGCATGCAAACATTCCTTTCTATGCTGGGACTGTTTTTGCTACATTAAAAACGTGGAAATGTTAAAACTTCCAGTCACCATTAAAACGTACATGCAAATGATTTGCGTTTAAGTGTGGAGAAACAGCATACGTTCATGAATTTTCCTTGATCACATAGTTTCTCTAAACAAATACACAGACAATAAATAAGTAAATATATGCTGTTTATTGGTTATTTTTTCATCAAGATTGAACCAGTTGTCTAGAAGAAGGTTGGGGAAAAACATACATACAGCCATAAATGCACTACAATCCTTTTTTATTTCCTATCTAGGTCGCCAGGGCACTACTCTGAACAGACTTGTGGGGGGGCATAAAGAATGAAAGCCAACATTTAATGGTACATTTATTATTCTATTTAAATAGGAGAAGTCAAATGAAAAATAAGACAATCATTTTTTAATTATGCCTGGAAATGTGAAAGACGGTCTTACTTAATAAGAAACTTATGAAAAGTGACTTAATTGTCTTTCTCTGAGCAAATCAGAGTGTTATAAAATATATTTTACTTTATCCTCACTGTACCTTCTCACATCATTATTTTTATCCATATACAGAGTATTAGTTATACAACAGGCTTTGCACACAAAATACTTAAATCTTAATAGAGAAATGGAGATCAATGAAGAAGGAGATGATGGTCTAAGCCCCTGCTGTGTTTTCTTGTTCACTCCAGGCCAAAACCTAAAATCTAAAGCTGTAGTTTAATAGAACTGAACACACAAGGGGATGATTTGCTTTCCTATAATGCATTAAAAGATCAGTCTTGTTACAACTTCATGATTACCAGTTCACAAGGCCTGAAGTTATACTCTCTCTGCTGTTGATTCAGCATTACTGTGTGGAAAGGCTCATCAAAGTTTTCCTATGGGCAGCCAAACCTGACAAGCTAATTTAGTGGGTTGCTCATACTGCAGAGGAAATGCCAATAGAAGTACATATTTGGTGTTACTTGTGCACAGATTTGACAGTCTGGCATGTATTTTGGTTTGGAGAGCTAATTCCAGCACATTGTGGAAAGCAAAGCAAATGCATAAGATCAAAAATTAAACAGAGATGTACTTTACACAATGCAGGCATGAGAGATGGCAAGAAATTTTTTGTGGTCATTGTTTTGTGATGATATAAATCTGCAATTGGAGGCTTCTTTTGTACTGTGGGGAGAGGGTATTTGCTTCCTAGGCAGCTTTTGTCTTGTTCCAGTAATAAATGCTGATATGCAATTGCAAGTCAGAGGGGTTTTTTTTGTTTGCAAGAAATTTAAACTTTTATTGGAAATTATGGGCAAATTTCATTCAATCTTAATTCAATGCTTTGCCCAGTGCTTCATACATTTTCCCAATATCTGTAAGTGTGTAAAAAACTGATGCTGGTGGATTATGACCAAGAGGCAATGGTGAGCTGGTACAAACCTAGTGTTTTCCTTATGTTTATAGAATTGTGTTAAACTTTTATGTAGTAGCCTACAGTTATGATTATTGACTGTTTATTTTTATACATTGTAGGCATACAGTAGGCATTGGTGTTACATAGCAATTAAAATAGTAATCATATATCATTTTCATATCAACACACCTAAAATAATCAAATAAAAGTTTCCATAATACACAGAGGTCTGGTGATATAATAAATATGTACAATAATAAAATTCAGAAATTACTGAAAAGGACTAGTTTAGCTCTGGCTTCTCATTTCATTATATAGACAACATTTGCAAAATGTGTTCATTAGCACAGTATGGCTAACTGACAGCAGCTGACACATAAAATAGGTTTAAATCAGTCTAGTATTATCACCCGAAAAAGTGTTTAATCTTAATCTACCAGTGTCTCATTCATGACGCTGGTAGATTCAGCGGAGGTCTGAATATTCAAGATGACACGAATATTTCCCAGGCATCTGTTTCCCTTCCTTCTCTCTCAGCCCTGAAGGTTTTTGTGCCAAGGTCTTCAGCTCATTCTTTCTCCCAGACTTTGGGGTTGAGAACTCAACAGTCTCACCAAAGCTCACCCACATGGTCTGGGTCACAAACACAGTGGTGTGCCTCAGTGACAGATGGAGCTTGCAGAGAAAGAGAGAGATTCCCTCATTGGATGAAGTACATAGGCCTGCTGCAGTAGATGGCCCAAACCGCAGTTTAAATGTAATAGAGGAAAATATTTCGGCTCTTTTCTTCTTTTCTTTATTTCTAATGGTATAGTTTACAGGTTACAGGTTGAAGTGACCTATTACACTTAATCTTCCTAAATTATGTCCTATTTTCTTTCTTTTTTTACGTGTCACCCAAGGATCTCAAGCTAAGAAGGAGCTAAAATCACAACACTGTTTACTGGAGAGTGGTCATGTTCTAATGATTCAGTAGCTGCATATGGCCACATATACCAGTAGTATTCCAAATTTAAAAATAAACATCAATTAAGACCAAACTAAAAGCTGTCTTTCTCCTTGTAACTTAACATTCTTTCCCAAAAGCTTCTCTCATTGCCTGTTTGCATGATTATTTAGATTACTGCTATCTTGTGGCTGCAGTTGGCCATTTTCTTTGGAAGCAGCCCTAGCCACTTGCCTCCAAATCCACCAAAATCTTTAGCACCTGTCAATTTGATAGACGTGGGCATGTTAACAGTAGCTTGAGGCCAGCAGCGTCTTCTCATTGTGTGTACATGCACATTGTGAGCATACCTGTAGTTGGCATGTTAGACAAGCTGCTGCTGACTCTGCTCCCACTGCTCTGAGATCTGTTATGATTTACATGTGTGAGATCAAAGCCAGCATTAGCAAGTAAATAAACACTAGGTCATTTATTCTCTAAACACACTGGTTTTATCAACTAACCACCTTTGCTAACATGTAAGAAACATTTGAATAATTGATTATAATCAAGGAAAGCCTTAATGATGGAGAGGAGATGTCAGCACATGTCATGTCCAGTTTAATGTGGTCCTAGTAGCATAGACACTATTTTTTATGTATAAATATTTTTATGTATACATATATATGTATTTGTGCTTAAAGTTTCTGAATATGAAAAACAATGTTTTCATATATTTGTGAAAATCGGGGAAGGGGGTCATTTTCTATAGAATTTTCTATAAAGGTTGAAGCTGTCAAAGTGTGTCCATTATTTGGATTTTTATGGTTTAGTAATAATGCATAGAAATAGTCACTTGTGGCACATGTTTAAATTATTCTCATAAAGACTATAATAGGTTTCACACAGCATTATTGCCACATTCTAATGAGAAAAAAGCTGCCAGCATCATTAAGGGTGCAACATTTGCTGGTTGACCAGCCAGGCTGCACCCCTAGCCATGTGTGGCTGCGCTAAGGAGGGATTTCCCCTCAGCCAGGTCTATGTGGGTGTCATGATGGATGAGGATTGGAGCAAAATACTGTTCTGATTATTAGCAGTTTATGCTTCAGAAGTGGCTGAATAAATGACATTTATTTCTTCCATGGCTTTAAGAGATATTTGCAGTGAAATTAAGATAAATATTGGAAATACTTGTTGTTCTTTGTTGAGTTTGATTTCATTGCTTGGGTCTTTTTTGTTTGTTTGTTTTTGCTTTTTGGTTTTATGGAGATGTGATTCTCAATCTGTTTGACCAGCTTTTTGTATTCTGCATCACATATTTCTATGTTAAAATGTAATTCAGACAAGATGTAAATTATTTACTCTGCACAGCAGGGGCAATGGGCATGTTCTTTTTTCGAAAGATAAAAAAATATTTTACAAGCCAAAAAAAAAAGAGTCACAGTTCTACATGTATATTTATATAAAAGTTTTTGGCATTGCTACTAAAGCCTATAAACTCTCAGAATCTCTGTTTTACATGAATAGTAAAGAAAAAGCATTGCTGTAACTTGGAATATTCCAAAATATATGAAAAAAAAACACAGAGAAAGCTTTTGTGTCACTGTCACATTGTGTATTTTATTAAGTATGCCTGGTTTTAATACACCTGCAAAAGTTTATTTTCCTTTCAACCTGATCCTCCCATCTGGTAGACTAGATGAAAAGACAATGCTGACTTAATTTGCATGAAAGCTTCAATGAGTCAGCTGCACAATTGAAAACAGCTGCACCTGCTGTTTATTGCAGAGTAATAATTTGCACCTTTTTACTATTCAGGACTGTATGTATTGTCTGCAATGCATTTTTAAGCATTGTGAGGTTTTTTCCAGATGCTTTGATGAATGGACTCGGAAAATAGCTTACTGCATAATGACTGGCATAACTCATTCTGTAATGTATACTGTATTATGCATATTATTTGTTGGGAGGATTCACTTTAAAGTGATAATGAATACCCCTTTGGCAATAAAAACTTTACAGTTTTCTGGAAACTGGAAGTTTTACTCAGACACAGATAATAGAATAGAATAGAATAGAATAGAATAGAATTAAACTTTATTGTCATTGCACATGTCACAGGTACAGGGCAACGAAATGCAGTTTGCATCCATCCAGAAGTGCTTTAGCCATGATATAGATGTATTACAATATATATTAGCAATAATATAGATATGTAAGTATATTACAGAAATGGGTCTATTATGGTATGTTATAATGTACACGGTATGAAGTATGTTATGAATATGCTATAACTATAAGTATGTACAGGCTGTAGTGAGTATACAAGCTATGTACAGGCTATGAACAGGATATAAATATGAAGAAAAAAAACTATACAGAATATGAAATAAAGAACTATACAGAAATATGAGATATACAGCTATACAGAAATGGGAACTATGCAAATTGTAAACAGTTGTAGAATTAAAAAATTATCATATTGTACAGAATGATTATTTACACAGAACTATACAGTAGTGCAGTTAAGAGGCTATATAAAGTGCTAGTGGTTGTGAGTGGTGGTTCAGTCCATGTTATTATTGTGTGTTTGAGGGTACAGTTGTCTATTGTGTGTGTGTGTGTGTGTAGGTGGTTGTGGGTGTGTGTATGTCCAGTCCATGTGTTAACGTGGGTCAGATGTCAGGAGGCAGAGTTCAGGAGTCTGACAGCTGTGGGGAAGAAGCTGTTCCGGTACCTGGTGGTCTTAGTCCGGAGGCTCCTGTAGTGCCTCCCAGAGGGCAGGAGGGTGAAGAGTCCATGTGATGGGTGACTGGGGTCTTTGATGATTTTCCCAGCCCTTTTCAGACACCGCTTCCTGTAGATGTCCTTTATGGCAGGAAGTGGTGCTCCGGCGATGCGCTGGACAGTTTTCACGACCCTCTGCAACGCCTTCCGGTCCGAGGCAGAGCAGTTCCCGTACCAGGCTGTTATACAGTTGGTCAGGATGCTCTCGATGGTGCACCGATAGAAGTTCACCAGGATGTCTGAGGACAGGTGGTTCTTCCTCAGAGTCCTCAAGAAGAAGGGGCGCTGGTGAGCCTTCTTGACCAGCTTGGAGCAGTTGGTCGTCCAGATGAGATCCTCAGAGATGTGGACTCCCAGGAACTTGAAGCTGCTCACACGCTCCACAGCCGTGGATGTAAGTAGATGGGTGGGTGTGGGTCAGCATTCCTCCTGTAGTCCACGATGAGCTCCTTGGTCTTCTCGGTGTTAAGCAGCAGGTTGTTTGTGTCGCACCTGTTACGACCTTGCATGTTTACGTGTTTGTTTTGTGCAGGTGTTATGTCTTATGTTAATTTAGCTGTGCCAGGGCCCTCCTCCGATTGGTGCATGGATACACTGCAACGACATGACTGGTTCCAGCTGGAGGACCCGCCCATTAAAAAGAGGCTGGAGTGCTACAGCGGGAGAGGTCTTCGCGTTTCTCCTCACGGCCCAGCAGTCTTCCCGTGGCAGCCGCTGGCTGCAGTGCTTTTGAGAGTTGTGAAAGTGGAGTGGGTAGGGGTGAGCTGCCGTTTTCTTTTGATCACCCGTTTTTCTCCTGTTTTGTGTTAGTTAAGGAGGTTAGACTCTGTTTTTATTTTTGACTTTGTTTTGGTGAGGTCAGGGGTGCGGGATTTGTTTAGATCTGTTTTGTTTATTGTTTTGGCTTTGGCTCACCCTGAAGCGTTGACACTCCCGTTTTGGTTCCTTTTTTTTCCACATTGTAAATAAATCACAGTGAAACTAAAGGATTTGTCTCTTGTGGCTGCTTGGGTCTTGGGGGGGATGCGAGTGCCTCACTCGTGTTACTGCCTGGCCCTAGACGGGTCGTAACACACCACTCAGCCAGACGATACACCTCCTCCCTGTAGGCGGCCTCATCGTTGTCACTGATGAGGCCAATCACCGTGGTGTCATCTGCAAACTTAATGATGGTGTTAGAACCATCGGCAGGTCTGCAGTCGTGGGTGAAGAGGGAGTAGAGGCCAAGTGAAACTTTCCATGAAAGTAAATAAATAAAATCCATTCATTTTCTTAATCTGATTTAGGATTGCAAGGTTGCTGGAACCTATTTCGGTCATCACAGAGTGATAGCTTGGGATAGCTTGGATGGACTAGCAACCTGTTCAGTGCAGGTTTATACTAAATCACAGGGCCACCAAAAAGACACAGACAGCCATTCATTCACATTCATACCTACCTACAGCCAACTTGGAATCATCAGTTAACCTAAAATGCATTGCTTTCAACTGAGTGCCGCGAGACAAAACTCATGTAGACACAAGGAAAACAAGAAAACTCCACACAGAAAGGTCAAAGCTAACCGGCAAATTCAAGCTCAGTACCATCTTGCTGTGAGGTGGCCACTGTTAACCACTGCACCACCATGACACCCATAAATTAAATCAACAATCAAACCTAAAACGTACTCAAACTACTTTGTCAGATGTCTGCCAAATAATTTATGTCAGTACCCTCTCAGGACTTGCCACACACCCCTAGCATCGTGTTTTCCTTTGATCAAGTTGTTGCTTCCATTCAGGGAATACAACTGAAATCTCATAATTGTATCAATGTTAGAACATAAATTCCAAACTGCTGGGACACTGCATAATGAGAGCTGCATACAAACTGAGGTGAATCTTTATATGCAAAAAGGTTCATGTTCCACATTATTTTATCATTATTGTTCTGCCTGTATTCCATTTTTGCTAAACATGAACAGCTTTTCTTAAATATTAATTATGTAAATAAAACACGTTGTAGTGAAAAGGGTAATTTAATACAACCTGCCATGCAGTAAGTAAAAGACTCCTTAGTGTAGGTCAAAGCACTCCGAAAGTTTCATAATAATCAATTTGCCATCTGTTCATTAATGCTACAACAGCTCCCATCTTAAATGCACTGGGAGACTCCAGCGACTCATTAGATGACCTTAACTAACATTTTATCCCAGTGCTGTAGGTATAATGTGACAGTTCTATCTGTGGAAGGAAGAAAAATCACTGGAAAAGGCAAATAGTGGAACAAGAACAAATCTAAGTGCATGCTGGATATCTGTTGTCTTTAAAAAAATAAAAAAATAAATAAGGCATCTATCTATGAAGGCTAGAGTTTTGCATATCAGGACATACTTTTAAAAAAATCATCTGGTCCTTAGCTGATGTTAAATTTAGGTAAATACAACCTCAGTTGAACTACAAAAACATGATAATTACCAAGTATGGTCACCTCAATAAAATCCAAAGTTTTGGCAGTTTGCTGGTCTGGAGCATATAGGTTTGTCTTAACAAAATGCCAATGAAATCTTCAAGACTCAGGTTTTGCTGACTATCAGTTTGTGAAGGGTCATATAATTACAATAAGGTTGATTCTATTCATCTGGATGTAGTGGCTTCAATGGGATAGACGTATGATGTTGACAATTTGCATATTAATGATCAAGGAACTGACCTCACAGCCCATTGTTCTTTCAGTGGGCTGGTTTCAGTTATTGTGCAAATGTACTGTTTATAAGGTTGGGGAAACCTGTAATTGATATGGTTTCCGAAACAGACTCAGGCGCAGGCCAGGGTATTCCTTTAAGTGAAGAACAGTGCGTTTATTCACCGTGAACACAATCACCAAGTGGCTATATACAACGTGCAGGGGAAACGGGTCCGGGTCGCCAGGGTCCATGGGAAACAGGGTTAGGGGAAAAGGTGCTCCACACTTTCTGTACAAAAGCTCCTCCTCAGTCACTCCTCTCAGAATCCGGTTCCAAAAACGATCTAAACACAAAAGGTCGGGTTAGCGGGATAATAACAAAGGGCTTTCAAGATACAGGTTGACAGATACACAAGTTTGACTGACGCTGATAGCTCAATGATCCAGCGAAGACTAGTGCAGACTCGCCATCTTAAGTAGTGCAGTAATCAGCTGGGATCAGCGGCCGGTGCGGTGATGAGAGCAGGTGTGTGGGCCAGCAGCGGGAGCCCGCAATGAGCGTCGCCGTGGCGAGAGAGAGAGAGAGAGCGAGAGAGAGTAAACAAACCACAAACATATTGCCTAATAGAGGGTCGACCAGCGGGGTACAGAGACCATGACAGTAATCAGCTGTCTGTGAAGGTTCTCAGTCATCCAGGTCATCGTAGTCTAAGGAGCTTGGAAAAAAAAGGGGTCTGGACTTCTTTAAGTTGCTTGAAGACTCCTTGAAACTCCTTAGACTGCAGCCGGTGTTCCTCCCTGTCCAGGATGTGTACATCCTCATCATTGAAAGAGTGTCCACTGGCCTGTAGGCGTAAATAGACTGCTGAGTCCTGGCCTGACGAGGTAGCTCTTCTGTGTTGTGCCATCTGCTTTGCCAGAGGTTGTTTGGTTTCTCCGATGTATAAATCCTGGCCCCCTGGCACTTAACAGTGGTGTATGCTGTTAAGTGCGTACACTATGTTACTCTGTTTGTGTCGGGGGACGCAATCCTTGGGGTGGACCAATTTTTTTGCCGCAGTGTGTTTTAGGGTTTAAAAGCCAGAGAGACACTGTGTTTAGAAAAAATGCGTCTCAGCTGCTCCGATACTCCTGACACATACGGGATCGCTACAGGTTTTTGCTTAGTCAGCGGTTGTCCTTCTCTCCTGGATTGGCCGGAGCTTTCTTTTAGCGCCTTCCCAGCTTTGACAAAAGTCCAGCTGGGATAACCACATTTACTCAGGGCCTTCTCGATGTGCTGTTCTTCTGCCTCCTTGGCCGCTGTGTCTGTGGGGATGGTGTTCGCTCTGTGTTGTAGCGTCCTGATGACACCCAGTTTATGCTCCAGTGGATGATGAGAGTCAAACCTTAAATACTGATCCGTATGCGTAGGTTTACGATATACATTAGCTTTGATGTGTACCATGGCCATTGATAAGTGGGCTTTGATCAGTGGTTGTTGATCAATAGACATGAGAATTTGCATAATTATGATTAAGGAACTGACCTCCCAGCCCTTTGTTCCTTCAGTTGGCTGGTTTTAGTCATTATGCAAATGTACTGTTTATAAGATTGGGGAAACCCGCAGTCAGCTGAGGCTGAAGAAGTCACTTGGATGAGTGATGAAACGTTTCTCCCACTGAAAACGTTACGTCCAGATGAGCAGAATCAACTTTTGGAGATATTCATAATATATTTCAGATATTTGCCAGTCTTTGCTGGAGTAGACATCCCAGCAAATTCACCCTAAGGTCAAACCATGCAATGCTCAGGGAAACTGCAGAAAGCCAAAGAGCTGCATTTCAGTTACAATGTTATTCACGAATTCACGAAATATAATTAGAAACTCTTGTTTGGAAAAGTTACCAGTAGAAAGCCAGTTCTTTCTAGAATAGGCGTGGCATCATGGTTTAGGTTTCATAAATTGTATTTGAAGCAACCACAAGATGTCTGGATGTCACACTACAATGGAACAGTGTTTGGATAGACGAATCCAAAGTGCAGATGTCTTGCCATAATGCTCAACACAATGTTTGGCAAATACCAAAAACAATATAGCAGTACAAATGTCTCCTTATAGAGATGATGTTGGTTTTGCAGCCACAGGACATGGGCACATTGCAGTCATTGAGTTTACCATTTTCAGAGTCAAAGGTGAGGACATCTCTCTGACAGTTATAACATGGCCGTAATTGTATCAGGATAACACAATAACAAATCAAAACCGAATGGCTGAAAAAGAAAGATTCAAGGTGTTGCAATGACCCAAAGTCTAGACGTTAACCCGATTGAAATGCTGTGGTGTGACCTCAAGATAGCTGTGCCTGAACAACACGTTCTCACTCCCAAAGCGTAACATTTTACGCTAGGTGACAAATCGTCAACATATTACGTTTTCGGCTACCCACCACGTTACTAAATGACAACCTCGGAAAAATGAGGAAATATGAGAACCATATGGATTCAATCTACACATGTTCGCTCTTTTTCTTCAAATCGCTTTGAAACACGCTATTTAACATCATTAAAGTCCTGGTTAAGCTCAGGAAAAAGGTTATTGTTAGGGCTAGGGATAAGGTTAGGTTTCGGGCTGGAATACAGGGCTGGAACGTCTATTACCGCGGGAGCCTCATTGCACTGGATTTCACCCATAACCCGCCGCGTACCATAAGAACGCCGAAGGTCTCCTTTTGCGTTCCTCAGGAACGCCCTGGGACGTGACAAAACGTCGGCATGTTACGCCTCGGGAGTGAGAACGGGCTGGCATGAACAAGTGCCCAGAACACTCAGTCTGAATCAAAACTGAAGTAGGATTGTAAAGAAGAATGAGCCAAAATTCCTCCACCATGATGTGAGAGACAGACAGTCTCTCAGAAAATGATTACTTTAGGTTATGGCTGCTAAAAGTGGTTCTAAAAGC
This sequence comes from Neolamprologus multifasciatus, assembly GCF_963576455.1. NCBI lineage: Eukaryota > Metazoa > Chordata > Actinopteri > Cichliformes > Cichlidae > Neolamprologus > Neolamprologus multifasciatus. Next base: position 60,428,756 of record NC_140445.1, on the reverse strand, counting down.
TACTGAGTCAGAGGGTATATTTCGTTTTTCACACACTGCTCTTGTATTCTGGCTTAGTTTTTATGAAATAATTAATGGCGTGGTTGTTTTTCTAAGGGTGTATTATTTTAAGAAGAAGGAATAGACAGATCTATTATGTAAAATCTTTATGTAAACAGTAAACTTTCTTTTTAATTATGTCTGTATTTTTAAACATCCTTTCTATGAAACTTGAAATGCTTCAGAACTAATGATTGAACTAACAACTGAACCAGACACAAGTACACACATGTCCAAAACAGAAGGAAAAAATCCAGAAGAAAAAATACACTGAAGAAAATAACGGGATTATACGTGGTTTTGACAGTTTTTAACCACTTCCTTTTCATCTCAAGAGAGTTGTTTACTTTCCCTTAAGTGTCTCTGAGATTATGGCACCGTGTGACCTGCGTGAGACATAAAAGAAATAAAAGATTATGGATGAGTTTTCCGGTGCAGTAATCTGAGATCTGCAGGGCTATTGTCTCGTGAGCCATAATGTTTTTCTCTTAATTAAAACACTACTTCAGCCAAGAGGGAGTTTAGTTGCTGAACAACTTTAGCCTTGTGCTGTCTATGCTGATTGACTAAATATAAAAATACATGGGCACAGACATCCTACTAGTTACAACAGTGAATGTTTAGATTAAAGCTGAATGCAGGGAAAAAAGGCTGTCAGTGATGGATGACGATAATATGGGTAAAAAGTCCTTACTTCATACCATATTTGGTATGGTATTGCTTTCTTTTTTGTCTATAAAATCTCTGCCTTTTTATCTGAGAGTTTGGCTTGATGGTCAGAACGAAAGCTTTTAGTGTCCACCAGACTACTCCTGACCATAGTATCAGAATGATAAAGTGGCCTGACAGCCACTGAATAGGCTAGGATACACACCATCTTGCCATAGTGCAGTCTTCATTGCCAGAGGTTAGTGAATGGGCAATAAAAAGGAATCACCGTGAAAAGGATAGTGGTTGGTCAGCATTTGCAATGTACTTCTCACATGCAATCAAGACAAAATCATGAACGCGAGACAATGGAAGGCATTGTCTTTTTTAGGTGAAAAATACCAACGACAACAAAAAGTGGATTTTTTTAGAATGCATATTAGACAGCTCTTCTTCCCTAGCTTCACACACACAAACACAAAGAACACAGTATACCTGCAGTACACAGCTGACAGATTGTAAAGGTAGGTGGGGGCGGGGGTTGCTCACTCAGAAGACTTTGCAGTGACATCAGCGAGCACGGTAGAATGGATAGCCTTGAAAGAGCCGAGTTAACAGAAAACAGCCAGGGAGATGCATCATAAGGCTGTAGCTGGAGGACATGTCTGTGCAGCACTGTATCAGGGGCCTGAACCATGATTGCCTGTGCTTGTTTTGTCATTTGTTAGCTTTATTTGAAGCTCCAACACAACCCTTCTTCCACCCACACTGTCAAACATACAAAAAAGTATAATCTTCACAAGAACACATCCGTTAATATGTAATATGCTTTTTTGTGGCTTGATGGCTGTTGTCTTTAGTGAAGTGAATAGCCTCCTCACAGTAGTTAATGGATAACTTAGTGGTAGTTGTTTTCTTGCATATTACTCTTACTTATATGTTATATTTTATATGACACACTCTTTAGTGATGAAGGCTTAAAAAGATTTATATAAATTAACCAAATGTGAATAAGCAAGTAAAGGATCAATGTGAAGACAACGTAAAATCATCATCAAACATAGGCTTAAAGCAAAAGATTTTAAAAATACCTAATAGTAGAATGAGGAAAAGCATGCGTAGCAATAGGGGGTATTATGTGACGTTTTTAAAAACATGTAGAACATTTGTATTCCATTATCACAAATACTTTTCCACTAAAGAAATGCTCTGCTTCTGTGAAGAGATCATGTTCTGAATAAGAGCACTGAGTGGTTTGTAGCTCTTACTGTGTCCGTTTAACAAGGACAAATGTAGAAGCTACATTCAAATGATCAGCTACATACAGTGGGGCAAAAAAGTATTTAGTCAGCCACCGATTGTGCAAGTTCCCCCACTTAAAATGATGACAGAGGTCAGTAATTTGCACCAGAGGTACACTTCAACTGTGAGAGACAGAATGTGAAAAAAAAATCCATGAATTCACATGGTAGGATTTGTAAAGAATTTATTCGTAAATCAGGGTGGAAAATAAGTATTTGGTCAATAACAAAAATATAACTCAATACTTTGTAACATAACCTTTGTTGGCAATAACAGAGGTCAAACGTTTACTATAGGTCTTTACCAGGTTTGCACACACAGTAGCTGGTATTTTGGCCCATTCCTCCATGCAGATCTTCTCAAGAGCAGTGATGTTTTGGGGCTGTCGCCGAGCAACACGGACTTTCAACTCCCGCCACAGATTTTCTATGGGGTTGAGGTCTGGAGACTGGCTAGGCCACTCCAGGACTTCCAAATGCTTCTTACGGAGCCACTCCTTTGTTGCCCGGGCGGTGTGTTTTGGATCATTGTCATGTTGGAAGACCCAGCCTCGTTTCATCTTCAAAGTTCTCACTGATGGAAGGAGGTTTTGGCTCAAAATCTCACGATACTTGGCCCCATTCATTCTGTCCTTAACACGGATCAGTCGTCCTGTCCCCTTGGCAGAAAAACAGCCCCATAGCATGATGTTTCCACCCCCATGCTTCACAGTAGGTATGGTGTTCTTGGGATGCAACTCAGTATTCTTCTTCCTCCAAACACGACGAGTTGAGTTTATACCAAAAAGTTCTACTTTGGTTTCATCTGACCACATGACATTCTCCCAATCCTCTGCTGTATCATCCATGTGCTCTCTGGCAAACTTCAGACGGGCCTGGACATGCACTGGCTTCAGCAGCGGAACACGTCTGGCACTGCGGGATTTGATCCCCTGCCGTTGTAGTGTGTTACTGATGGTGACCTTTGTTACTTTGGTCCCAGCTCTCTGCAGGTCATTCACCAGGTCCCCCCGTGTGGTTCTGGGATCTTTGCTCACCGTTCTCATGATCATTTTGACCCCACGGGATGAGATCTTGCGTGGAGCCCCAGATCGAGGGAGATTATCAGTGGTCTTGTATGTCTTCCATTTTCTGATGATTGCTCCCACAGTTGATTTTTTCACACCAAGCTGCTTGCCTATTGTAGATTCACTCTTCCCAGTCTGGTGCAGGTCTACAATTCTTTTCCTGGTGTCCTTCGAAAGCTCTTTGGTCTTGGCCATGGCGGAGTTTGGAGTCTGACTGGTTGAGGCTGTGGACAGGTGTCTTTTATACAGATGATGAGGTCAAACAGGTGCCATTCATACAGGTAACGAGTGGGGGACAGAAAAGCTTCTTACAGAAGACGTTACAGGTCTGTGAGAGCCAGGGATTTTCCTTGTTTGAGGTGACCAAATACTTATTTTCCACCCTGATTTACGAATAAATTCTTTACAAATCCTACCATGTGAATTCATGGATTTTTTTTTTTCACATTCTGTCTCTCACAGTTGAAGTGTACCTCTGGTGCAAATTACTGACCTCTGTCATCATTTTAAGTGGGGGAACTTGCACAATCGGTGGCTGACTAAATACTTTTTTGCCCCACTGTAGCTGTGAATTTAACCTATACACCATATGGTTTCATTTTAAGTAGAGGTACTGTTGCTATAGTTACCTGCAGTTTAAGTAATAGAGTCAGATTTTTATACGTCTGGCTCAGACACAACCCACCTGCCTATCTACAAACTGAAGCAAATTAAGAGGACATCATCAACTTTGTGTTACTACCTTATTTTCCTATCAGACAGGTTACAGCTGAAATTAAATACTTAGACCAAATATTCCAAATATCTTCACTGCAAGACAAAGTACATTTATAGTGTGGTTTTCTTTTTTTTTTGTAAAGCATGTGCATTTCAAACAGTAGACTCATTACTAAATACAAGGTCAGGTAATTAAAATATACATATGATGTCTTTTGATCTAGCTAACACTGATTACAGCAACAAAAACTTTACAAACATTAACCTAAGCTCAAAGTTTAATTGCTCTCATTTGTAGTTATGGACATACGTTGAGATATACAACTTTAAACCTTAGTCAGATTTACAGGATAAGTGTGAGAGTAAGTTTGTTAAAAGCTCTGCACAATTCTGTATCGCAAAGAATCAAGTATGACTCCTTTATTTGAAACGGGAAGTCAGGTATGGAAGAATGCAGGTACCCAAAAGTCAGTACGGACTGTGCAAAAGGCTAAATTGCTTCTCTTCAGTGACCCAGACTGAACTGCGAGAACCCAACGTTGAAGTAGCCTGAAATAAAGAATTGAACTTCCTCTGAGATGTAATATGTTTTCAGACCAGGCGTCCACATATGTGGACATCACATTTTGGGTTATTTAGACCAAAATACTCAATTTTGTTCTACAAGGGCCTGATATCCACTTACGAGGACATTATACTGCTACTGTTCTATCGAAATTTTAAACGAATATCCTCATAAGTGGCGCTCATTTTTCTGAGAAACAAAAATTAGGTAAAAAAAAAAAATTAGTAATTCTTTGTTTTTACATTCATCAGGTCCCAATCAGCCCAAATATCAAAGAGAAATTAAAAATGCATGCCGTGGAAGAGTTTGGGTCTTAGGAGGTTAAAGTGAATTGAATTCTCTTCCAAATGTGTCAAACTTTGTACTGACACATATATCATATAGCCCATGAAAACATCCCTCCCTCCAGTTCAAAAATATATGTCCAATTACATGGGATTAGATTCATTGGAGATTTTAAATTGATTGTAAGTGTGAATATGAGTATGTATGTGTTACAGGTACCGGGTGGTAGCACCTGTAGACAGCTATATATGTGTCCTGTAAACAGGAAAGAAATGATCAGACAGGGAGACGTGGCTTGCCGTTTCCTGAATACTCCGCCATTATTTATTCAAATTCACAATTATGCACTCCTTTCATTGATTTTACAGTTTTACAACTGTGTATTTACTTATTCCTAAACATAGCTCACACATTCTCCCTATGTGTTCTGTTACCAATTAGACAAAAGGGAATTAACACATTCCAATGCCATAAACATGACCAATTTTCTTGTAAGACTTGGTTTAAAATGAATTCCAACAGGACAAATCTATAAATCTCAAATAGTTTGAAAGAATGGTGTAATCAGCACCATCTTGACATGTGCACTGAATTCACGGAAACACTTTATGGCAGAAACAAGATACTAAAACAATACAGAATAACGGTGGAGCCAATCACTAACATCACAGAGCATAGGAGGTGTGCGACCCAAACTAACATGCTAACCATAGCATGCTGCTAAAGCCGTAAACAAATACTTACAAAAGTCTAATTTACTGTATTACATAATGTTGTACGCTTTCACTTTCCAACCGTAATGGTTAATCTATGCTATATAATGGATGTGATTGCTATTATATTCTATTTCGGGCACGATACGAACCTGTAAACAGGAAAGAAATGATCAGACAGGGAGACGTGGCTTGCCGTTTCCTGAATACTCCGCCATTATGAGAAAACAGCGCGGAGCCAGTGTTGCCAACTCCTCAGTAAGGAAAATCGCTATTGGTTGTCCTAAAAGTCGCTAGAAGTCGCTAAATGACGTCATCACCTAATTTGCATAATTGGTCATGCTAATGTAATTGTAACCTATGCTGCTGGAGAGAGAAATAACATCGTGGACGAGACATAAAGTGAGCAAAAAACGTCCTAAATGCATTTAGAATTTATTTAGAACTACAAATTAAATTTCTTTTAGCAATTATTGTTTTTTGTAATGTCTTTCACGTCTTTTTTAGCGTGAAAGACAAAGACAAAGTCGCTAGGGGGTCTGAAAACTCGCTAAATATAGCGACAAAGTCGCTAAGTTGGCAACACTGCGCGGAGCATGCGCTTCAGGCTGCTAACAACAGGCCAAACCATGGTCTCACACTGCCACCTACTGGTACAAAAATGGAGCGTCCGCTACAAATATCCCAGGGTAGTTACCAAGTTTCCTGTTTAAATTACTGTAGTTATTCAGGGCATTCCCAAATGGAAATATCACTTACATTGAAAGTGAAATTTTAACTTAAATTAATTCACATAAATGTGATCACACATTAGTGGGTATCGCATATGGTTGTCTGGCTCTATGTGTTAGCCCAATGACAGATTGGGTGTACCCTGTCCCTCACCCTATGACAGTTCCAAATGAATCTCTGGATAGCATTTATTTATTTTTAATTACCGATCCTCTCTGTTTTTACTTGACAAAATCTTTGTATACAAGTGTGTGGATCAAAAAGTGTTAAGACATTACGACATATGTGGACAGTGGAAAGGGTAAATGAAGGATAGCATGACACTCACTTGGGAGTAGTACATTGAGCCAGACCTCAAGGTGTACTACAGATCAACCTCTCTTGACCCAAGGGGCTAATCACAATTTTAAAGCATCTCTGTGTGCCGTCTCACCATGACCCCGAGGGCAGACTCAGAGGCAACCTCTTGGGAAAGTGTCTCTGCTGAACACGTTAGAAATGGATGCAGCATTTCTGTCAGACATGCTGAATGTGAGTGTTTTGATCAGCACTGCCAAAGGAAGGAATTTAGCACTGGGTTTGCACCTCGATGTACAAAACTCATAATGGTAGCCTTATTACAGTCAGGAAGAGTAACCCTGAGTTCAGCACAAAACTCTGTCCTCGATTACTCCACAACCTAGTGATGATTATTCTCTCTTTTTAGTGTTTAAAAAAAGCATCTTCTCTCTCCCCCTTGAAGGTTAATGCTGAGGGTCATTTCATTCTCTGAGGAGGAAATTAACCACAAAGAGTAAGCTTTGAAATATCTAGGTGCACGGCTCCATTACTTACAGTATATCCTATAATACATCTTTGTATTTCATTATATGCTGTGCCTGCTTTCGTCCCAGTAAGCAGTCCAGGAGTCAAATACAAAGATAGCTGTTACTAAGCAAATGGGTCCCTATGCAATAGCTTTTCATCACCACTACCACCCCCACCCCCTGCACCGCCACCCCACCCGTTTTTTTTTTTTTCTCAGTCAACCAATTGCTATACTTGGTGAGTGCATAAGAGCATCCTCTTCTTTCTTCCCAGAGGGATAAAAGTCACCTTCTTCAAATCTCATTGAACAAAAAGTCACACAAAAAATAAAAGGTAAACTCTATATTCCGTCTGCACACACGAGTTCAAGCTTAAAGAGAAAAGACTTGCCACTTTTTAGTTCTCTCTCTGTCAGCAGGAATAGGGAGAGAGGAAAGGAGAGGGAAAAAAAAGAAAGAAAGCTAAGGCAGATGTGTGAACCTTGAAAAAAATAGTATTATTTTTCTAATTTACAAAGAAGTACATGTATTCAGTTGGAAGTCGTTGACACACTACTTCTTAGACTTCATCTCTTTCAGTAGTTCACTTCACCTCACTTACTGTACATAATTCACTTTCCCAGAGTCTCTGTCTCTCCCTCTTGTGCACTGATGTCTCATCCAAGATGAAGGAGCAGAATAAGTGATTCAGGTCATTCTAAATCATTGATAAGACTTGAGAAGCATGCGAAATTTGAATCTGAAAGGAAAGCTGTAATAAGCTCCAAACAGGTAACGTTGACGTGTTTCGATTGACAGATATTTATTTTTCAAGGGTTTTGCTAAAAATAATCCTGCCCTGTTGGCAAAGCAGCTCACACAGCTGTTCTTAATGTTCGACCGGTATCTGCATTTTATCAATATTTCAATAGATTATATTTCAATATAACTCATCAATTATGCTGCTTAATTGTGATTATTATCGTGCGCATTGATCATGAAGTAACAGCATTTTTTTTTCCTCAGTCCTTTCATAATTCTTTCATTTTTATCAAACTCTGCACACAGTTGTGTTTCTTTAATGTACAACAACTATACAACAAAATTACAAGATGAATATCAGAACCGCTAACAGGTTTCGTTTCAAGGCAACAAACATGTGACACTGATAGTTCACCGTGTTTCAAAAGACTTTGGTAGTAATCATTGGCCATACCACTGTTACTATGGAAACCTGCATCTCTGGTGTTGATTGACAGTCAGCACAATCTGAAGGCTGACTCACCTCTAAAATAGAGGTACATCTACTCATTCAGTCATTTAGGATAGAGAATCTGGCACTGCCTTTACATAATCTACTATATGTATAAGTTTTAAAATGTAATTACTCACAAGCATTTGTGATGCATAACGTTATTTGTAAAACTGTTCATGTCTGTTTAGTTATTTTATTCATTGACTTTTGATTAAACCATTTACACACACACACACACACACACACCACAGCCTTGACGTCAAACTAACTGTGTTCTCATTTTGTTTTGTTTTTTTCTCATTTAGCTGTGTGCAATTTATTAGTGTATTACACAGTTTATTGCTTAGGTTTTCAAAGACAATCTTCAAATTGTGCATGTACCTGTGAGAAGTAAAGTAAAAATATTGTGTTAAATTTTAAGAGGGTATCAAAATGGGTATAAAATATTAAAACCGGTTTGAGAATTTGGGAGTGGAGAAAAGGCAAAGGTTAAATGTGTGTGTGAGAGAGTGTATGTGTGTGTATGTGTTCGGTTCAGCTTTCCTCTATCTGCTTTCTCCTTCACCATAAAATATATTTATCCAGAATATCTGTTCAGAATTTTGTTCACTACTTACACTGACAATTCTCTGTTTTTTCATAACAAATGATAATTAAGTACAATATTTTCCCCCAATGAGCTGCCAAAAGCAATGTGTCAACATTCTGGGGGCAAGTTGTAATGGCTGTAAAGGAAATTTGGAGAGGACTTACAATGGACGATGAACTGGGAGGCTAAGAGTGAATTATAACAAGTGCTAGTACAATTCCTAGAGAATTAAATAAACTATGTCTGAAAAGACTTGTAGAATGTTAACTTGATAAAATACAAACCTTTTGCATACACTTCAGATCTTGTGATCTTCCTTTTTTGTTGTCTTATGTTTTGTTTTTGTTGATTGGCTGTTTTTATATTATTCAGTAACAATGAGGATTCCTTAGTCTGTATGTCATGAATTGCAAGAGAAAGACCCGAAGAAAGACTTACACACTAGCAAGAGTAAACAGAAAAAATCCTTTATTGAGGTTGATGTCAAGAGCCCAAAGTGTAAAATCCAAGTGGAGAAACACAAATTCCTTCTAAGCTTCTTGAGACAAGCAGGGAGAACACAAGGGCAGGTAAACAGACAGTATGACAAAGACTGAGGAGCAGGGCGGGGCTATTTATACACATGATAGTAATCAGGGAGAGTGGAAACAGTAGGATAATGAAACACATCTGAATTCAATCAAGATAAGACAGGGGGAGTAAAGTAAAACTAGACAAAAAGACTTAGGAGACAATTAAATATCAAAATAAAACAGGAAATTAGAAAAAATAACTGGCACATGAATAAACTTGTGTGGAGACATGTGAGGGGTGACAGGATGAGGGAAAACCTCTATCAAAAACATAAACTGGAACTAGCAACCCGAGATTCGAAAGACTAAGGAAATTTAAGAAAATCAAAGTGTAGATATCCAATACACTAAGAACCATACAAAGACAGCCTAATAATAAAAAGGAATAAAACTCCACGATACACAAAAACCCTGAGAGAACTCCACAGTTGACCATGCCTTGCATGTAACTGGCCATCTTGTTTGGAAACAATGTAGAATTGCTTTCTGACCAACAGTGAAGTTTTGGCTGAATGTGAAAGTTTTCCCTTCAGAGTAAACTTGTGTCTTCTTGCTTGGTTCACACTTTTCAGTTTCACTGCATCTCAACAACCAGTTGGGAAGCCTGAATGACTAAGGCTTTAGCAACCAATTTGACAACAGTTTCTTTAAAAATAAGAATTTTAGGTGCAACAGTATATGGGGAAAAATGAATATATATATATGTATATAATTTAAGTTTGTAAAGGTATATTTTTGTAGATGATCATAAAATAACAACATCAACATCAACAACAACAACAACAACAATAATAATAATAATAATAATAATAATAATAATAATAATAATAATAATAAATAATAATTTAATTGATGAAGATTTTTCTAAATTTTCTCTGCAATCATTTCACAAGGGCAGCAAAATCAAACCCCAGGCATGAAAACATCATATTTAATAGTGAAGTGTCATGAGTTGTGGAGTTTAGTAGCAGTGAGGACCCAAATGCAGAAATGGGCAAAATGAACTGAAAACACATTTTATTATATTGATGCAATTTTCAGAAATACACAAATCCAATAAATCGTATGTAAAACACAATAACAGCCAGTGCAAAGAGGCTAAAACAACACAGAAACACACTAGTATGAGGTTGTACAGTGTGACAGACATGTCAGCTACAACTACAAAGAGAAACTGTTAATAAAGAACTCTTTTGTTATGTTTTTTTGATGTTTTAATGCTTTGTGCAAAGTACTTTGAATTGACTTTTTGTCGTAAAGATGCCAAATAAAAATATCATAACGCCTGCAGCGGCTGAAAATGTATTAACTAATATTAGCTTTGTATACTTTGTGTACTTATGAATTTTACTTTAAGTGAAGTTCTAGTTTTACTTGTGGAGAATATGGTTAAGGCCCACTCCAGAAAATTTTAACAACATGCTGTGAATTCAGCATAGCAAATATCCAGTGGTGTGTGTTGAAGATTGTGTTAAGACACAGATGCAGTCTGTGTGTGATGAAATTTTACACACAATAAAATCCAAGACATAAATAGTACAGCATTACATTTAAATACATTCATTGTGCTATGAGGCCGCCAAGACTTCCTGTCTGTGCTTATGGCAGGGGAGCCATGAAAGACATGATACAGTTACAGCTCTGCTGCCAATCCAGTAAGTGTTGCAGTGTTTGGTCCATTTATTACCCACAGTCATTTACGATAGCCACAGTTATTTTGACCACATCTGTGTCAGCTGATGGAAGACCCCAGCTGAATTTGAAAAACAATGACAGAACAGAATTCCTTGCTCTAGTAACACGAATATGTTACTACTTATGCTAATGCTAATGTATGTATGAGTTTGTTTTTCAATAGACAGTGCTGTACCTAAACAGTTTTAAGGGTTAACACGTAATAAAATTTAAATCTCTAAAGCACACACACACTAGAGGATATAGGTTATAGATATATAGACAAGATATATTTGCTGGTATCATTCCCTTACCACCACTAAACTCTGGTTGATGGGTTAATCCCACCCATCCCTCATCTCGCCCTCCCACCACTCTTATTCTCTGTCTTATCTGGTCACCCAGGTGTATAAGATAGGGCCCACTGTGCATTGGTCCGTTTGTAATGGTAGTCTGTGTTGTGTGCTCAGTCACCCTGCTGTTTAAAAGATGCTGTGCTTTATCTGAGGCAGACTATGGTTATTATAGTGTAGGGGGCAGTAAGAAACACTGGTCCACTGGGTAAATGTATACTGTGCAAGTGGATGAAGTCTGTGATTATTGCACTACAGCCTCTGCATGCTTCCACTTAAGTGTATTCCAATGTATCTATTATGCACACTGAAGGAAAAGATATTTGTCTTTGTCTAATTTAATTTTTTTTGCATCACAATACCAGAATAAACTTTATAGGGTAAAAATGTACAACCATGTTTTTCATTACAACCTTTCACGTGTGTCAAATCAATAACAGGAATATAGATTTTCATTTTAGATTATGTGCTAGATTAAGTGCTGCAAAGTAAATGCATAAACATGAGGTTAAAATAGAGCATATAGTTCCATAAAAGCTATAACTAAACACTGTTTTACACTGGAACTTTAAAAGTGTAGTGGTTATTGCTGTTTACAGTCCACATTTTGTTGGTGCAACAGTTATAGTTTAGTTAAGTGAGGGAGGATAAGTTGTGATACCTGTTTCATGAAGTGACGAAAATTAAAGTGTTTTTCCAAAAATTGGAACATGTACTGACACTAGCTCACAGTCGCACACGTACTGTATCGTGCCAGCTCCCTGAAGTCAGTGAGCACATACAGTAGATACGCAGCTATTCCTATAGATAAATCTGTCATGTTGAGATATTGTGTTTGTGGTGGAGCAGAGGAGAAGTGCATGCCTCATGCGTCATCTGTGGGGTTTTTTTTTCCTTTTGAAAATAAGCAGAAAAGAGACTTGAACAGTTGGTGAGGCTCTTTGAATTCTGACCCACTGTTAAGGCATTTTGTGGAGATTGGAAATCTCGTTGGCTTTAAGGGTCAATTTCATTCTGAATATGATTTGTTTGTCGTTCCATTACATTATATTTGGAGAACACAGTGAGACCAAGTGAGGATAAAGCAAATGGAGTAAGGCAAGTTCTATTCAATTCAAAAGACCTATGGTAGAGACCTGATAAAAATTCATGCTTAGATGTGCCCTCAAGTGTTGTGATTGGTTAATACCATGTGGGAGTGCATCCCCAAGTCAATAGCATCCTGGTTATGTTTGATAGGGAGCGGGAACAAGCCTGACAGCTAATTTTCCTCATCCAATGCTCACCTCTTTAAAATGGAAAAGCTAAAAGAAAATGATTTATGGAGATTATGAGTTATCTGTGTTTTAATTTTTAATTTTTCTACCTCTGTAAATAAATTAATTTAAACCTTGCTTGTGTGCATGCACCTGTGTGCATATGTGCTGTACAGCTTTGTTTATGGCAACAGGCAACTTAGTGCCATATGTGCTTCAACTCCGTGTCAGTTCTCTTTGTACAATGCATCCTCCTAACATGCAAACTGAAATTGTGGTGACAAAAGGTAAATAGAAAAAAATAGGTAAATTCCCACACCAAACTGCTATGACAATTCACTCATTACAGCTAAAGTTTGAAATAAGTAAAGATTTCTAAATCTAATCCAGGTTGTTCATAGTCTCAAGAAAGTACTAAATCAGGCCTTCAATAGGGAAAATGACTGTATCTGTTCAATGTGTAGAAAAGATTTGGGTTTGAAAAATTAAAAAAAGAACAACAACAAGGGAATTAATTAGATTTTTTTTGACATAGTACACTCTACACTATATGAACAATCAAAGTATAAACCACACCTCTTAATATTTGAATTTAGATGTTTTCATTTTGACTGCACCTCAAGCATGGTACTAGTACAATTTTACTTTTGGGTAAAGAAGGTGTTATCTCAATCCATCAAAAAATCAAACTAAGAACTAAGTTACTCAAAATGGATTGATTTTGCTTCTTCCATCCATCCATCCATCCATCCATCCATCCATCCATCCTTCCCTCTTCTTCTGCTTATCCAGGGCTGGGTCGGAGGGTTAGCAGCCTACGGAGAGAAGCCCAGACTTCCCTTTCCCTGGCCACCTCCTCTAGCTTGTCCGGGACAACACCCAGCTGAGAGATATAATCTCTCCAGCATTAGTCCATGCGGCCCAGCCGGGCACAGCCTGAAAAACAGCCCATCCTCCTGTAGGCCCATCACTCGCAGGAGGCCCCGTAGAGGTCGGGTACAATGTGTGTTGGGCAGCAGCCAAGAGCAGAGGCACTGGCAGGCTGACTACCAAAACTAGTAATTGATTTTGCTTATGACTAACTAGTAGCAATTTGACAACGTTTCTAGCAAAGCCAGACATTAAGAGAAAATAAACAAGATGCTGCACCACCCCACCTTGAGAGGGAGTCACCATCCACTTGAAAAAAAATAGAAGATGATAAGCTGCCTTTTAGCCAAGTGAAATGAAAACACAACATTTCCATACTCAATCTTGGTAATCTAATTTGGCAAGAAACAGCAAAGTAACACCTTTCATGACTATACTAGCCTATAACTTAGCTAGCAGTGCAATCGGTTTACCCCTCGTTTGCTTCCATGCACATCAGTTCTTCTTAACTTTGTGGAGTCTAGTATTTTCCAAACTAAAATTGTATTAGTGTGCTACATCGCCCTGTAGTAATATAAAAAATAGCACATAAACTGTAGGTATTTGAATTAGTTTTATTCTTCTTTTCATTGTAATTAATAAAAAACACCATTCATTCAGAAACTAAATGCAATAACTATTTTATTCCAACTATTTTTTTTTGCTTGTTTTTAAAGACATTTGTGCTAACTGAAATTATACAGTGCATGCGTTCATGCGTATGTACGTGTGTGCGCGTAAGGTCAAGGAACCATCTATCAAAGAACTCCCCTACCTCAGGACATCATTTCCTGACCCCTCACCTATGTTTGAAAGGAGAGCTTTACTTGCATAAAAGCACCAGCTCCAAGCAGCAACTCTGTTTATTCCTCATTTTTTTCCTCTTTCTTACTTCCTCACTCTGCTTCCCCTGATATTAAGCCCCATGAAATCTACACAGCTTTCAAATTAAATGTGGATGAAGGGTATATTTCCTTAGGATTGCATGGCATGGTGGTTGAAATCTCACAGTAAATATGATTTTGGAACCAACAGCATCAGTAACAGTGTGCACTCTTGGACTTCACACAACCTTTTGCCAGAAACTTATCCATTCTCAAAGCTTACAGAAGATGTCAGTACACATCTCCGTGTTTACATTTCCAATGCAAATGGAAGGTGATTGAAATAAATATATCAGTGCAGCTATATGTTAAGAGAAAGAGAACAGATGGAAGGATATATAATATAATTGATATTTTAAACATTAAAGCTGTTTGTGGAAAGTAGTGAAGTATAATTTCACTTTATTTTATTCCAATAAAGTAAAATCAGCTATTTATACCACTTAAATATTATGTTTTACAAAAATGTTGGATAAGAACAGGCCTGCAGTAAGAAGCTCTTGCTAGCTATTTCCAGTTTAAAAAAAAAAAAACCTAGAATACCAAGAACCAGACAGCTCTAAAAAAGACACTGAATAACCAAACAGTCAAATCCCATTTGTGTCTGATCTGCACAAGTTCAAGACTAGCAGTTTGTCCTAATTGCACAGATTACGTCTCTGTTGTTGGAGCTATTCGGGGACAGAGCAAGCTGACCTTGCCTCAGTGAATGTGCCAGTATTTGTTTCTGTGCGTCATGTGGCAAATTGCGGTTTTATTGGTGCTTCTACATGTGTAGCAAACATGCACACATGCACTCACACAAATGCTTGTCACCAAAGAAATACACATATTTCTGAACATGACACATGGGCATGCATACACCTAAATTGATGCATTCAACAAAGCGTCTTCATGCTCAAGCACACACACAAGCTGCTACACTTACTAGACTTTTGTTCCTGTGTGTGTATTTGAGTGTGGGATTTTTGGAGCTAAGTGCTATTAGTGGACCATACAGCTGTCTGGAGACACACACAAAATCATTTTCTGTGCCCCGTTTCTTCTCTCTCTTTGTTAGACTCTCTGTCTACAACATATATAGCAGATGATTGCTTTAAAGAAAAAAAGCACATCACTAATGTACTGAAATATTCTGCTGTTCAACTAAGATACTTTTGCATGTATTCTGTTCAGATTGGTGTGAATGATTCACATTTGCACACACTTACACAGTACAAATTAACACTCTTAAGAAATATAACACTTTCAGCTATCAAAAGGTGTCATACTGTCATTTATCTGTCACTATTAAAAGGACTATATCTTTAAATCCAACAGTGATGATTTATTTCAGGTATTGAAACCAGAATCTGACAAAACGCTTTATTCATTTGTTTTCATTGGGAAAATAAACAAATAAATGCTGGATTAAATATTTTTCACATAATAACAACTGAAGGGTTGCAAACATGTACATCTAAGTTATTTTCTAGGAATGAACAAAAGCACCATTGCTGTCATTTGCTTAATTAGCAAAACATTCATTTTATACATTATAGATGCCTTCTAACCCTCGCAGTGCCTTTTTGTAACAATGGCAGTGCTGAGAATGTCTTATTATGAACCAATTAGCTGAATATTAAATGTGATTTCAGCCTAAAACATGGCTGTGCATCCACATCATTCTTATGCTATTCTCCATTACTATCAACAGCATTCCTCCAGCCAACACCATTAAAGACCCTGATACCCCAACTCAGCATGTGGGAAGCCATAACCCTTTTACAGGAAAATATGAATGCCATTCTTGGGGTGTGTGTCTGTGTGTGACAGTGGAGGAGCAGAGGGATGCAGCAACTGGAGAATGTGATTTGATGGTCTTCTCCAAGGACCACAGTGACCCCTGCTGGACTGGTCAACCTCTTGGACTGTGAACTTTATGTATTTATTAATTTATCTATTTATTTCGGGGAGGGGGGTCTCGAAGATAATTATCTTAGAAAGGTTCAGCGGGGTCAAACATATATCATTAGATATATTTTGGAATTTATTAGATATTTACCTTCTGTTGATTGTAGGAACTGCTATTTATTGCATTTGCTTCGGGTGTCTGTTAAATTTTTATTGGGCTTAAGGATAAGGGAGATATGAAACTACAATAAATGATTGACGTTAGTGTTAATGTTGCTTGTGTAGTTTATCAGGTACATTTGTGACAGATGGAGCAGTGAAAAATTGAAACCAGCTATGTAATAGTAGTATAGCGCAACATTATTTTTAACCAAAGCTTGTTATTAATACTTGTAATCCTCAGTGCATTCCACTAACTTGTCTTCTTACAAGAATAGCACACAGTTCTGAAACAGGTGCAGTAGAAAAATAATGCTGCAATAGTGTGACAAGGAGCACATCATAATACTAGCTCATTCCAAACTCACTTAATGTTATTCAATAGACTGACAGGGCCTAAAACATTGACAGAAAAGAGCAGCTTGATCAAATATGATCTGTCTTGTCGCTAAATAAATGTAATTGTGGCATCTATCAGTGGGAGGAGGAACAGAAAACTGTCAGTGAATGTCTCACCAATGGGAGGGCTAATGGATTTACAGTACTGCCTGACAGATTTTACAGAACTTACATCATGTTTTTCAAATATGTATTTTTCTCATTTATTTTGAAAGCGGAAGCTCAAGCCTGACAGTCAAGCATTAAATAACTCAAATGTGTTTGCCTTCTGGCTCTGTTCAAATTTGTCTAAATAGCTATAATGGTTGTATTTACTTTTATGTTTGACACTATTTTTTATTTATTTCTTATTTACATTTTTTTGAAATATGAACTAGTGGGATGAAAGTGAGCCTTGCTATTTATGCTCCCATAGGGCAAACTAATCCAAAATACAGGAACTTCAGATTTCACAATGATAGATAAAGTTGCACTGCAGTGTGCAGATCTTGCCAATGGTGAGATAAACAGATTTCCAGTAAGCACCTCTCACGTCCTGGTATCAGCTACATGACAGTTTGTAGAGTGAATATAGTGAACTGTTCGTGTATATATTCTAGCTGAACATCATGCACTGTTGATTAAACTCTAAGAGGAAATGTTAGGTGAGTGGGTTCACCAGCTGGAATCATATTAACATTCAGATCACTCAGCTCATTATTGTAATTTTCACGTGGCTTCAGATGAGGATCAATTATGGGGGTACGACAACTGCCCATTATAAAGCTAACATGCTTATCTCTTTTCTTTGTCCCACAGGCTTTCAAATGAAAACAAAATAAATAAGCACATAAGAGAACCCCCAAATACTCATTATCTCACATTCAAAAACATTGTGCCATTGGAGACTCACTACATAATTCTTCCTGCAGGGTCTCTGAAAGGTTATTTGGCTAGTAGCCTCTAACATTCCTTTTAAACTGAATTTTTAAAAAAGCCTCCCAAATGATTCCAGAGCTGTCATGCTAATTAGGTTGTGTGTTTGTCACAATATAGCTCTGAATAATACTTTCCTAAAACACCCAAAAACATGACATGAGAGGAGAATAGTCTGGATGACAAAGGAACAAACATGAAAATGCATTCTCAACAAGCCCATCTCTGCTTGGTGTTGCTGTTTGACCCCACAAAGTGCAGCTTCCTTGATGCCTCCTGCCAAGCAGCTCAACAAGCTAAGTGCAGCATGTTGTCTTTGAGCGGTGATGCCTTTGTTGCCTAAAAATGAATGCGCTGATGAACTCTGGGAATCAGGATGTCATTTAAAGATGCCATCTACTTATCTTGTGCTCTTGAGCGGCACTTCAATTATGTCTTTGCCTGGATACAGTCTACATGGCATTATTCAGCACGATCTAAATTTAAATCAACAACATCGCCAACATGTGACACTTCAGTCTTGAAAGAGGTCAGACAAGCTGGCGTGAATAACTTTCATTAATTCTGACACATAGCTTTTCTGAGTAAGAAATCACCCAGTGAAGCTAGTTATCACCAACTGCACTGAAAAGGAGGGTGTCAGATGGATTTCATTCAGCTCCTCACGCCTCACAGTTTTTTAAAAATATACAAATATATTGTGTTTGACATTTAAAGTGGCATCAAAAGTAACATATTCCTTGCTGCCTGCTACTGTACAGTATATGACTTATATCATAAAACAGAGTTTGAAACTCTCACTTAAGGACCATACATCATTTTGCTGTGATTGAACATTTGAGTTATTCGTCTTGTCACTGGGGAGTGTGTGATTTGTCTGGTGTTTGCTTGTCTTACTCTGCTTGTGGTGGGTAAAAAAAAAACAAAAAAGCAAATAATTTCCACAGGGGACTGATGGATTGCGCTCACCTTCAAGTTGCTAGCATTATTTATCTTTTTTGTCCTGTACACTACATTTTCATCAAACGGTTCTCCCCTATAATTTGCCACGATGTTTCTCTCAATCAAGAGAGCATGGTTTAATGAAACTGCAATGAGGACAGATGTAATCATGTCCTCAGACTGTGTCTATTGAGTAGTTTTTATTTGCTTAAATCCTAAATGGGAGCATAAAGATGACCACTCATTTATCTTCATTTATCTTCAAAAGTCATGCATAGGTCAGGTATCTCTATAAAGCAAATCGAAAGTTAAACCAATAGCTAAA
This sequence comes from Neolamprologus multifasciatus, assembly GCF_963576455.1. Lineage (NCBI taxonomy): Eukaryota > Metazoa > Chordata > Actinopteri > Cichliformes > Cichlidae > Neolamprologus > Neolamprologus multifasciatus. The sequence continues at coordinate 60,409,779 of NC_140445.1, read as the reverse complement.
TAATAGAAACTGTGAGTTAAGAAATAAATACATAAAAATGAACTGGTCTGTCAAAGAGCAGATCAATTTTATAGTTAAGCACACAAAAAAATGCATTTCATTTACTTGTGCAGTGGCACATGGATACAAAGCAGCCTTCAGCCTACTCAGATACATTAAAAATAGAAATAGATATTGAATTTTTTTTTTTCTGTTCCAGGCTTAAAGTTTTCTTTCCAATCTCCTGAAAGCTACAATAAATATTTTTTTAAATAATTATGCTTAAGACAATGATTGAGGTCAACTATGAAAAACAGAGAAATGGCAGCCAACTTCACAGTTACCGTAAACACTGCAGAGAATTTTCACCACCCACAAATTTTGATTGTTTTAGCTTAATCTCAGAACTAATCACATTTCTTTCCAGTTTCCAGAAAAAGAAAGACACAGCTATTAAATTATCCTACCTACACACTTCCAGTCCCTAAAAACACAGATATTTAGTTTTTCGAAAAGTCAGCACTTCAAGGAGAGTACATTTTGGACTGGCAATAATTAAAATAAAAAAAAAACAACCCACAAATGACTCAATTTTGATTAATTTATGTCAGAGGTAAAACTAACATTCCTTTTTAATGAAGCAATTAAAAACTCTTGTCATTAGCAGCTTCATAATGTACAAATTAATGTAAATTTTGATAAAGAAGAAATCTAAAGCCTCCACTATGAGTGGAAAAAACTGTCTATAAATGATATTGCAACCTCTTTGAATTATCACGAAATTTCTCGGGGTCTCCTAGGTTGACATCTGCTGTCACAACATTTTACACTGTAATTCTCTGTTAAAGCTTTTAGGCAATCAGAGGAACAGATTTCATTTCAAACCTTGTAAACATCAAAGATTCAACTCTCAGGCTGGTGTCACATTAAGACAAGCTATAGATGTCGACTTTGATCTCTGAAAACATTATCGTTATTCACCAGTGCTCCTAATGTTTTACTACATATGAGTAGGGATGGGTACCGGTATCCGGTGCCATGATGGCACCGGTTCTGATATAAACGGTAGTAACCAGACCGAAAAGCAGCGCACATTTCGGTGCTTTATTTCGGTGCTTTTTTTTCCTGAGATGTGATACACTTTGAATTCTAGCCAATCATTTTACGTTTCCGGGGATAGTAGGCGGGTCCAGGTACGTACGTTCTTTTAGAGCAGAGCTACAGGTTAAAAATGCCCAAGGCGAAGCGGTCAAAGTCTTGCTGTACTTCACAGCAAAAGATGCAAACTCAGCAGCCTGCAACAAGTGCTTTAAGGTGATACTGTGGAAAGGAGGTAACACCTGAAATCCAATGAAACACCTGGCGACGCATAGCGTTTTTTTTAAAAGCCGAAAAATGCGCCGTATTTGATAGCTTGCTGCAAGACCTCACACCGAGCGCATCTACTGCAGGTGTGGTGCCTGTTATCGGACGAAGAGTTAGCAACATCCCCCAAAAAGCTGAAGAGTAGAGTCCTGGCCCCTAGCCCTGCCAGTGTAGCAGAAATGATGAGGATGATGATGCAGCAGCAGCCGTTCTTCTCTGCGTGAGTAGCTTAATGTTGTTCGTGTATAATTTACGTTGAGTAGGCTAACCACGTTATTACATTAATGCATGTAAGGTGAACTAGCAAACATCATCATAGCTACATGCGGCTGTCTTCTTGTTTGATGGCAGATACTCCCTTCACCCTGGCCAAAAAGGCTAAAATGACCAAATAAAAAGTGGGAAACAGTTAAACATGAGAGGTTTTTGGACAAAGTTTTTGTTTTTTCCATTGTTTAAGCACTGCTTCCAGCCAAGAGTGATACCATATATGCCCTATAGCTGCAGAAAAGGCTAACATTGTTATCTTTTTACAAAAAAAACAGCTGAACATGAGAGGTTTTTGGACCAATTTTGTGTTCTCCATTCTTTAAGCACCGGTTTGAGCACCGTTTAAGCACCGGCACTGTTTCAAAAGTACCGGTTTGGCACCGGTATCAGATAAAACCTAAACGATACCCATCCCTACATATGAGGTTCTGTAAAAACCTGTGCAAGAATTAGAAATAAAAACAAAGAAAAATGTACAGTTTAAAGCTTTATCATTGTGCATAAGCTGTATGTCCAAGTATGTCCAAGTATTCTTTTTCACCTTGTCTTCCTCTTCATCTTCTTTTCATATCCTTATCACTCCATCCATTTTTCCACACATTCCTGCAATCATTTACACAGCAGATTATTGCCCCCGTCTTCTTATGATAAAATGCAGTGATAAAGTGAATTAAGGCTTCAAGTATTTCTTCCGAACTCTTATGAGTGAGGCTGGTATATTACCATGTTTATATGACACACATCCTCCTGTAATCTCTGGTAAGCGGAAACGGAGACAGCCAGCCTATAAAACACACTGCCCTCCCCAGATCCAAGTATTTATGGCAATGAATACAACGGGCTTTAAATCTGTGCCTCAAGAGCCACTGAAGACAAAACTGGGAGTAATGTTCTGTCCAGTCCTTCGCTGCTGCCTCGGACAAGTTCATTTAGTGTAATGCAAGTCATGTATCTTTTTGTTTGTTTTGTTTAACATATTTGTATTTGGTATCTTTTTGCAGTTGTATTTGACCTCATTTTGAGCCTCTTGCATCTAACCAAGCATGTTTTTATAGTTGCCGTAGCAGTGCTAGTAACCAAAGCGGGATATAATAATGTTCTTCTTATATAAACAAGATGTTAAATTGTATATTTAATAGATACAGGCCAACGTTCTATGGTTAAAGGTTTAAATGTATCAAATGTCCATTATACTGATTGTGCTTTATTTCTGCTTCAGCTACGCTGTCCCTCTCTATTCGCCAAGCTGGCTTTTGTTTAAAGCAGGAGGAATAATGTGGTCAAGTCTCAAAGCAGCTTTTACCCTTAGGCGCTGTGAGGTCAACACGAGACTGTTCTTGTTATATTTGCTTTCTGTGTCTTGGGGGGATGTAATCAATCAGGAGTGAGGGCGAAAAATATAATAATACTATAGTGAGTAAGAAAAAAAACAGCCCCAGTGCAAATGGCTGGCTCAAGTGACAGGTGACTGAACACTCACCGTAAACAAGAACACGGAGGAAAACTAGGTTGTGAAATTGGGTGTCCCTTAACTCTGGCCATTCAGGAATTCTCTGTGGAAAACAAATTAAGTGAACGCTTGTGTTTCATGTATATTTCTAAATATATTTTCAGTCAGCTCTTTATTTTCTGTCTTCCTCTCTTTTCCATATTACAGTTTTTCTCAAATGCTAAAACACAAAAGCCAATCTTCTAAACCAAATGACCCGTTGACTAAACACATTTACTAAATCTAGCCATCATTTACCAATATCATAAACACATGTCACATGAAGACACAATTCACAGAACACAATCCTCCATTGTCATAAATCTAAACACATCTTTCCTTGCTAAAACACAAGTAGCAAAAGAAGCTCATGTGATGCAACATGCTTGCCACAGTTGCACACAATGAACAAACCTAGCGTCATTCATTACACACAACGACTCAAAATTGAAGACACCTGTTGCTAATGCTGTGACCACATGTATAAAAGCAAGTTCAGAGTGCACAGTATGCTGAAGAGTCCAAACAAACACAATGGATGAAGGCAGAGTCAGGGGAAGAGGAATTCGATGCAGAGGAGGGAGAAGAGCTGGCCCTGGAAGAAAAGGAGCAGGCCAACGAGGAAGAGGAGTTCAAATGAGAGGAGGAAGAGGAGCAGGCCAACGAGGAAGAGGAGTTCAAATGAGAGGAGGAAGAGGAGGAGGCCAACATGGGAGAGGAGAAGGTCCAGGAGGGAGAGCAAGACAACCTCGCACCATCATTGCGGACGAGATGCGAGCAACAGTCATTGTCCATGGCATAACAATGGCTGAAGCAGGACTAAGAGTCCATCCAAACCTGAGTAGGTTTATCAGGGCATTCAGACAAAACAATAGGTATTGTACTCTGCTTTCTTTGTCACAATACAGTTTTACCAACCTGTGAAAGTAGTCTATTGGTTTCAAATCAGTTGTGACTGTATTGTAACACATGTAAATGGTAAATGGACTGGTTCTTATATAGCGCTTTTCTACTCTGTCCGAGCACTCAAAGCGCTTTATACAGCTAATTCATTCACCCAATCACACCCATTCACACAAGCACTTCTAAGCTCAAGTGCTAAGTATCTAACATTCATACACATTCACACTCCGATGGATGCATCGGAGAGCAACATGGGGTTAGTATCTTGCCCAAGGATATTTGGCATGCAGACTGGAGCAGCCTGGGATTGAACCACCGACCTTCTGGTTAGTGGCTGATCCGCTCTGCCACCTGAACTACAGCCACCCCCAAATGTGTTGTCAATGTGTTGTCAATTGACAACACATGTTTCTTTCTTTAGAGTTGAAAGAATGCCACATAGAGGTGGGAGGGTTGACATATTTACAACGGCACAAGAAACCCTCATTGTGGATATGGGAACAACCTCATCAGACTCCGGGAGATCAGAGACAAAGTCATTGCTGATAATGTCAACTTTGAGAGCATTGATGATGTCAGCTTGGCCACAATAGACCAAGTTCTCCGGCGCCAAACGATGCAGATGAAACAGGTCTATAGGGTTCCCTTTGAGCGCAACTCTGCGCGACACAAAGACCTACATTACGAGTATGTGCAAGTAAGTATACATCCATGTTCACAGTACAGTTAGTGGACATACTGTGTTGGTCAGTGGCCTATATTACTTCTGGACAATACTGTGCTACCTGATTGACTGTTGATCTGAACACTTGTGCACTTCCACATTTTCACGGAGGATATTACAGTTGGACGCGATGGTCAGACCTCATGAGGCTGGCTTCAACCTGCAGAAACAAAGGCAAAGAGGCCGTAACATCATTGGCCAAAGAGCCATCATTGAGGTCCCTGGCCAACGGGGGGGGGGGGGGGGGGGGGGGGGGGGGTGTAATATTACCCTTTTTACCCTTTGTGCGGCCATGGGTTCAGAGGGGCTTGTCCACCGGCATTCTGTCCTTGGGTCTTACAACACCCGTCGTCTCCTCACCTTCCTAGAAGAGCTAAAAGACATCCTCCTGGACCGCCAACAACACCATCCTGGGCCCGCACATCACATCATTTACACATTTACACATCATTTGGGACAATGTCCGCTTCCACAGAACAAACCAAATCAGAGAGTGGTTCATTACCAACAGTGACCACTTTGTAAACGTCTTTCTGCCACCCAACTCCCCTTTCCTGAACCCTATAGAGGAGTTCTTCTCATCGTGGAGATGGAAGGTTTATGACAGACAACCATACACAAGAGAGAACCTCCTAAGGGCAATGGAGCTGGCCTGTGTTGACATCCCAGCAGAGGCCGTCCAAGGATGGATTCACCATTCCAGGGCGTTTTTCCCGCGGTGCCTGGCAAGAGACAATATAGCCTGCGATGTGGATGGGGTGATGTGGCCCGATGCAGCTCAGCGACATGATGCCACACAGTGATTGTGGTGTGTGTGTGGTGTGAATAACGTAAATAAATAAACTTCACACCCTGATCATGTTTTCAAGAGTACTGTTGTGTGCAATAGATTCTGTTTTTGCATTGAGTTGTGTTACAGTAGTGTACGTACATGCAGGATTTTCTATAGATTTATACTCTTCATATGAAACTCACAAATCTAAATGCGTGATCCTCTGCAGAGATCTACAGCGATCTGTTACTGTATGGTTTCTAAAAATATGCATTGGCAGTTATGAAACAAAGAACCTTCTCACAAATTGAGCATTGTGTTTTCAATTGTTTTGCTGTAGTGTGTAATGATGTGTATAGTGTTTACATTTTTGAAAGCTTCAAGCTGCTCTTTGGGTGTGAAAGTTTGAGTTTTGCAGTGGGAAGGTGTGGTTGTGTTTAGACATTGGGGAACATGGTGGAAACGTTTGTGAAATGTGTTTTAGCATTTGAGAAAAACTGTAATGTTGTTGTACTTTTTGTATTTCTTAATTGCAGAAAAAGTGTGTTAATATAACGCAATCAAATTCAGAACTGTGCAAAAACAATCCTCTTTTCCTTTGTAATTTGTTTCCAAGGAGCCATGTTTTCTGTAATTTTGAAAATGCTCTTGAGCAATACTTTCCCAGGCTTTCTGAAGATCTTTGAAAGTTTGTTTCTGGACACTGGCTGCTTTTTCACTCATTTTCAATCCAGTCCAGTACCTGATCATTTTCAGAAGAACATTTTTTTTTTCTTTTCTTTTACCTACCTGTACCTAACGCCAGGGATTAACCAATGCTGTGTCGATACATAAGACAATATTGCAAAGAACCAGTTTTAAATTGTATCTTTGCTACTAGCAGCCTCTTGCAAAACACATAATTTGCTCCTATTCCTTTAGTTGAATCTACAAAAATGCCAGACTGAGTTTGACAAGGAAAAAATTTTTTTTGTACCAATAAGGTGATTCCACAAGAGTTAATAATGAAAACTCGGCATATCTCAGGCAGTGATGGGAATAACGGCGTTACAAGTAACGGCGTTACTTTTTTCAGTAACGAGTAATCTAACTAATTACTATTTCTATCGTTACAACACCGTTAGTGTTACTAACAGGAAAATACGGTGGGGTCACGTTACTATTTTTCAACAAACAGACGGTTGAAGCTGTCTTCAGCTTAGCATCTTATATCAGTTGCACGGAAGTAGCTGTCTACGTAAGTAATCTGGGCGCTACAGCTTTAATCACTTTCTGCCAGACGATCACTTTTTGGCACAACACCTGGAGCTAAGGGGGCAAACCAATCGCATGAGTGCTGCTGTTTGACTGAGGAAGAATAAAGTAGTCATGGTAAGCCAATCACATGACCACTTTAAGATGACAAAGCAATAAGGTGATATATACCAGTTTTTAAATTGTGTTGATAGGCCACGTAAAAGTAATGATAATGATAAACATATACGCGGCGTTTTTTTCTCAATACTTTCGTCACATTTACTGTATAAGGACAGCGCTAGCAAGCACTCTCTGCTTATGACCAAAACAAAAAACAAAAACAAAAAAAACAGCCCGTTGGTGTTGGTGGAAAAAGGCACTATGTTGACCAATCAAAAAATGACATGGCAACATGACATTTGGTTGTTTAGGAAGAGGGGGAAGTTTTAAGAGTGATGGCGAGAGAGAGAGAGAGAGAGAGAGAGTTTTGAGATGTGAGAGATTTGTGACATTTAGCATGTTTGGAGTGTGTAGTTCATGTTGTGTCTTGTGTAGTTAGTGTGTAGTGTTGTGGATAGTTTTACGTCGTGTGTCAGAACAATGAGGCGACTGCTGTCTTCAGGTAGAGAACAGGAGTGATATACCTGCTGCTGTCAGGCCTGCAGGTATCAGGCTGTGATGTTCTCTTTACAGTGGACAGATATTTTTGGAGTGGAATAAATAATTTGTGTGGCATGTTATTGAATGCAGAACACCTGATTGTTATGTAAATAGTTTGAAATTGTTATTAAAAAAAGGGCAAAAGGTAAATGGCTGCAAATAACTTTATTGTTTGCAAAACTTCTGCATACGATTTCAAAATTGTCAATTTATATTTGCATTTAAAGTTATGAAATATGATTCATTAAACATGTTTGTGGTTGTTATAGCAAAACTGTAACTTTTTCTACATTGATTTTATGGGTTTTTTCTGATTTTAGATCAATTGTGTTAGTACAGTATGTAAAAATGAAAACATAACTGTCAATTCAGACACGTGATGTTGTTCTGAAAAGAATGATACCAAACAAGGCAAAGGAAATAGTTTTTAAAGGTGAAATGTAGAGGGAAAATCAAAAGTAGTTAAAAATGCCATTAGTTACTTTTCAAGTAACTAATTACTACTTTGCTACTTGCTACTTTCCAAAACAGACACTGAGCCATGACTCTGTGGTACATGCACATTCCTGCATCTCTGCCATTCAAAGATCTTTGTATATAGTTTATTTTGTGCAATATTCAATAATGAACTGCAAATTTAGTCTTTTCAAGGAAGTCAAGGAAGCGCTTTTTTATTCAGTGTTTTCATAAAAGCCATATTTTTATGCATTACTATTACTAGGGAGAACGCACAAGAGGTTTAAGGCTTGGACAAGTTTGAAACCTTTTGTCATCTGCAATGGAAAATAACTGAAAATAAAAACCGGTATCACTTTAGCCAGCTCCTAATTTTATAAATTCTACACTCATAACGACTGTGTTTAGTCTGTTCCTTCCCATTCCATGCAAGGCCACCTGGGTTGGCAGTAAGAGTGTTTACTTAGCCTGGCAGGGCGAAGGACACTGTCTCAGCTGAACTATGGACACGCACACACATACATATACTGATACTGATAAGCACTCACTGACGCATCACCCTCCCTACCCCGGATCCAACACCACCTCCAACGCTTACCTCCCCTCTGATGTGGACATCGGGTCAGCTGGAGGCGCAGTCGAAAGATTGCAGTCCCAGATCAGATGTACACACTGGAACACTTTCCCATGTTGCTTGTCTGTGTTTATTGTGCTATGATGTGTTGATATCTGTGCATTCCTGTATTATCCTTTTGTGTTACACATTTCGATGTTTTTTTTTTCCTCGTTACCTAGCCTGACCTGTCTCCCCAATGTGATTTTTGCGTATTGTATGTACGGTCGGCAAGGTCTGTCATCTCGGTTGTGGGCAAAAGACCTGCAACTGACAAATAAAGGCTATCTCATCTCATCATCACTGCTCAATTTATGTTTTCGCTCATTTCTTCCATTTTCCCCCACCAGGCTGGCATTTAAATCCGCTTCCCTGTCTTTGCGTGTACCTGGCATCTACCACTACACTTGCTGTCTTCAGAACTTCTGCCCCCTTCCTTCTTTCACATAATGGTATGAGCCCAGTCTGTATTTGCATGTGATTGGCCACATGGTGTGTCCATCAAAATAAAGTCCCAACCTGTCTGCATGGATTTCCAGCAGGGTGAAGATTTGGCTGCCACATAGGGACGGGCCATTAATAACTGACATATGAAATTAACGGATGTGGCCCGCAGGCCGTAAGCCTGACACCCCTGAACATGAATGTGTGATAAATATTTAAAACAACAACAAAACAAAAAAATCAGGAAGGGAGCTTTTTCACAGCATTGTAGTTGCTGCTTTTTAGCTATTGCGTTTGAGCTTTTGTTCAGATGATTTTTTTCTTTTATGTAAGTAGATTTTGGACTGAGACAGGCGAACATAATAATGCAAGGACCTAGACCCCTACCTTTGCCAGTGTGTAATTAATTTTCTTTAAGAGCTGTACTACCTGCTCTCTGTATGGCATCATGTCTGGTAACAAGTTCACCCTACATTCTGAAAGGCCATGGTATTTATCGCTAGAAGTGGGGTAAAGCCTTATCTAAACCGTCAATAAAACCATCACTAAAACCATCGCAAATTTACATTCATTTTGCATGCACTCTTTCTGGAGTTGCAATCGATACTTGCCCACTTGACTTGTAGGAGAAATGTTATAGTAAATGGAGTTCAGGACATTTTCTAAATCCCAGAAGTGATTCAATTTTAAATTAATCTCTCAGTGGATGCCCTAACGCGTTACCTCCATTCACCTAGAGGTGAGAATCAAAGGAAAAGTATAAAAAAGGAGAAAAGAAAAAAAGACAAGGCCATTTAGCAGCTGCAGTAGAGGATTGTATTTATTTCAAAGAAGTGGTAGTGTAATCCAGTTAACATTTTGGTGTCTCCACCCTTAGGGAACAGGGGGCCTTCACAGTCATAGTCTTTAAGCAGTCATCATGGCCACTCAAAGCAATGTTCAGTCTCATTACCACTTAACGGCCTTATTAAAGTCCAGCTCCAAACCTCTTACATGACATCAAACGTGTTCCATTAAATTGTGACATCTTGTACAAAGTTGTAAAAGCTATTAAAATGCAATCGTGAGAAAGCTAGACACAAAAGTGGGCAAAATCTATTGGATGTTATCTTTTTTCAGAATTTCTAAAGCTTCATTTACAAAATTAGAGCAGCTCATGGTGATTGTGAAAAGCTTACTATTGAATACGTCCCTTGAGGGAACGTCTTATACTAAGTGTGCTTCCCACGTGGTCATTAAACATAAATATCAAAGTCTCTTGACCCAATGATTTTTGGTGTGGTAGTTAATGTAGCTAATGCAGCTTAATTAAAATCCTCTTAAGGATTACTATGGGTGACCTCTGGAATATGGCATCTTGATCATCATATTAGTAGTGGAGAAATTCTTAATTTGTTTTCCAAATTGCTCTGTTTTTATGCCTTTGTGTCTTTTTTTATGTTCATTTTTCATTACATGAACTTCATTCATCACATTACCGTTTTTCCAGTTTAATTTAATATTTTTTTGTGCTGATAGTTGTTTGTAAAGGGAAGTATCATCTTCACATAAATTATGCCTTTTTTTCAAAATGCAATAAAACTAAACAGAACAATGTGTTAATATTAAGTTTGATTGAATTGTTATACTTGTTTCTTTTAGGAACAAATAATTGTAGCATCTAGTCTTGTATCCTAGATGTTTCATAGTGATACAGTTTGTTTGTCAGTGTCCTTGCAGTCCTATGAGAGTAAATATTTTTTGAAAAATACTACTTAAAAAAAAATCTGCAACAACTGCATTAAATGAAAATTGCATTTTGAAAGTGGATGGCATCCAAAGGAGGAAATATCTTTTCTGTTAAAACACTAAGAAATAATTTGTTGTAATATTTTTTTGTTGTATGGCTTTTTTTCACTTAATTTGAATAAATTTACATGTAAAATCAACACTGCTAATCTTGATTTTCTTTCCTTTTCAAGTTAAAAATCATAAATTAATTATGAAAAATGATCTTAATTACTATCTACAGTGGTTATCAAAGTGCTGCCAGTGTTATAAGGATCAAATTTTAGGTTATTTTTTTGTGTGTGTGTTTCAGATAATTTCTGTTATATTCACTAGGCTTTTTATGCACACTTTTGCAGTGTGCATGAGTACATGCTGATGTGTGTGTTGTCAGAACAAGAAGAAGAACACTTTTGACTTCCTGCTGTTGTTGATTTTTCCTTTATTTTTACAAAAGCTCACGCGTAATTAAAACATGTTGTTATACTGGCACAACTCCTGCAGTGAAAGCTCTCTCAGCTCTGACCTTCACAGAGTTCCTCTGTGCCACATTCACACCTTTGCTTTGTGTCAGAGTTGCAGAATGCAGAGATGAATGGCTTCAGTGTAGAGCATCATTCTTAGTTTACATTTCTTTTCTTAGATTTTCCCTCAAAATATATCAGACATTTTGAATAGGGGCAATACCCCAGAGGCACTCCAACCATCAGTAGTAGTCATGGCATTTAAATGTCATACAGGATTAGATATTACATCACCAACACACCTGGAGTGCGTCCTAACACATCTCTTTATAAGTAGTGAGTTTGTCTGTTCTTTGTCATACAAGAGCATCTATAGCGATCTCAAGAGAGCAGCGGAGAACAGGCAGAATCTCCAGAGAGCCCCCTAAGGCAAAGCAGTCAACGTAAAATTCACTGTCCAGCCTGCACCTTTCTTTCACCCGCCTCCCTACCTCTTTCTCCTGGCAAATGATTTGGAGAGGGACGGATCATGTGGAGCCAAACCCCAGTTATCTGGCAGAAGATCACACAGATGGGCCAGACTGAGCCAGCTGAACCCACAGGCAGCTGGGAGTGATGATGCACAGGATGCTTCCTATCAACAGGATGTACTCTAGCGCAGAAGCTTCACACGCTGACACACCAGACAGAGCCACTGAAGGAGGGCCGGCAGAGAGACCAAAGAGGCCAGGAGATTGGAGAGGGAGCAGCTAGATCAAGAAGAGGGATGTCGATCTTCAGAACTGAATGGAGAGCTGAAGTGGAAAATGAGAGAAGAAAGAGAGGTGAAGTAGTTTTGAAGGCATCACAAAAAAAAAACCCCTATTATGCAAAAAGAAGCATGAAAAGAGGAGAATTAGCTTTGCGGTGACTTTTAAAGACCTATGAAGCAAAGTGAAGGAGACTTGGAGGATTAAATGTGCAAGAAGACAAAAAGAAACAGCATTTGGATAATAAAGGGCACATTTTTATATCTTTATTGAGAATATTAAGATGGTTGGTGGAGATGGAATGGCTGAGTTTGAGAGGTGATTGTTGGTGACATTTCATTTAATTCACAACTAGGTCACATTAGTTTAAGTGCCACACTCATATATTACATAATATATGAGTAAAACATAATGCAGCTCTAATGAAGCAAGCACATGCACACAAAAATGGATTTCATTTATAAATAGCTGAAACCCTTTTTCTGTATGGATTCAATTTTAACTTCTACCGTCTTCACCTTTAGCCCAAAAAAAAGAAAGAATATATTATGAAAGAGTATATTATGAAAATGCAAAGATCATGCACCAAGCATCTCCAAATAGCATACATTTAGAGAACAGATTGGTTACTGGGTATATTTCTTGCACATACAATCAACTGGTTGTAATCATTGCGTGTGCTTTTTGAATTTTCCTCCGTTGATTCCTTGATTAGTTTGCTTCTGCTACCCAGAGTAATGACACCGAGCATTATCTTTCACAGTATACAATGTGGAAATTGTAGTTAACAGCTCTGCCCTTTATACACCGAAATGTCTTTTGATTACATTTCAGCAATTTCCCTTGTGAGATCAATAAAGTATCTATCTATTTCCCATTGCAATCGCTGATGTTGAAGGAATCTATACATCTGAATCCTATATGATGGATTCAAGGGGAAATCATCATTTAATGTGGTAAAAACCAAACAGGAGTTATATAAAGACACTTTTTCCTTTATATCCGTCACACTCAGTTGCATTAAATACAACCACTTTTGACAACTCAGTGAGGATATTCTATTTATTTTTGTATTCATTTTAATGTATTTAGTATGTACTTGTTGTGATAAGAAATGAAAGAAATGATATGAAGGGAGGCACACGGGGGCTGGTTAACCTATATGAGGTTTCAACAGTTTAGGCAGTAAATATTCTACAGGACAGATAAGAACTACAGTGTGTTATCTTAAACAGCCATGAATTGTGTGCGTGTCTGTGTGTCTGTGTGTGTGTGTGTGTGTTGTGTATTTCACAGACTCACTTGAGAGAGCGAGTGAATTCCAGAGAGAAATCCTCAAATTGTCAAATAGCAGCAGACAAAACAACACTATCTCCAGCTTCTTTTCCTAAGCATAAATTAGAGAAGGAGTAATTGGACAAAATATCAGTGTGTAAGTATAAGTACCTGAGCGACAGCTTACAAACAATAACATATTTGGTCAATCTGACTTGTTGTGGTTGTGGGTGGCAAACAATATATGAGTACACTGGCCACTTCATTAAGTGCACCTAATTAAATAGGTACATCTTGCTATTACTTTGTTGAACCGTCTTTTTCCTTTAGGACTGCCTCAATTCTTCATGGCATAGATTCAACATGGGGGTGGAAAAACTCATCAGAGAATTTGCTTTAAAGTTTGGCTTGTTTTGCATTCAGAGATGCTCTTCAGCACGCTTGGTTGTAATGACTGATTATTTGAGTTTCTCTCACCCTCGAATGATTTCAAAGGATTCTGACCATCCCACAGTAGGATTTTGTGCAAAATTATATTTTATAAGCACCATCAGTACTTGAGCTTGTCATAAGTTAGTTGTAAATCTGTATAGATTGAAATGATAGTAAAGAACATGAGGGAAGAAGTTTTACACAGAGGCATGCTTCATTTTATCCTTATCAGTTCTTAGCTGAGGCTTGTGGGATTTGGTAAATTTTTCTTAATTAATCAACAGTTCCTCCTTTAGTTTGTAACCATTCCAACTCTGCTTCCTGAAACCCAAATGGACTGATAAAAGTACAAAAGATGAATAAACCCACGGAGAGATAAAAGGATACCTTGCAGAGCTTTGTAATTTGACTCAAGTGCTAAGCTACCACAATACTACACTTTATATCTCTCTGGGTGGCATGGGAAACTGATGATGCTCGAACACTGTATCTGAGACACATAAAAATAATACTACCACTGTATTTTTACAAGGGTTTAGTGGTTTGTTTTGTTTAGGTTTTTGTTTTTTTCAAATGTTAGATAAACATTCTACATATCAGCAGAAAGCTTTGGCTCAAACCTGGCATAATTATGCATTACTGCCATCCACCTTGTTCCCTCTGAGAAGGTATTTTTATATTGCTTTGATCGTGGATGTACTTTAGACTTGTCAGTGATTTGTAGCTTTCTAACACATATTCCACTTTCCTAAGTCACACTGAGATGTGTAAAAAGTGCTGTAGAGTGCAGCTTCTGTTTTAGCTTTTTATTCATAACCAACTAACAAGAATCCACCAAGTCACCCAGGGTAACGCTGTGAAAGTTATACTTAAGAGGTTTTTTTTTTTTTCAGCAACAAAAAGTCAGTCTATTTGTCTGTTATCATGTAATACAATATTTAATACCCAATATTTGTTCGTAAGCTTTGCCCACATGCTGTGCTAATTACCCTCACCAGAGAAGTGATGTTTCCATTGTTGTTGTTTCACTCTTTCACTGTCTCTTAGCAGGACGTTAGAAATGTTGGTGTAGAGGTGGAGCATGGGTGAAGGAGGAACTCATTAAATTTTAGTGCCTGTGCCTGGGGCTCTCTTGGTGGTGCATTTATGCAAACAACTATTTGAAAAAATATGCTAAATATTCACAAATAAGGGTCTGTTACTTGGCCCAAAAGTCAAGTTCTATCTTTTATACTGGAGTTTCTGAATAAGTTTAAAGTGTTTATTTTTATTTTATATCGGCCACAAGTTTTCTTACCAAAAGTCATCATATCATACACACAAAAAAATATTTTTGCCCCAAAAGACGTTGCAATTTAGTTACATAAGAACAAAGTGAAACATTAAATTTGAAGGAATCTGGTCAAATGAAGTTTACTTTGGTAGAAATGTAATTTATATGAAGCATATTTTTCTTATTGATTAATTATTTAAATAAATACACCTTTTAATTTATATTTTTCAGTTGAATCATACCTTGGGGGATTTTTTTCCACTGCGGCATTTTAAAATATGCATTGAAGCTCCCAAACAGAAAGCAAATGTGATAAACCTGCTATTTTTAGCATTCAAAGACACAACTGACCTCTAGAGCCTGCTTCCATGAAATACTTATCTGACATTATTTTAATAGCTGTGGAAACACATTGCTAATTGTCCTGTTTACAAACATATAAATAAGCGGACTACCCTTTCATTAACTCTGTCTCGGACTTAATGGTTTCTTTCCCATTTGTTCTTCCTCTAGCCTGCCTTTCTCATGTCATTTAGTACAATTAAGCAATAATCACCAGGCCAATTTTTATGACAGGAGAGGTTCTGAATAAAGAATACAGAAACTTGCGGTAACAACAAATCAAATTTCAAATTCATTATCCTATTTAATTGAATGTAAATCAAACATTGTAGGCAGTCAGTATTCAGAAATTACTTAAAAATAATAATCTCGGACTGCTAGGGATGACAAAGCAGTGGCTAACGTCAAAAGTGGATCGGAGATTACCGGATGGATCTTGCTATAATAATCATAGTTAAAACCAATGTTCTCATTTTACTCTCTGATAAAACAGCAAACAAACAGCATCCAATTTAGTGTTGTGCAGGTAGAATCAATCAATCTGATTTGAAATTGAATGCAGTTTATAAAGCTGAAAGTAGCTACAGTATCTGCTGCTGCTGACTGAACCATACAAGCACATTTATGAGATACTAAACCAAAACAATGAGGTAAAATAAATGCATAAAGCAGCAGATTTGGGTGAAAATTCTCTGTACTGTGTGTTCGTAGCTGTGAAGAAAAAGCTTCCCACATTAGCATTTGATTTATAATACATCAGTTGCTGATTAGTGGAGTGTAATGATGAAGAACCATCGCTGACAGAATTTAGAAACATATGCTAACATCCTTAACCCTGTTCAAGAGCCATAATTACAAGTTATTCCCAGCACATAAGCTAAGACTGCCTTATAATGCAGTTTTTTTACATTTCTTTAAATTTCAGCTGCCTTTTATGTGATGCAGATATTATTGTTGACTCATTTTGTCCCCTGGTGGATTTGACTGGAGGGAAAGGGTATTTTGTCAAATTACAGGGTCTCACCAGCAGAAATGAAACTGCCATTCTGTTTGCCAAGAGTGGGAGCAGAGCTGGCATATTAAAAGACTACTAAAGGTTAGGACTCCACGGGGGAATTCTATGGAAATAAAATCACAAAAGAGGTGCAATAACAGCCTGATTACAAGACAGCAATAATGAGGAAGAGACACAAGATAGACAGAAAGAAACGGAGAGGCAGACTAGTTGGTACATTTGACATTTGTGATGTTGTTGGCATAAAAAAAGATGTCTAATTTTCTAGAGCTCACTTTGATTGAAAGCCTGCTCTGTCCTCCTTTGCGGTGTTTATACAGCCTGCTTGGAGGACAAGGAGGACCGATAATTGCTTACAAGACTTCATGCGGCTTCATTTCATGGCCACAGTCAGATTAGCAGATGTGCGATAGTGTCATCCTGCCTTGGAGAAAGATATTACACAAACGCATCATATAGCAGAATGCACACAAAATGGATGTGTAACTCAAATCAACAGCCAGAACACATCCATCCATTACGGCCCTAAATAGTCAAGTCAGGTCTGAGTCAACACAGCTCTGAACTGAAAATTGAAAACGGAAAATATATTTCACCATAACTACCCAAACACTGTAAACCCTCGCCAGATAAATATTACAGCTGTTAACAATATGTCAGTAAAAGCTGATATCTGCATTGCATCATTTCCAACTGTTGACAGTCTAATCATATGACAGTAATTCATATTGCAAAGGAAAAATAAAACTGACATAGCTTGAAAGTTTGATGGGCAATGTCGTTAGAACAGAGGTAACAAGCCTGATAACAAGGGCATCTCTTAAAGCCACGGATCTCTGTTTAAAAACTCTGTTAGACAGAGATCAATATGTGACAGCACTTAACAATTCCTCACACTGGCCTGACATTTATTTTGGGGATGGCCAGTGCAACTCAATGAATACAGAATAGTCAAGTAAGGTGATGGTCTCTCAACTTTTCACATCTTCAACTTTCATTTAAAACAAGACATTTGCACGGTTTTGCTTGTGCTCCGAGTCCAACACTCAGAAATGCTTTCCAACTATGTGAGAGCATATATATGTATGTTTGATGTGGTTAAGGCAAAAACCACAGCACATGCTGGCGTAGTATTCATCACGACCAAAACCGTCAATTTGGCATCTCTCCTTTTTTTTCCTTCTTTTTTTTTTCTTTTTACTTCCAACTGTAGCACTCTTGTCTGACATTTGGGGGGGGGTTGAAAGAGAACCTGCTGCGAGAGGCTGCAGAATTACACTGTTTTAAATGTAGAGATTCAGCTTGAATTTACACACTGTGTAGGTACAACAGTATATTGTCTCCTGCTGTCATAAACACAGAGGATTTTATACAAGAACATTAACTCTACACATATGTATTTCCACATACATAAATAGTAGGGGTGCAACGACACTCGTATTGATATTGAACCGTTCGATACAGTGCTTTCGGTTCGGTACACATATGTATCGAACAATACAAAATTTTTAATTTATTTTATCAACTTTCCTTCTGACGATGCTGTCTGTGTTGAGCGCTCAGTGGATCTGCGCTCGACAGTGCAGCCTCGGCGGAGTAGTCGAACGCAGATTCACTGAGCGCAGGGCAAGCTAGCGAGACAGAAGTTAAACTCTCCTTGCAACATGGCAAATTGAACCTCCCCCACCCTCATTCAGATCTGGCGTTTGGAACTATTTTGGTTTTCATGTGACGTATGACCCTGAAGGTAAGCGCGTCATGGACTAAAGTAAAACAGTATGTTGGATGTGCCACGCAATGCTCAATTACATTGGTGGCAACTAGTGTGTTAGCGCAGTTAGCTCGTTAACGTGTTGACGCCATCCAGCCCCACGCATGGGGCGATCCGCGGTAGCTCGTTAACGGAGATTTGCCGTGTTGTGGCTTTAACGTCATTTCAACGAAATTAACGCTGACAGCACTAGTGGGAACACAACGAATATGACTGCACATTTACTCCGACATCATCCTTGTGCAAAGATAAGTGGAAGCAGACAAAAAAAACAAGCACGCATGCTACAAACTTTACCCGAGTCATTTAGACAGCCGTTAGCACATGATTCTCCTTATGGGGACCTGATATGTTTAATATGCTGCTGAGAATATAGCCCAGAAGAAGCGTATAGTATAGCTTTTATTTTGGAAAGAGCCATTTCTCTGTAATAAACTCTCTTTTCCAAAGATGAGTGATTTCTCGATCAGATAGATTTATTTTTTTATTACTTTGTTGTTTCAGCAACATTAAATTTAAAAACTGTACTTTTGAGTTAAAATATATATTTATAATTTTAATAAATGACAAATTAAAAAGGCATGAACATTTTTTTTGTATCGAAAAAATATCGAACCGTGACACCAAAGTATCGAACCGAACCGAACCGTGAATTTTGTGTATCGTTGCACCCCTAATAAATAGGCTTGTGTCAAAGGCAATCTGAAGTAGAATACCGTGGTATGAAAGCATAACCTTTTGTTTCTTTATATGTTTGTTTACCTTGTTTGCCTAGTCTCACAAGACCAAGTGCTTACATCATTTAAACACAATGTAGCAAGGAGAGCACATCCTCGGTCAACACTTCATATTTGTGGTGTATATATTATATTACTGTATTCTTCTTCTTCTTATCATTATTATCATTATTATTATTATTATTCTAAACATTTATATGGTGATTTGGACAAAAACAACTAAATAAAACAAGGCTCAGTGGCAGGCTGTAAAACTGAGATACCTTAATTCAGCAAAGAAAATATTCATATTTCTGCTCCACAAGGATGTCTGTGCATTTCATTTCATACAAGTGTTAATGCTAAATTAATTCAATCAGATATATAATTTATAAAGACTTAAAAGAACATTACTCATAGACGGCATTAATCATACATACTGTGATATTTAAATTGAATTATAAGCTAAGCAATGGTAAATTTTATGGCTATCCTGGGGGGAGCTGATTTAGTAAATATGGCCACATGCTTATTGTATTCTTTCAACGAACACATTATTAAAGGAAGCCTTCAATGCATCATGCAGACACACTTTTTCTTTAAAGTGGTTTTATGAGGCGCCGTATCTCCCTAGTACATTAAAACAAGTGTTGAAACACATACTCATTAATAGGATCCCATGCAGTCTTGAGTAATGAATTAATTATTTCCAAGAGTCTGAATGAGCTTACAAAAGGAACTAGCATTTGTCTTTATTACAAACACCCTCTAAATTATACCTAAGAGACACATTAGCTGGTTGCACAGCTTTATTAAATAGCAAGAAGGAGTCACTGAGCAGTGACCAAAAACAATACATTTTACAGTACTTGGTTAAAACTGTATCAGTGAATAAACCCGGGGCTCCGATACATTTCCATCTCATATGCATAAATACAAATTAAACGAGTCACCTGAAAGCTCAAATCTTAGGTTAGTTCAGGTTTATGATGAAAGCACAGTTTTCATTGTGTTTCTCTCCATTTGTATGGTACGCTCCTCGCTGACCAAATCGATTTCCTCATGGATAAATAAAGTTTGATGTGAATTTTAACTTAATTGTAGACTACTGGAAAACATAAAAGAAAAACATACATAATATCTCAGTAAAAGGCATCTTGACAACCAAAACCTGAATAGCATAGTGAGTGGATCCTCTTTTGGGGATTTAAGCCTGTACAGGTCATGTGACCCTGACAATCAATAAGTATCGATTTGGCATGAACGGGGGAAAAAACTGTACGTCTGCCAAAATGGCTGAGATCCTGTTGAGAGGAAGATCAGTCTTCCTTACAGAGGCCATCAAGTCAATCTGAACTTTTTCATCAGGATTTTTTTTCAGCTTAGCTGAAGTTCTTCAGGCTCTCAGTGGATTCTTTGAGAAAATGCAGCTGAGTTCAATTCTAATGTTTAGGTCTGTAGAGCTGCCAGGACCTGCTGCTTCATTAGGAGATATTCATGGCTTTTGCTGCCCAGTACACAGCAGCTTTTTACCAACCTGAAAAGTGTTTCCCAAACAAATATTTTTGCTTTGTTTTGTTTTTTCACATTTTTCGTGGCTGTGACCTCACTGAAGTATGTTGCAGGTTAAATTATACACTAGTGCATCACTAAGAGTTCGTAAACTTCTATAAGCCACAACACCACTTGAATAAAATGGATAACACAAATGTTAAATGAAGCAAGTTATGATATTTAAGAATGACTCGACAGAATGAAGAGGCTTAGTTATTTCTATGGTTACCAGGGGAGGAAACTTCATCGCACATATGTGATTTTTGAAACATTTTCAAATCTTTTATTGTCACACTTTTCTTAACCTGCATGAATTCAAGACTCAGCTTCCTGCTCTTGGCTGATGGGAGTGACACCCGTTCCTAGCAACTAGGATACCTCTCGGAGGCCTTCTGGGTGAGTTGTTTTGGGGAATGTCCTACCAGGAGCACATGCTGGAGAGCACATCTCTCAGCTTGGGTGTTGAAATGGAAGAGGTAGCCAGGGAGATGAGGAGGTCTGGGCTTCTCTGCTAAGACTGATGTCTCCATGACCCAAACCTGGATAAGCAGTAGAAGTTGGATGGATGGATTGGAATTTAAAAAAAAAATCAACATCTTTAATTTTGTGTATTGTTTTGTCTGTATTTAGGCAAATGAATCAGCTCAACATACCAGTATAAGGAGGTGGAGTTAACTAACTAACAAGCTGATTGAGATTTTAAGGGATGCAACGGCTTCAAATGTGCGTTCTCACTAGGAATACACCAGTACTTATGCATATAAATTCCTAAACAAACAATTCAAGCCGACACTTTAAAAAAAAACAGAGATAAGGAAATTACATTTTAGTGAAATTGCATCATAGAGAAATTAACATTATACAATATTCTCTTTCAGTCAAAATACTAATAAAAAATAATTACATGTTTTTTCATGTGGGAATTTTGTCAGATCTGTGATATGACAAAGTAAATGGCAGTTTCAATCTTCAAGTGTCAGAAAGTGGGAGAGATTAAATCTCAGTATCACAGTTTCCCAGTGTGAGTTTTCCTGGTGGTTTCTTTATTTGTAGCATCTCATTGTATTCTGTCTGCATCTGTGTTGATCTGTTGTGGCAGGAAGGTTGCAGGGATGCATTTAGATAGCCTCTCCAGCATGAACCACATACTTAAGTTCAAATGCAGTTTTGAACCAACAGTGGCACTTTAAAGTGGCTATGTCATGACTGAGAGTGGTGACAGCAGTCCTCCCTGCTAACATTTTTCACAGGTCATGGCAAGCTTGCAAGCTTGTTGCTTGATAACATAGGGATGGCTAATAAAACACTTTTGGGGTGACTTTGCTGAAGAAACACTTTTTTGACACTAAATTTCACACTAATATTTTAAGACTGATAAACCTCTACTGACATAGGCTGTCTTCGTTAATCAGTGGCCAGCTAAGAGCGGCCCAAACATGCTATCAATCAAATTCAGTTGAGTTTAACTACGACTACACAGTAATGGTTTAATTGCTGCAGAGCAATACCAGCAGAACACTCTACACAATAATGGAAGACTTGCTAAGATGGTATGATGGCAGGCATGGTGATTTTACTAGAGTTTGTGCTTCTTCTGATTTGTACCTGTGAGTTTTGCATGGTTCAGTGGCCATCGAGCACACAGGCCAGTTATGCAGGCAGATTAAAATGCCAACATCTAGGAGCTCAGGCATTCTACTGCAGGGAGTGAATATTCCACAAAACTGCTGTTTCTGAGAATTCAGGAATGAGACATTGCAAAATAACGGAAAACACTTGATAACCTTTGGCTAATCTGACTACTGGATCGTCGGTGTTGCCCTTTTTCCATTTTAAGAACATATTGCTGTTATGTCCAGTTAAACAAATCTTTAAAACAAAGGTAGCATATGCAAATCAAGGCACACATACATGGTGTGGTGGTCAGAAGGCAACAGAATACCCCTATCAGAATATTATTTTACAAAAAGTTTAACAAATATTTGTACAAATATACTTCTTCAACAATTAATACTTAATTGTAAGTATAACTGGGTCCTTGTTAATTTTAGCTTAAAGTCATTTTTAAACAAACCCAGAGAAAAAATCAGTCCACTTCTGAAAGTGGGGTGTCAGGCATCACTATCTGTTCAGCATTATCTGTGGGTGGCAGCAGGTGAAGAGCTCAAACTTATGAATATGTAAATGGGAGATATAAAAGAACTTTAGCTGAGGGGCAAAGGGCACACAGTAACAAAAGCATTCAAAATATAATAGCATACAGAATGGTACATGTTAATTTATATTTAACTGCCGCGGGTACATGACAGTCCACATCCGAGTCTGAAACCAGCAAAGGAGAGAGAAAAGAAATAACACACTTGAATTTAAATAGTATTTCCAGCCTGCAACAGAGAAAGAGATTTAAAAGTGGAAACTAAACTTAGAATGATCTGTAAGGTGTAATGATGACAGGTAATACAATGTAGTCTGAGTCACAAACCACAGTAGTGGTTGTGACAGTAAAATAATGAATGTGGATTACTTTTGTTTATTTGCCCATGTGTGTGTATGTGTGTGTTCAATCAGGAAACAATTATCTATGCAACTGCTTACCAAAGGTAAAGCGCTAATGAAAACATATGTTCCTTCATTAGGAAGATGCAGTAAAGAGCTGTTTTTTAATTACTTTTTTATTTTTTTGCACATTTCTTTTGTTTTTCATTTAACTGGCCTAAGGGCAGTGAATATAAGACCAGAAATGTTTAATGTATTACTTAATCACTAGTCATCCAAAGTTACCAATGACTGAACAGCGATGACTGTGTACACAAGTACTTGTGTTGTTTTTAACCTCTAGTACTTAACAGGTTATTGCTGTACGCTATGAAATGAAAACACCGGGGAAAAAAGCATTGGGTTACATACGAACGATTTAACACTCACAAAGTGAGGAAAACTGGTTTCTTTCTACCTTGGACAGAAAGATGGACACATTTTCTAAATTAGTGGTCAGTAGACCGACTATATGTCAGTTCATGCATCTTAAGTTTTCAAAAATATTTAGCTTGAAAAATGATTCCATCAGATTATTTAAGCGATTGAAAGGCCCCAGTAATGAGTAAGAACACCTAATCCAGTCTCATTACAAACTGTGTCATAATCCAATACAATTGACAGTTACATGTCAAGTCTTTTATTTTCTTGTTTATTTTATAAATATTATAGCATGAATTTCATTGTGTTTAAAGTTTAAGGTTCAGTTAATCCCATTTTCCAACATTCACACTGAATATTAAATCTAAAAGTAAAATTTCTATCACTAAACAAAATTTCTGTCCCTTACCTTAAATACAATTAAAAGCATTTAGTATCACTGGATTTTATGCAAATTTGACATGGTTTGACACTGTGCTCTCCTCCGGTCTCATGTGAAAGAGACAACAAGGACTTCCTTTTATCACCTAAGGAACATAACTAAAATCAGCCACGTTTTATCACTTGACACTGCAAAGGTTCTTATCCATGTATCCATGTATTTGTGTCTTCATGTATTGATTATTGTTATGCTCTTCCTTTTTTTTCTTTTTTTTGTGGGGGGGGGGGGGGGTTGCTCTAAAATTAGATGGCTCTCATCTAATTTTAAGGTCCTGTTGCTCACCTACAAGGGTTTAAATGGTTTGGCGCCTTCATATCTCTCTGACCTTTTGCACCTCTATGTTCCATCCCCTGCTCTCCGATCTCAGGATACTGGCCTTCTAAAAGTTCCTAAAGCCAGAAAAAAAGACTATTGGGGAGCGTGCTTTTTCTTTTCATGCATTTTTGTGAAACAACCTCCCTCAAGATATTAGGCAGGCGTGCTGTGTGGAGGTTTTTAAAGCTAAGTTGAACACCCACTTGTTCAGCCTATCCTATGTGTCCTAATTCTATGCCCATTAGTTTTTAAAATGTTATCAGTTTTTAAATTGTACTATTTCTTCTGTACTGTTTTTTTTATTTATCATTTTGTCTTCAAAAACTGTTCAGCACTTTGTTTGAAAGCACTTTATAAATAAAGTTATTATTATTATAATTAAATGTAGCAGTGGTGCAGGACAGAGTACCATAAAAAGCACCTACTGTCCACAACGCGCGCACACACACGCACACATACAATACAAGCAGAAACATCTTGCTTGACTTGAACTCAAGTATAGTAAAACACTGTATTTTTGATTGTTTTGTGTGCAATTCCATGTAGACTTTTAAAATCATTCTCTTCCCATTGCTGTACAGAGAAGTCACTAAAGTTCAGTTTCAGAGCCTCAACATCTTCCTTCTTTGTTTTACAAAGCTTCTCTGTAGAAGAAAAATGAGTAATAGAAGCCAATCCACTACATACACTTTCTTGATTATAACAAGAGGGGTGGTAGCCCTAGCCCTCTCTTAGCCCATACAGCAGACATGTCTTTAGAGGAGACAACAGACTAACTGATGTTAGCTGGTTGCTGAGGCGGGTATTGGGGGGTAGAGATGAGATGAGAGGGCTGCAAGGAGCAGTGAGGGAGGAGGGTTGCATCCGCGTACAAACAAATACCTCTTTAGAATTCTACACAGCACTCCGCTGCAGCGTGTTTGGTTTCCAGGCAGCACTGCATTATTAATGCGCCCATCTCCCCATCCTCACACCCCCAGAGCACAGAGAGTAGGGTGGGGACAGAGAACAGGGGAGAGAACAAGTTAGGGTGGGGTTTAAAAAAAAAGACAGCAAAGTTATATGTAAAGGTGGCTAATGAGCCAATCTTATTTCCACTGCTGTTTGATATGAAAATGCAAAGAACTGGAGTCAGTTTAAGATTTCTCTGGGATATGTGCAACGTGCCCTGTGCCCACTGTGCAAAATGACTTCAGAAAAAAGCTGGGGTTATTTTTTTATTTGTCTTTTTCTCAAGATATACCACCAGCTGCAGATACCAACAACAATGTGTTTATACAACATTTATACTCTGTTTTGTGGTAAATCTGGGAATGGAGCCAGGAGGCAATCAGCCAGGCTTGCAGAACTGGTGAATACCAGCATGACACATTTCTGGTGAGACTCACAAAGCCCAAGTTCCAATTAAGAATTTAATAACGTTATTAAATGCCGCATTGTGAGGGATGGCCTTGGTCTCAGTGTGTGTCAGGCATTATCTTATGATTTTAAGATAAAACATGTGCATGTGATTGATTGTATTGTATATTTGCATGTGTGGTTTCCATATCACTGTTTTTGTTTTCTTTCAGAAACGGCACTCATAACATGCCATGAATCTAGACTGTGACTGCTGGTTTGCTGGCAAGAGAATTGGATCATAAAGTTACAAAACTTTTTTTTTTTTTTTTGATTACCAAATTTTTTATTACTTGTTTCTCTCAAAATCTTCCATTTTCAACTCAAATAAAGACACTGAAGGACATTCTCAAGCTCTACTTTGGATGTTGGTTACCTTTTTGTCACGATCTGAGGACACAGACTGTGCGGTGGTGTGTGTGGTGGACCCAGGTGCGAACACAAGAGAGTAGACTGGAGTAAACTTAAACTGAAAGCGAGCCTTTATTATGGCTGATGACAGGTTTCAAACAAAGCAGAAATACCGTGACTAAACTGAACTTAAACTAAACTGGGAAGCAGATACTGATAAGCTATGAAGACTGAGAAAACCATGACGATGACTGTAAAGGCTGGCCGTGAGGACATGGAGGGTGGGAACACAGACGACGCGACACAGACTGAATGAAACACACAGACTAAATACACATGAGGGATGATCAAGGGAAGTGGAAACACATGAGGGGGGAACAGCTGATACACATGAACCTAATGACAGGACAGGGAAAGTGAAACTACAAACACTGACATTAGACACAGACTTCCAAAGTAAAACAAGAAACATGGAGATTAGATGTGACCTGAACTGAACATAACCACACAGATATGATGCATGACAGGTAGACGCACGAACCAGGGAGACTGCGTACAGGAGCTGACATAAACACTAAGAAACAAAGGACTAAACAGCAGTGTTGGGTAAGTTACTTTAAAATAGTAACTTAGTTACATTACTAGTTCTATCAAAAGTAACTCAGTTACTTCAAGTTACTCGTTACTTTCAAAGTAACTAGTTACTAGGGAAAGTAACTTTGGTTTTACTCAGAATTCTCTTGTTAATGTGTTGCTTCCACAACTTTGCCAGTCTTCTAGCTTGCTTACTTGCCACAAGTGCACTGTGCCACCTACCAATAGAAAGGAAAAGATAATACATATTTCCACGAGAGAAATCCCACGCCTGGACCGTCATTGACTGCTGCCATGATTCTAGCCTACGTCACAGCGTCATGTGCGCCTTTTATATCCAACACAAAAAACTGCAGTCGTGGTGCTTTGATTGTACTCAGAACTTGGAAATTCTGCCTTCTGAATAGGAAGATGTAGTTAACACCAGACTGCAGATGAGCTGCATACAGGGCTGGACGGGGACAAAAAATCGGCCCGGGCATTTTGACTAGAGACCGGCCATTATAGGAAAAATCATAAAGCCTTTGAATGAAAACAAACGCTGTTGTGACAGTGATGTTCACTGTTTTGATGGTATATATGCATCAATCGTTTGTTGTAAGATTCAGATAATTATTTTTTAAAAGCTAGACATTTTAAATGAGAATAAGAAAGAAAAGTATTTCCTTGTGCCCACCTATCCCTGTTAATGCCCCACCTGCCCCCCTGGCAAAACTTTGCTAGATCCGCTCCTGCACAGTTACCAGCTGTCAGCTACCTAAAAAGGATCCTGGGGTTATCTGTCTCTCAGAAACAGTTCATAACTTCCCTTCAACTCATTCATGTCACCTAAAAGGTAAACCTGTTTCTCCATCACCTGTTCAGCTCTGATGATTCAGTAAGGACATCTCCTGGTTTCATCTTCATGTTTCCCTCTCACCAGATAAACAAACTGACATCATGACCAGCAGCTTTTTTGCAGCTGTGGCTCCAGCAAACATCAGCTGATACTAGAAATTAATATTAAATAAATTCTAACAACAGCTGATCAAGCTTAAACGTGCTGCTGTTGTTTAACGCGACATCGGCTGGTTTCCTCTTTCTGGCGCAAAGTGGGCGATAAACAAACAAGAGAGCCGATCAGCTGATCATTGATCAGTTTTCATGATTGAAGTAGAAACGGGAGAGGGAGGGTGGAGAATGAGAGAAGAAGAGGCAGCTGTGCAGCGTAAAGACAGAATAACTCCAGCTTTGTGTCTTTTTCAATGTAGCCGAATTACGGGACAAACTGTTCCTTTTCACCTCAATAAGAAACGCGTAATATTTTCTCTGAATACCAGACGGGACAGTTGGCAACTCTAATGCCTTATGAACAAAATAAAGTTTAACATCGTTAACATCATAGCACCCACCCAGCTGTATAGAAACTCCGTCATGCTAGCTAGTACGCAGTACGGAAAAAGTCAGCACAACAAAAATAAACTCCACCTAAACTTGGTTTATATCTGACCCAGATAGACTGCAGGTCATAACTTCTTACCTGTAGTTCAGTTCACACTTGGACCGGCAGCTGCCTCGGGTCTCTTTTCCTTCTCTTCCACCTGCTGGCCTCCAACACTTGCTAATGTTATTGAATCTGTGGCATCTCCGCGATAGCCACCACACGAAGTAACGAGTAACGACCCTATCTAAATCCCAGTAACGACTAACGCGTTCCTGATTTTGGCATAATAACTAGTTACCGTGCTCGTTACCACAATAATAACGTAGTTACTGTAACGCGTTACTTAATAACGCGTTAGTCCCAACACTGCTAAACAGCAACCTCAAAATAAACTAGATGAACTAAACTAGGGCACAAATGAATACAAAAGATACATAAAACTCAAACACTGGGTCACTCGACCCAGGACCGTGACACCTTTTGTTCTGTTCTCTGTCAAACTGACTCAATGCTTCAATAATCTTGAGGTCCAGGATCTGGGGAGGCCAATCTATGACCGATAGTGTTCTACTGTGTGTCTTTCTGTCCAGATATTCCTTTATTTCTTTGGCAGTGTGTTTGGGATCCTTGTCATGCTAAAAAATGAAGCCATTGCCAATCATATGCTTTCCAGATGGTGTTGCGTGGCGGATATAATTTTGATGGCGCTTTTCTGTGTTTGCAATTCCATTAGTTTTGGCAAGATCCCCATCACCAATGGGTGAAACGGAGCCCCAAACCATAACAGACCCTCTACCATATTTTTCCAGATGGCTGTAAATACTCACTGCTGTACCTCACTCCTGATATCCTCTTACATATGGACAATGATTTGCAAAGAATGTGGATTCAAAATTGCCTTCATAATTCCTATTCAGTAAAGTTCATGTGTAATTTTGCATTCCCTAGCCTTTCTCTTCCTTAAGATTTTCTTCTTGACAGCCAAACTCCCACTGAGACCATTTCTGATGAGGCATCAGTGAACAGTAGATTTATCAGCTGAAGGGCCAGATGTCCTGTTTCAGGTCATTGTTGGATGTTTTTCATGCGTCTTAAGGACACTTCCAGATAATGTTCATCTGCTGTAGATATTTCCTTAGGCCTACCACTTTCTTTTTTGCCCTCCACCTCTACAGTTTTCAAATTTTCTTTAAGGGCACATTGATACGCCATGCTAAGATACACCAAGTTTTCAGCTAATAACCTCGTTAGTGAAAAATAAGTATATTATGCCTGTCAAACTCTGTGATTGCTGGCATTTTTGTAGATTCGATTAAAGACATATTTGGGCCGCATTTGGGCATACTTCATACTTCAGATGTTCTGCTGTTATTGTTTACTGCCAGTTTCTCAAAAGCATAGCACACTTTATCCAGCCTCATAAAAACACCCTCACTGCCAACATTATTTGAGCATTGTTTTGAGTCCAGGGCAAGTTTGTAAATACGTTTTTCTGAAGTGGGACAAACTCACATACAACCCTGAATAAAGTTAATGTGAACATAATGTCTAAATGAGAGTATCTAGACACATGTAGCGTAATTTTGTTCACCAAAGTTACTTTGAGACCTCCAAATAATAGGAGTCAATTTTTCAGTTAGGTTGAACAAAACTGTGATCATTTTTTAACGAAGTAGTCAAAGAAGTTTAAAATTGTCCCAGACAAACTTAAAACTCCTTTCTTTTAGTTGAATTGGATTTGTGATATCGCTTCATATTGTTGCTGTATAGTCTTGTTGATTATTTCAATTAATCTAGAAATTTCATGTACGTTTATGCAAACGTTTATGACAGACATTAAAATACTTTTAATTTGTCAAAAATAGAATCCTAGGATCGTTTTCCATTACCTTATGTCCAACTTCATAACAGCAAGAACAAAATAAAATTAAACTTTTTAATATTCTTTTCCAGGCGGCCAGAGTTGCCCTTTTTTCTTTCTTCTTTTTTTCTTTCTTCCATCTAATTAACAAATCAAGATGTGTTTGGAATATCATGGAGCTGGCAGTTATCGAGCGGGAGGAAGCGACATAGACAGAAGGAATGAGAAAACCAAGCCAGACAGACAGAGAGATAACGATCCCAATTTCCCCAGTCGCCGACATCATAGGTAACACATTGTGTCTCCTTCACAGATCGGCACCTAGCACGCCTTGACGCTGTGGCCGCCACTGGTAAAATGTTATGAGCTAACCTTTGGCAGCCCAAATGTGCGTATGTTTTAGAAGCTAACACATTTCCCTCAGCTCTTTTACTTCTAGTTTTCCAGGGACTTCATTTTCTATAAGGCAATATAGTTGCAGTAATGAATTCATGCAGAGTCCAAACTATGTCCCCCTTGTGACCTCCTGTCTGTAAATGAAATAGTCAGCAGAGCATCAGGCAGGAGGTCATTCTGGTATACACTGCTCTGGAGGGAGAAATCAGGGAGATTCTCCTCTCCATCATCACTAAATGGAACTCTGCAACCTTTGTTTTGTTTTTTTTCTTTCCTCTAACAAGTTTTAGAATCCAGCTCAATTTGTTCTTATTTTTCTAGCCAATGTAATTGTGAAGCAATCCACCAAGGATGTCAATATCCATTATCTTTTGTCTTTTATGCTGTATGAGGAAACCAGAGAAAACAAAGCACAGTACCATTGAGTTCAGAGACTGACTGTTGTCTAGTGTCTCTGATGTGCTACTTGACCAATCAAGCTGTTAAGCCAGCTCTGTTCTCTCCAGTGGAATTGAAAGCTGTGAGAGTGGTTGTTTGACATCACCTTGTCAAAGCAATCAGCTTGGATTTGCTTAAGGGGAATTTAAAGGGTTGTTTATCTCCTAGTAGCACTGACTTTCATGTCTCCTATAGCCCTAATAGATACCTTTGAAAGAGACCATTAAAAAAGTCTCTGTTCTCAGCAAATGTCTTGTGTTCAGTTTTTAGCTCAGTTCTTTAAGTTCAGATGTGCTCCCTCATCCCATACAGACGACTGTTTTAGGGAGATAATATTATTTGAAGATGATATGGCAAACTTATTTCAATTAAATTCCCAAAGCAAAATGCAAATCACAGTGTCCGACTGAACTTTACTGGTAAATTATTTAATGTACTGTTCTTAGTTGAAGGACTAAAACACGGACTTGAAACACCAAAGGGTGTTTCAAGTCGTCAAACGTCAAACACAGCAACACTAAAAATATATTTCCAGTTTTATAATTAAATTAGGAGCAGCACGGTGGTTAGCACTGTTGCCTCACAGCAAGAAGCTCCTGAGTTTGGCTGGGATCTTTCTGTGTGGAGTTTGCATGTTCTCCTCGTGTTTGGGTAGGTTCTCACTGGGAACTCCGGCTTCCTCCCACAGTCCAAAGACATGCACTTAGTGAGGTTAGGTTAATTGGAAACTATAAATTGCCCATAGGTGTGAATGTGGGAGTGAATGTGAGCGTGAATGGCCCTGCGACAGACTGGCAACCTGTCCAGGGTTTGCTCCGCCTCTCGCCCTAGGACAACTGGGATAGGCTCCAGCCCCCCCACAACCATGAAAAGGGATAAGCGGAAGTGGATGGATGGATGGATTGATAATTAAATTAGAAAATAACTGGAACTGCATCAAAAATTGACAGAGACTCATCAGATGCTTGTGATCATTTGTAGTACATAGTAAAAAAAAATGCATGATATGTGTGACAGAATAAAGAAATATATGATAAAATGATAATCCAGTGCTAGTTCTCTGTTCCACTTAAAGGCAAAATTAATAATCACCCTTTTGTCTTAAGAGCTTTTATAATAAAAGTACATTGTCTAAATTCTGCTCGCAAATGACAGTCAGAAACCCAAAGGTGAATCTGAAGCCAACTTATTGCAGTGGCCTGGGGTGAACTCATATTTTAAAACTTCGATGAATCATTCAGAAACCATAGCTGAATACAAGTTAAATGTGGTCCCTTGGCAACAGTTAAGACACTAGGCAGTATTTTCAGTTCTGTACAAGAACAAAGTTCAGGATTTGTTTTGTAATATTTTTCACTCCCCTGCTCTGCGTATATGTATTCTACTTGAAACAGTTTTCATGTAACAAATAAAAAACACCTCTGCACTCTGCAATGCAGTGGCTGTTCACTGGTTAATGTATTCAGTGGTTTTATGCAACAGTTTAACTACAGTAACACGGAGTCCTAATGATGGTATATAAAATGAGCAACAGTGTGGGTTGATAGATAAGAGGCGGTATACCAGAAACTAGTTTAATCTCTTTTAGAAAGAAAATCACATAGTTAGTTAAATTATGTATTTACAATACATGAAAACTAATCAAATATTGTTTTTTTTAATTGCATGCAGTGATAAGCATAGTGCGTCTTCAATCTTCAGTGACATTTTGTTACAAACCATGCATATCAAACTGCAGTTGTTATTCAGCACTACTTGTTTCGTGGAACAAATTAATGAGGAGGTTAGAAATTGATTATTTGGTAAAGACATTTGCAAATTTAAAGATTTTATGATGACATCCTATACTAATTATTTAT
The DNA here is from genome assembly GCF_963576455.1 of Neolamprologus multifasciatus. Taxonomy (NCBI): domain Eukaryota; kingdom Metazoa; phylum Chordata; class Actinopteri; order Cichliformes; family Cichlidae; genus Neolamprologus; species Neolamprologus multifasciatus. The sequence continues at coordinate 60,377,517 of NC_140445.1, read as the reverse complement.
TTATTTTACAGAAATGTTAGCTTGCAAATTGAGGTGGGATCCAGACCAATAAAATGATTCATAAGCAGACTGACACGTACAATTCAAAGTGAACTTTTCTGCAGTGACATTTACTGCTGTCTTTCCCATGTGGCTTGGAGAAAACAGGAATGATAAGGGCACTTTTAATTATTTCTGCTGCTGTTTTAGCCCCATCCAGTGCTCTTCTGGTTCTTCAAATAAAATGATAACAATTCCCCCAATGGCAAGCCTGTGTTTCTAGTGAGGGGGAGCGACAATGTAATGAGAGATTTGTTTTATTGGTTTCTTCATGCTCTCCACCCTCCTTATTCTGTCATCTCAGTGTGCTTAAGTTTCTTTGTCTGCCCTTCACCTTGGCAGAAACATTGTCGTAAACCTGTTTCTTCAAAAAGTGTCTAGTAAAATTTCAAGTCTTGTACAAACAGAGCAAACAATTCCAGGACCTGCTATGCTGTGTTTGCTGCCTGCAGCTCACTTTGTTATTGGTGTTTTCTAAAGGAAATTTGGCAGTACCATTAATATTTTCTGCTTGAGCAATTGAAGACAGCCTAGAGCGATGAACATCACTCAGGGAATTGAAACCTGGTCATTCAGCAAGCAGGTTGGATATAGAATACACACAAAGTGAATGTCAAAGATTTGCATTCACATAGTTCCTGCTCAAACACGGTGGTGTTTTTGAGTAGCTTATCTGCTTAGCAATTTATTTAAAAAGTTTTACATATATTCTTTCTTCATAGTATAATCTTCACGTGCTTCATCCGAAGCACACTTTCTGTGTACTCACTCACTACCTAATTTATAGCCAAAGTATTCACTCATTGTGTCTTTACTGTTTCGCTAGCTTAGCTTAGCTCGTAGCCAACTCACTAGCAGCATGGCCTCTTCACCTGTCCCTCCTGCACTTTCCTGCTCATTGTGTCAGATGTTTAGTTACTTCTCGGCCTCTTTAGCTGTAGTAATACTTGTAACACATGTAGCATATTTGCAGCTCTGGAGGCCAGGATTACTGAATTGGAGACTTGGCTTTGCACCCTTCATTCACCCGTAGCTAGCCAGGCCCCTGTAGCTGGTGCAGCCGAAGATAGCGTAGGCCCCGCTAGCTGTCCCCTGGCAGACCCCAAGCAGCTGGGGGAAAAGGGCGGCTGGGTGACGGTGAGGAGGAAGCATAGTCTTAAACAGAAGCCCCAAGTACACCACCAACCTGTTCATGTGTCTAACCATTTTTCCCCACTCTTTGACACACCCGCCAGGGGTAAAACTCTGGTAATGGGTGATTCTGTTCTCAGACATGTGAAGCTAGAGACACCGCCACCGGCAGGTGACACTGAGGGAAGTTTAAAACTGCTGGCTAAGGATAAATGTAAATTCAGTGAAATCATAATTCACGGCGGCAGTAATGACACCCGGTTACGCCAATCGGAGGTCACTAAAGTCAATATTGAATCGGTGTGTAACTTTGCCAAAACAATGTCGGACTCTGTAGTTTTCTCTGGTCCCCTCCCCAATCAGACCAGGAGTGACATGTTTAGCCACATGTTCTCCTTAAATTGCTGGCTGTCTGAGTGGTGTCAAAAAAACGATGTGGCCTTCATACATAATTGGCAAACCTTCTGGAGGAAACCTGGTCTTGTTAGGAGAGACGGCATCCATCCCACTTTGGCTGGAGCAGCTCTCATTTCTAGAAATATGGACAAATTTATTAAACCCCCCAAAATATGACTATCCAGAGTTGGGACCAGGAAGCAGAGTTGCAGTCTTACACGCCTCTCTGCAGCTTCTCTCCTCCTGTTACCCCCCCAAAACCCCATCTCCATTGAGACTGTGTCTGCTTCCAAAAAGACAAAAAACAAACTAAAAACCAGCAACAAACAACTTAAACATAAAAAATCATAAAGAAAGAAGAATACAGTATCCACATCTGAACCAAAGAGTAAAACAGTGAAATGTGGATTATTAAATATGAGGTCTCTCTCCTCCAAGTCTCTGTTAGTACATGACTTAATAATTGATCAACAAATCGATTTACTTTGCCTTACAGAAACCTGGTTGCAGCAGGATACTTATGTTAGTTTAAATGAATCAACACCCCGGAGTCATTCTAACTACCAGAAATCTCGAAGCACAGGCAGAGGGGGCGGTGTGGCAGCAGTTTTTCACACCAGACTATTAATCGACAAAAGACCCAGAAAGACTTTTAATTCATTTGAAAGCCTGATGCATAGCCTTGTCCACCCCAGCTGTAAAACTGAGAAATCAGTCTTATCATCTATCGTCCACCTGGGCCTTACACAGAGTTTCTGTCTGATTTCTCAGACTTTTTATCTGATTTAGTGCTCAGTAGGGGTGGGTTTTGATTATCGATTTATCAATTAAAATTTATTCTAGCTTGGATAACGGGATATTGATTAATTAAAATCCTGAATTGATTTTTTAATATAAATTTATTTTGCCCAAAATGCCAGAATCTCAGGTTAAACCTCACAAAATTTCAACAACCACCAAACAGCTAAAACCGTAAATGAGAGCAGGTACACGGATTCTGCACAAAGACGTAAACACAAAGCGCGGACCCACCAACAGATCAGAATCAGTGAGATATCACCTTTCTCACCGACGGCACTTACACGGTCAGGGCTGAAAGCCGACAGCTCACTGATTCTGATGTTTCGGCGGGTCCGTGCTTTGTGTTTACATCTTTTTTGTGCCGATGAAGCTGCAGGTTTTATCTCTCTCCAAACAATATTGACTAAACCAGCAGCAAAAGAAGATCCAAACTACGCTTCACATAAACATCGCCATGAATTCCTCTTACTTTTGCTGTTTTGCTTCCACCACGATAAAATCACATTTTATGCACAGCTCACTCTCTCTCAGTATACTTCCAGAACAGTTTCCCGTCTAAAAATCTTTTTTCTGCATTATTTGCTTGCTTTTTATACTCTACTTTTTTTTTTACAGCACTGTTGGCCGCTGTTCTTTTCCTTTTACTTACTTCCGACAAGAAAGCCTCATTTCTGCCGTTCAATAGGCTACTGAACAAATTTAAACTTTTTCAAATTATGCAAAACTGCAAAACGCTTAGCTGTGTTTCTAATAAAACCTATGTAACTTTGCTCTGCTTTACTTCAGCAGCATCAGGTAATGTTCATATGTTGATTAATGATTTTCTTTCATTTTTGATCTACTGCAGAATATTTTTATAAAATCCCAGGCCAGGAAAATCACCTTCATGTTTTTTCTGTTTACACCTTTGATAAAGTCTCGCAAGTGTCAGCTTTCTTTTTATAGATATAAAAATATGGAAATGCACTGATGCATGATCTGAATTATAATATTTCTGACTGTCTGAGGCAAAATTTCCGAATCTAATTGAATTGAATCGAATCGTGGATCGAATCGATTCGGGACCTTGGGAATCGGAATCGAATGAATACATCAGAGTATTCAGAGAATCAAATTGATTCTAGAAATTAGTGACGATACCCAGCCCTAGTACTCAGCTCAGATAAAATAATTATTGTGGGTGATTTTAACATTCATGTCGATGCTAGAAATGACAGCCTCAACATGGCATTTAATCTGTTATTAGACTCAATTGGCTTCTCTCAAAATGTAAAAGAACCCACCCACCACTTTAATCACACTCTAGATCTTGTTTTAATATATGCCATAGAAACTGAACATTTAACAGTGTTTCCTGAAAACCCTCTCCTGTCTGATCATGTCCTAATAACATTTACATTTACGATAATTGATTACACAGCAGTGGGGAGTAGACTTCATCACAGTAGATGTCTTTCTGAAAGCGCTGTAACTAAGTTTAAGAATATAATCCACTCACTGTTATCATCGTCAATGCCCTGTACCAACACAGAGCAGAGCAGCTATCTGAACGCTACCCCAACAGAGGTTGATTATCTTATTAATAATTTTACCTCCTCACTACGTACGACTCTGGATACTGTAGCTCCGATGAAAACTAAGGTCTCTAATCAGAAGTACCTGACTCCATGGTATAATTCTCAAACACGTAGCCTAAAGCAGATGACTCGTAAGCTGGAGAGGAAATGGCGTGTCACAAATTTAGAGGATCATCATTTAGCCTGGAGAAATAGTTTGTTGCTTTATAAGAAAGCCCTCCGCAAAGCCAGAACAGCTTACTACTCATCACTGATTGAAGAAAATAAGAACAACCCCAGGTTTCTCTTCAGCACTGTAGCCAGGCTGACAAAAAGTCATAGTACTGTTGAGCCAACCATCCCTTTAACGTTAACTAGTAATGACTTCATGAACTTCTTCACAAATAAAATTTTTATCATTAGAGACAAAATTACCAATAATCATCCCACAGATGTAACATTATCTACAGTTACTTTCAGCACCATTGATATTCATTTAGACTCTTTTTCGCCAATTGATCTTTCTGAGTTAACTTCAATAATTACTTCCTCCAAACCATCAACGTGTCTTTTAGACCCCATTCCTGCAAAACTGCTTAAAGAAGTCCTGCCATTAATTAATGCTTCAATCTTAAATCTGGTAAACCTATCTCTAATAATCGGCTATGTACCACAGGCCTTCAAGCTGGCTGTAGTTAAACCTTTACTTAAAAAGCCATCTCTAGACCCAGCTGTCTTAGCTAATAATAGGCCAATCTCCAACCTTCCTTTCATATCAAAAATCCTTGAAAGAGTAGTTGTCAAACAGCTAACAGATCATCTGCCGATTAATGGCTTATTTGAAAAGTTTCAGTCAGGTTTCAGAGCTCATCACAGCACAGAAACAGCTTTAGTGAAGGTTACAAATGATCTTATTATAGCCTCTGACAGTGAACTCATCTCTGTGCTTGACCTCAATGCAGCGTTCGATACTGTTGACCATAATAGTCTATTGCTGCGATTACAGCATGCTGTGGGTATTACAGGTACTGTGCTGCAGTGGTTTGTATCATATCTATCTAATAGACACCAATTTGTGCATGTAAATGGAGAGTCCTCTTCACACACTAAGGTCAATTATGGAGTTCCACAGGGTTCAGTGCTAGGACCAATTCTGTTTACATTATACATGCTTCCCCTAGGCAGCATCATTAGAAGACATAGCATACATTTTCACTGCTATGCAGATGACACCCAGCTCTATCTATCCATGAAGCCAGAGAACACACACCAATTAGTTAAACTGCAGGAATGTCTTAATCACATAAAAACCTGGATGGCCGCTAACTTTCTGCTTCTTAATTCAGATAAAACTGAGGTTATTGTACTCAGCCCTGAAAATCTTAGAAATATGGTATCTAACCAGATTCTTACTCTGGATGGCATTACCTTGGCCTCCAGTTATACTGTGAGGAAACTTGGAGTCATTTTTGACCAAGACATGTCCTTCAATGCACATATTAATCAAATATGTAAGATTGCTTTCTTCCATTTGCGCACCATCTCTAAAATTAGAAATACCCTGAGTGATGCTGAAAAACCATGCATTTATTACTTCCACTCTGGACTACTGTAATTCATTATTATCAGGATGTCCTAAAAACTCCCTGAAAAGTCTTCAGTTAATCCAAAATGCTGCAGCAAGAGTCCTGACAGGGACAAGAAAGAGAGAGCATATTTCTCCAGTGTTGGCTTCCCTTCATTGGCTTCCTGTTAAATCCAGAATTGAATTCAAAATCCTGCAGAAAGACAGAAGATAGACAGAAACTATCTCAACTTTTAAGATTAGGCTTAAAACTTTCCTTTTTGCTAAAGCATATAGTTAGGGCTGGACCAAGTGACCCTGAATCCTCCCTTAGTTATGCTGCAATTGTCACGGCTGCGACGGCAGACGTGTGGAGGGTGTGAGAGAGGACCCAGACGCTGGCACTGGCTTGGATGAGAGCGATCTTTATTTACACACACCGGTGGCACAAACAGAAACACAGCGAGCAAAACAAAACTTAAAGGTGACCTAAACTGGGAACGACTAACAAAATGAACCTGAACAGGCGACTCAGGGAGAAAACGCAGGGAAGAAACACAGACGTGGTCCGTATGCGTAGGTTTACAGTACACGCCATTTGGATGAGTGACGAAACGTTTCTCCCACAAAACGCTACGTCCAGATGAACAGAATCAACTTTTGGAGATTTACTTACCTGGATGATTGAGCATGCATCAAAACATGATGCGTTGAGTTTTTCCTTTCTAGTCACCTTTCTCACTCACTATGTGTTAATAGACCTCTCTGCATTGAATCATACCTGTTATTGATCTCTGTCTCTCTTCCACAGCATGTCTTTATCCTGTCTTCCTTCTCTCACCCCAACCGGTCGCAGCAGATGGCCCCGCCCCTCCCTGAGCCTGGTTCTGCCAGAGGTTTCTTCCTATTAAAAGTGAGTTTTTCCTTCCCACTGTTGCCAAAGAGCTTGCTCATTGGGGGTCATATGATTGTTGGGTTTTTCTCTGTATCTATTATTGCATGATCTACTGTGCAATATGAAGCGCCTTGAGGCGACTGTTGTTGTGATTTGGCGCTATATAAATAAAATTGAATTGAATTGAATAGTCATTTGGGATGCTAGGGAGCACTGATCCCACAAGGATCCCTTAACTTTTCCCATTCTTACATCTATACAGCAAGCACTTATGTTTGAAAAGCAGTCTTCTGAACTCCTTCAGTAATTATATACAGAGCACATGGTTCACTTATGACTCACTTTTATGTGTAGTGTCTATCCGATACAGTAAGTGATTAAAACAATATTTGGAAGGATTTGGGATTTTCTTTTCCGTTGTTTGTTTGTTTATTGACATTTTAAGTGTAATGGTGTACATCTTTCTTAAATAACATAAAGCTAAAATAGATTTACTGTACTTGAATCTCACTTGTAACATCCCCAAGCATTACTGACTAGAAGAGCTGAGATGCTGTAAAATACTGCTTAGCATGGCAAAAGCACCACTGAATTTCAGGACTCAGTAAAGGAGACTAGCAGCAGGGAATATGAAACAAGTATTTTTGTTTTTAGGTTAAGCTATGTGTATCCTGCAGCCCGCCTTTTGGCAGTAGGGTAGTAATCATGTCTGTTAGAGGGTGATTTGAGAATAGCTAAAAGGCATTGTTTTGTACAATGCTCAGAGACCGGAGAAAGTGCCTTTTACTCTGTAGTGCCGGGAAGAAAACTACCTGATCTGAGCAATCTTATAATGTCCAGTAAATATTTTTATTCCATATTTTTGTTATTACATAATACTCTGATGTATTCATTCTTTTTGTACAGCAACTAAATAATGTTATTAAAAGCACAACGGCATTGACAGTGGTATTTGGTAATCTGTTTCACACGTCATAAAAGTAAATAATCTAATTGTAATACTACATAGATTTAATAAAGGCCAGACTCAGTTTATAATATAATGCAGAGATGAAAATATCTCAGCAAAACAAATTAAAGGTCTGTTTACTAGGAAATAGAGAAAACAGTACTGAGGGATAACCCTTTCTCCCTCCCTCTGTTGCAGTTATTTGAGTGGGTTTCAAAATCACACAGGTCATTGTTTTTAGGTTAGCTTCAGTGAGGGACTGTCTCTGGGTGTGTGACCTGAACAGACTGTGCTCAGGGATGCAGGAAATGTTAGTCATGCTGGCAATCTGTATATAACCCCTGCAACCCTCCCCCGGTCATAGTAAGAAGTCACCTTTGCCTTCAGAGCCACATGGACCTGCATGGGATGGCAAAGTGTTTATTCTCCATTTGCTTGGAAACAACAAAGAAATGAAAGATGGACTGAATTTATTTTGTTTTGGAGATATTTGAAACATATTGAATCCACTTTAAAATGTAGCTGAAGATATAAACTTTGTGAAAAGTATGATATAAATGGACATGTGTGAATTTCAAATATTTAGCAAACCACTGAATGTCTGTTTTCAGTAATCATTTTGTAGCATTTATTATACATTGAAAAAGCAGCATAAGCTTTGCTTGGAGGTCCTCAAACATCCCCATAGCATTAAAATACTGCAAATTAATCCAAAATATCGACAACTATGGCAGTGTGGAGTTTTTTTTGGTTGTTTTCACTTAACAAGAAAACATTTTTCCCCACAGCTGGTCTTCCAAGTAGCTCAGCCAGAAAAATATAAAATATATATAATCCACAAGCATTGAAAATCCCTCATCGTCTGCTCGGTCCACTTCTTAATCAACCTCAGCCCCAAGATCAATAGCTTGCGAAGGACAATCCAATCAACCACTCCTAATAAAGGAGCAATTAAAACATAATCCATTTATCTATCACCTTTAATAAGCATATTTAATTTCCAATGTAATTCTGCAACATCCTGACTATCTATAATGAGAATGTCTCTTTCAAGGGCAGTGTGGCATAGGTGCTGAAAGCACAACCCAGAATACCCAAATAACAGATCCACCTTTCCTCCTCATTATGAACTCAGCAGCACAGTGCTGACCCGTGACAGAACTAACCTCATTGAGATGCTAAGCGTTCTCTCACCTTCTAGGGAGTGAGTCTGTCGACCACGTTAGGGCAATGAGGGAGTGCCCGTCAAACACTGCTATCTGAGCTTTGATGTACTACTAAGTGCGCACATCCTTAATGGCCCTTGGCTTTGGTGTGTTCAGAAAAAAAAAATCTCACTGCTGTCACTTGGCGAACTAGAAAAAGACGTGATTTTCCAACCAATAGAATACGCCGAAAACATAACCCTTTACAAAGACTTTAAGTTAACTGGAAAAGATCACCTTGAAGACATTCAAATGCAACGTGATGATTGATCGTTGAGCGAAATTGCCAGTAGCGGAGATAAATAACGTCTATAGCCTGCCAAGCGCTGTCATAATCACTTGGCTCTACAACTATCAGTTAACTATATGAATTTATACCTCTTAGATAAGCATTATAAAACAATTTCCATCCCATGAAATCAACAAATTTGGGAGTCACTTTATGACAATACAGCTATGTGAGTCACCTTGCACTCAAAGACTCACTTCAGAATATGTACAGAAAAGCCATAAACATCAGAGCTGTGAAACAGCACAGTACAGTTAAATGAATTACATTCCTCAGTGTTCAGGTGTGTTGTGAAAGCACTGATTTCATTCTGTTTATTAACCTTTAATTTCAAAAATGACGCAGTGTGGGATTGAATAATAAGTCATGTAAAATATTTAACCTTGCATGCAGTTGGTATTTCAGTAGCTGATACTTTATTCTGTGGTGTATATAGAGTGAAATGCCTTTTTATTAAAGTGGTTTTCATAACATGATGTAATATCAGATAACACTCGTGTTTTAAGTGTTTTAGATAAACATCCTTAAGATAAGCTTGACAAGGTGTTGAGTACAACTTAAGGTGTTCATCCTAAGTTGTACTCAAAATGCAGACACTGCTTGAAGTGAACAGTCTCCGTCTCCAACCCCTTTTCCTTCTCTCACACTCACAAATACATAAATACACACATACACACACACTGTTATGCAAAAGGGGTTTCCAAATCCGACATCTCACTGCACTCTGGCATCAAAGCCCTTTGTACGAGAGCCGACACCTGGTCCCTCTCTCCTTGCCAAAGAGGCTAGCGAGTGGGCTCAGATGCCTGGAAGAGTTGGGAGAATTTATACCAACTGCATCCTGCACAACACACAATCATAGACAGGCTACTGGAAGTCCAGGATAGACAGCAGAGGATGGACTTTTCTGCCCTTAGTTGCCCGCACGAATTCTGCCCTATACCCCTACAGGCACAGACATGCACAAATGTAAAAGGCACAGACAGTACTCTGTTGATCGCAGTTGATTCATGCATGTTGAAATAAGTGCCAGACAGAACACACCACGCCGCTGTGATAGCATGGTGTATCTAATGGTGCTAAATGAACATTATAGAGGTCAAAGAGAGAGCATAATCAGTTTTGGATATGAGCTAGTTTTTTGCCACTTGAGGGGGTTCTGGCTGAAGACTTCAACCATTTTCTGCCTTGATGCACCAAGCAATACCCGACGCAAGTTTTAATACTGTCCTTAGGCTGTGCATTTAACTCAGCAAATGGTTCCTGTTGTACTCATTTTCTTGTTTCTATCCAGTAAAACTAAGCCATTTTCTAGCCACACTGTTTCTTAAGAAAAGAGGCAGTATAACATCTTGTAACATTAGGAAGCTTTTTGTACTTTCCATTCATCAAATATGTTGTTAGCCTGTCACAAGGCTTTCTTGCCTTCATTGATCAAAGGGATGCTAAACATTGCCCAAGATCTTCCAAGACTTCAGAGCTCCCACAGCCACTGGCACTGTAAGTTATATAAGCATTCCACTCCTGTAGTAGTCTATAGCTCAGACTGTGGTAATCTCAGGAGATCTAGATGTAAAATCGTAGATGCTGAATCAAATCATGCATCATCTGATCTGCATTCTCTATAGGATACTTTTTCAAGCTTTATTTTACCAACACTTCTATACAGTAGCCAGACAGACCGCTGCCACTCAGCCCACTAGCTCTTTGTTCCACCGTGTAACACCTTATCACATAATATTAATATATAAGCCTTGAATTTCTCCATGGCCTCAAATGGCCAAGGTCCTCTTCCCGAACATTGTTATGGTAAAATCAAATGAACAACCAAAATCAGATATATAACAACTACAAAGGAGCATAAAATAACTCAAAATGATTAAAAAGAGCCACAAAATGACTACAAAGAAACACCGACTGACAACAAAGAGAAGCAAATCACTACAAAGAGACTCAAAACAACTATAAGTGGATGGGAATGGATGAAAAATAATACAAAATGAACACAAATAGATCCCAAAACTACAGAAAACAGAGACTTCAGTGAAAGCAAACAAATAATAAAAGATGGAAAATGTCCATTAAAAGATAGGAACGATTAAAACGGAGGCTACAAAGAGACTGGAAATATCCACAGAAGCACACGATGACCAAAAACAAACACACTGTGACCAATAATAGAATCAAAAATATCCATGTTGTTAGCTGGCTTTTTTTGGTCTTTCTCTCACTCAATTAACCCTTTCTTATTGCGACAACACTTTTCTTTACAATTTTCAAAATGGGCATGAAAAACAAGCACCAACACGGTGTGTAATTATATACTTCTATATTTATAGAAGTTCATCTCATATCTATAGTTTGCTGATGGGCAAGCTGCACGCCAAGATCAGCTCCCTCTGTAGCTGATGAATAGCTGCCCATCAGTCATCATCTGCCAACCTGCTCTCTCTTTACTGCAAATAACTCGGTATGCCATGTTTGAACTTCGAGGTGAAGATTACTGTGTCCAGCATGAGTCCATGCACTGTTTGTATTTTTCTTTTGTGTGTAGGTATATTAGATCAACACTAATCATGCTGTGAAATGTCGATCAAATGATATCAACATAATAATAGTTTTTGACATATTATAAACTCATGACAGGGAAACAATGCCTTTCTTGACAAAGGATGTTCTGAACCTGCTGTCTAATCTGGGCTCCACAGAACTTCAGGTGACATTTTCCCTTAAGGTGCCAAGGCTGCCATTGTAAAACCCACTGGAGTCTGTATCTGGCTGATGCCTGTGCAAGCTGGAATCAAATGGATTTTTGCTGTGGTTGTGGGCCACCTCTGGGGTTTGCTTGCCTACAGGCATTGCTTTGCCTCCTCGGCTTTAAGGCTGGGCATTGGGCCCTTCGTGAAGCAGAATAGTGGAGCACAATGTTAATCTCTTCTCTCTGCTGAGTCCCAGCTGTGGCCCTGCATCCCCACTGGGGCCTTTAATGTGGAGGGGAGCAGCATGGACCTCTGCTATCAGTGCAGCCATGGAAGCACAGCCACAGTTACAGACAAAACGATGTTGGCGCTTGCTTTAATGAAGGAATCAAAGTACCCTGTGTAATATAAACTTCTATTGTCTTGCTAAACACGGTGTGCAAAAAAACAATATCTGTTTCTTCTTTCGAAGTAGATTCAGTTATAGAAATATTGAAAGATTCATAAATATACACAACAAAAATACCTTGAGAATTAATCCAGTTCCTACCCAGTGGTTTGAAGGCATTTTCAAGTGGCCTTCAGTCTTCAACTAAACTCTTTACTCAGTGTAAGACTAAGTTATTTATTATGTTAAAAAGCAACCAGTAGTATGAAAAAGATTAGCCTTTAAGTATGAAAATTATTATTAAGCATGAGTAACCTTAGTAGTGTTTATAAGTCTTTTATCTCCACTTCCCTTATAATTCTTGAACCATAAATCATGATAATGATGTTATTTTAGTGAAATATTAGATATAATTTGATATTTGTTTTAAAATAAACATTTATCTCTACGCTTGTTTTTACTCGTTTTTGAATAAATCTGCTCTAATAAGTATGATGTTTCACATACACGTAAATGGTAAGTAATCCTTAAGTAATGCAGAACTGTGGAATTACTAATTAGAGCGATGTTTCACTGCTTCAGACAACACAAAAAAGAGCTTGGGCTGGAGTTATAGTTACTGAATGAGTAGTCAGGAATGACTCATAAAGAGATTTGGGAGTCTGATAGAAATGCAGATAATTATATATTAATCTAAACTAACTGATAATTGATTTAGCATCTCCCAGCCAACTCGTTATTAGGTTAAATAATCATTATCATCTACTGTACAGTCCTGAATAAACACTATAGGAAGTACTGAATGATCAGGTCATTCCTGTTTTTTTCCTAATTTTGTATTATTATTTTTTTGTAACAACACGACACGTTTTTGTGTACCTATAATATTTACATGTGTTTAAACTGAGCACCTTACACAGAATGATAGAGAAACATTTGTTCACTCAACAAACCCAAAGGGGTTAACAAAAAGCAAAGAAGAAAAAAGATGGAGCATGAATTTAAGATGACAGAGCTTGGCAGCCACCAGAAAAGCTGAAATTAAATAATAATTGGATGCTTCATTGATCATTGTGCTTGTATTATGTTTGTCCTCTCACCAGGAGGTCAGAGTTGAGAGACAGGTATAGGGAATTGGCTGAGATTCTGCATTTGTACTCTGAAATACTTCAGTAAGACGGATGCTTGCCAACACAGGGGCTTGAACCAATGTCCTCTGCTTGACTAATTGTCTCCCTATTCACAATGCCACCTTTCTGCTCCAAATAAAAGTAGTCCAAAAGCAGCCAATGAAGGCAAAAAAGGCTGAATAAAATTGGTTCATGTCCCACCTCGTGGTTCTGATATTTGCTCTGTAAAACAACCTTTCCTTCATTAAATACATAGTACAAACCATCAGTGAATGAATAGATAGCAAATAAATAAAGTCCTGCACTTTTCTTCTACATGAAATATAATGCATACAATATTGTGTTTATTATAAAAAGATGCTAACAGCATCCAGGGGATTTGATATATGGAGCCAGAGGAAACTTTGTCATTGTTATCTTTAGTAATCCATAAGTTTCCTGAGCTACAGAACAGCATAGTCTGAGGCTTGGTTGCTAATCGGGAATTCACAGAAATCTATTCAGAGAAAGGCAAATATCAAAAAGTCCTGCACTGCCTTCTCTATTTTCTCATTAGGCAGATAGATGGGAGATAGCTAGCACTGGAAGAGGTGGAGGCAAGAACAGATTAGTCTCCCTTCACAAACAACCACATATCCTTGACTTTTAATTAAAAATGCCATCGCAATTAGACACGGTAGTTTAAAGAACTGCCGAAATAAAAAGAGTTCAGGCATACCATAAAGGCAATCCGGTGCTGTTCCAGAAGAAGAAAGCTTTTCACTTTTCTTATTGTGAATGTGGGTTTTTTTATTATTATTTTTAAAATGGAAACTTAAATCGGCTTATGGGTTTTTCGCAAAAGCACTGCAGTAGGAGCAAAAGAGGCAGAGAGGAGAAAATAGAACTCAAAGTCATCACAGTGGTTACAAAGGACGTTGAAGATTGAGGTCAGGGTAGGAGGAAGACTATTCTGTTGGCACAATAAATGAGTACAATTAATCAACAGTTAATGTGAATCACACCATTTATCCATCTAAACAATCTGGTTTCACCAAGTCACATTACGGAAGTCATGAATCTATGTAACTCTGACATTTGAAATACCTCAGAGAAGGACAACAGCCAGTAGCAGCCAGCATGGAAGCATCAACTACACATCACTAACTCCAGTGCTCTTTTTCTGCCTCTGAGTCATGCAAGTCGTGATCCTGGAAATAACTGTATGTCTTGTGAAAACAGAGACTAGGTCTAATATGGTCTACTTGCAGGGCTGTTAAAAATTAAACAAAGAGCTGTCAGATTTGCTGATCTTCATATAATCTGTTCACATACTGAGTAAAAGTACTTTCAAAATTAAGAAAACAATAACAAAGTGCAGAAAACTGCATTGCTACTTATAGTGTTACTTCACTGCTAACCACCTAACAGTGTCTAAGTACAAGTTCAGTTCCTACGCAACATTTTCCAGTAGTACTACAAATTGTTGCTTTAAAAATGTTTCATTTTCCACTACTATCCACATTTTTACATTAAGCACTCCTTTGTATTTTTCTCAGTTAACATATTTACCCTTACTTGAGCAAGTGAGAAAAAAATCCCACTCTTATCCAGGTTTTTTCTGCTTTTTGCAATAGAATAATAAATCGGTCTTTGTGATTTAGTATTCCCCTGGGTAATTGATTTTCTGGAGTGGTGACCATGTGGAGAAGAAAAACAATGAGCAAAGCTCTTAACAGATGCTGTAATTACCTGAGCAGACTCACACAAGAGCATGAGCGCACACAAATAGCAGTGACACCCTTTGTGATCTACCACTCACTGAAAGGGAAGGGCAGGTTTCACTTGACATCTTGACAAACAACGCAATGCCCAGTCGTACCATAATGCAGAGCCATAGGAGGCACAAGGAGTTGTTACTCCAGTCAAATGTTATTTCATACATCACAAACAAAAAGCATCTAATAGATTGTATATAATAATTTTTGCCATAAAAGCTTTTGGACATTTGGCTCACCATTTATAGACTGAAATATGTTTAACAAGTATTGGCTAGACTGCAACAGTCTCCTTCTTAGGATGACTTATAAAACAGATGGTGATCTGATCCTGTAGTATTTCACAGTGATCGAGTCAAAAAGTATTGCTAGGGACTCATCAATTCATCTCAGCTGTACTTACATGAAATGTTGATTAGCAAATGTTGCTATGCTAATTAGATACATTCAGTCAGACACGTGTCAGTGAAAAAAGTAAATACTGAAAGCTACTGTCTAAATTAAGACAAGAAAAAATAGATGATGTAAAACCTCATGAACTCTCACTAATTGATACTTGCTGATTAATTAGTTAATGCAGTAACTAAGATTCTTTTTGGGTGTTTTGCCATTTTGTTTTTTCCAACATACAATTTGGATAAACAGATTCTCTGGTGGTTCTAAATATTAAAGTTCTTTTACTACTCTCACTTTACGGAGCTTATTCCAGCTGCCATAGGGCGAGAGGCAGAGTACATCCTGTACAGCTTACCAGTCTGTCACAGGGTCCTAAATACAAATGACCAAAATTAGTTTTGACTGAACGGCTGGGCTCAGCGTTACTGAAGAGCCCTTGCTCCTCTGTGTAAAATTAGCCCTTGAGGTGGTTCAGAGATCAAGTTAGGATGCCTCCTGAGTGCCTCCTTTTGGAGGTTTTCTGGGCATGCCCAACTGGGAAGAGACACTAGGGTAAATCGAGAAAATGCTCCAGACATCATATATTTCATGTGTTTTGGAGATACCTCAGGATGCCCTAAGAGAAAATGGACAGTGTTGCTGGGGAGAAGGACATCTGGAATGCCCTGTTCAGCCTACTGCCACTGCAACCTGAATTGAGATGAGCAGATGATGATGATGGATGGATGGACAGAATTAATTCTGGTATCATTTATAATTTAGTTATCAGAAGGATCAGATCCCCACTGCTGGTATATACAGTATGCTGACTGAATTTAATGTTTTTCTGTAAGCTGTGGTTGATGGTACTGCCAGATTGTACAACAGTACACTAATCTTTTTCTTGTATTCTTTTTCTTTTGGCTGCTCCCTTTAGGGGTTTTGAACTGTCTCCTTCAGTTTCACCCTAGCATTCCTAGCATCTCAAATCACCAATCACCTCAACACTTGTCTCTACCCATTCCACCCTATCTACACTCTCTTTTTTCACTTCTCTTGTGCACTGTCCATTGCTTTGAATGGTTGACCTTGGTATTTAAACTTGTCTACCTTCAATATCCGTGCATGTATACCTCTCTACCTGTCTCCATTTCATTCACATACTTATTGTCTTGCTTTTACCAACTTTCATTCCTTTTCTCTCCCTTTGGTACCAGTACACTTCTTCTCCATTTATCAGGCATACTTTCACTCTCAAAGATTCTGTTAAGCAGTCTTCAAGACATCTTTGTACCTCCACAGCTATGACTTCTGAACCAACCGCCTTTCTACTCTTCATGTTCTTCATAGCTGCTCATTTTCTCCTGCCCTTCCTGTCCTTCATCCAGCCTTCTCTCTCTCTCATTTTCTTTATTCATCATCTTCTTAAAATATTTCAATAGAAACACTGCTCAATATAAGCCAATAATCTAGAGTAGCCTCACATTCTCCATACAAGCACAAGTAAAGTTCCAAAGTTGGGACACTGTGTGAAATCTACATAAAAACAGAATGTGTTGATTTGCAAATCTCAAAAAACAACATTTATTCAGAGTTAAGTTCAGAGTTAACTGAGAGTAAATAGAAACATTGAGTATTAAAACTCAGAAACTGTACCATAGTAACAATCTCCCTCATTTTGAATTTGATGGCAGCAACACATCTCAGACAAAGTTAGAATGGAGGGCAACAAAAAGCTCAAAAAGCAAGTGGTATTACAAAGAAACAGTTGGGGGAATATTCTGCACCATTTAGGTTAACTGGGAACAGTTCAGTAACATGACTGGGTGGAAAATAAGCATTTTAGGAAGGCAGTGTTTCTTTGGGTAAAGATAGACATAGGTTAACCATCATGCAAAAAATCTGTGTACAAACTATGGAACAACCCATGACCCGTAAACCTTTTGGGGCATGCCCCCCTGGGTGGGACTTTTTCAGGGAAGGCCTTCCATATTTCAGCAAGTAAACTGCATATTAGATCTATTACAGCATGGCTTCATAGTAGATGAGTCCTGTTGCTGAAGTGACCTGTGTGCATCCCAACTGAAAACATTTAGCACATCATGAAATGAAAAATACTGCAAAGAAGACCCACAACTGTTGAGCAAATAGAATCCAGTGTCAGACAAGGATAAGACAACATTCCTATCCCAAAAGTGATGGTCACCTCAGTTCTCAAATATGGAGATGGTACACATGGTTAACAAGGTCCTGTCCCAATATCTTTGACGTTGCTGCCACCAAATTAAAAATTAACTAATATTTTTTCATAAAATAGTAAAACGTCTCACTTTAAACATTTAATGTTTTCTGTGTTTAACTGTAAATGCAACTGTAATATGTGTTTGCGATATTCAACTCATTGCATTTGTTATTAACACAAAATTCCAACTTTTATTAAATTGCTTTTGCACAACCTCTGGTGGCTAAGTGTGCCTAATAACGTGACACCTAATTACATTACAAATGTGTTTAGTCCGCTGCTGTTACAATTTAGCATGATTCGCTTTTGTGTATCTCGACTCCCATAGGACTCGCACGATGTGTGGTCTAGATTAAAGGAACTGGAGCAGCAATTACAATGTAAAACATAATTTGTGACAGGAAGAGAGACTTTGTAGATATTATTTACAAAAAATAACACTATAGCCTGGGTTTACTTTCAGCTAGCTATGTCACCTTTTATGTTATTGTAATACATACTAAAATATGTCCTGTCTAAACAATAGGAAACAGTTTTAATGACCTAAGGACAAAGAATAGATAGATTTCAAGATGCATTATCCTTTCTTTTCAAAGTGGTGAGGATATATATCCTCTCACTGTTCAGTGTGATCGACCCATAGGGATTCATCATTTTGTACAGCAATGAAGATGATTAAAGGCCCCATCATTTAAAGGGTCTTGAAGAAAGAAAGAGAGAACATTAGAGGTGGATGTTAATGCTAGACAGATGTGAGGCTAATGTGGTGACGTGCTGAGAGAACTTCTTCCTTCCCTTTAGCTGACTTCCCTTCTGTATTTTTAAGCTCAAAATGACCTTTTCTCATAGTCATGCACACATTAATATGGCTACTCGACAGTAGCAACACCTACCCCAACCACTGTATTGGTGACTTATAACAAATGCATGCCAATAATTGTAACTGAGTGCAGCAGTGGCGTCACAATAGTTTTGAATCTGAGTTGTTGTTTTGGTTCAGTCCAATTTGAATATATATTATACAAAGGGTGGATGCAACAGTTATTTTGTTTTTTGTTTAGAATATTTTGTAGCAACTGAACTTTAAGATAACTGCATTAAGCACTAAAGAAAATGTGTGCTTAAGAGACGTATGTGCTAGTTTTGTTTTAGTTGTTGTAACAACTGTCTCATTCAGTTTATGTTCATGAAGACTCTTTAATATCTATATTAAGGCACATTACAGCTTATTTTAATGATAAAATAATATATACAAATAAAATATGCCAGTGTGTTACCAGTTTAAAAAGAAAATGTATCACAAAAATTCATTAGCCAAAATGGTAGCCATGGTTTAGAGAGAACAAATCAGGGCTAGCCCGATTGGAAAAACACTATGATGCTTGGCTCAAGAAGGCCACTTTAGCACAGAGCGTGGCGCCAATATCCTTCATCCCAAAAGAGATGGAACAAGGATTTTTCCTAATCACCCACAAATGAGTGAGTTTGCCCACCCAGTCAGTCTCAGCCAGTGAGTTTGTCCCACTTTCTTTCTATCCTGTCTAAACTACAATCCCTACCTTCCCGGCTCAAATATCGGATAACTACAATACACTACAGTACACTGATCTCCAGGCAGTTTTATATATGTGATAACTCAGCAGCAAACAGTGACATTTCAAGAAGTGTGTGGGATTGTATTTTTGTGAAAGAATCCAGATTATAGTCATATAAGCTGTTCACTAAAGTTAAGAATGCATAATGATGTTTATTAATAGCTAAATTGTCATCGTCTGAAAACGTCTGAAAACATGTAGAAAAAGGCGTGCCTGTGTTTGCTTAGGTTGGCTCCCACTTCTTGCTGCTCATCATGCATCCCTGCTTATATTTTTCTTTAACTTTGACCCTAAAATTTAACATAGTATATCTAATGTTTTAAATAAAAATATAAAAATGCTGGTGTCACTTTCCTTTTATGTTGTGGCTGTTCAGACTTTATATATAGCTTTCCTCTTTGAAGAAGCAAAACTAATTTTAGGGTTGGTTCTATGGTAGAAGTAATGTCGAGTGAGATGACCTAAAGGAATTGTCTTATTCTCTAATATAATATTAATAACATAATAATATTAATAACAATGATAATACTCATCTTCTTCCTCATCATAATGACAGGCTCATAAACATATTCTTCTGACGCTTACATAAAACGCTTTTCCTTCCAGCTGAAAATCCCATTAGATTTTTTTTATTTAATAATGTGTACTTCTCCTTTAACAATATAAAAACTGTCAAAGCATCATCACTGCACTTCATGTGGATACTCTGCATGTCCGCTGTTGCTGCCAACACCCTGAAGCCACTAGATGCTGTTTACCAGAGTGTTTTTTGATTCATTGCACAGGACTGTGCCAGAAACCCCTACTCTCCTTCTACAACACTGTTATTGCAGACACCACTGTGAATATATAGTACACTGCACATACTGTACTGAAGTGCAAACAAATATCAGCTAGACCAGCTAGTTCAGCTGTAAGAGATTGTCAGAAGTTGATGCGCTAGAGTTGCACGCCTTTTAATCACAGGCACATCATGGTGACAGAGCCTTGTGTAGTTTAATAAAACCCCAGGAACAAAGACAATCTCCTCTAAACTATCTTTCTCACGTTGCGTCTGCGAGCAGGGCTTGGGAGAACTGGTTATTACCATCTCATTGAAGAGGGACCCCTCAACAGCTTGTAAAGTTGCTTGGCATCATGTCCGTACTTCACTGTATGCTGACAGCTCAACCACCAAAACCACAGTCTTTTCTTTAGAGGCTGTTTCAATTATTCACTCTTTCCTTAGAGTGTCGGTGCTGTCTCTCCGCTGACAACACCCCTGCTTTCTTTCTTGTTTTTTTTTTCTTTCTTTGACATTCTCGATCTGCCTGAGATGGGCAGGTACGAGAATCGCAGTAAAGTTACAGAAAGACAGAAAAATGGAGAATGATACATTGGGTTCACAGACAAACGTCCCTAAATGCATTTTATCACAACAGAATGCCCAAGAGAGACATCTGACAAAAGGGAATAATTATAATTCAAATGTGAGGCTAATGTGAGGCTATCAAATAAAAACAAACTTCATTGTGAGTTTAAGTAAATGTAATTATTTTAATGGCATAGAAATGCAAATGTGTGGTCTGTTTCAAGCGTCCTCTAAGAAACGGATTTCCTACAGGCTTATAATTTTCTATAATGGATGCTGATGTGCCTGTCACCCCCCCCCTCCCCCCTCACGTACACACACACACACACACACACACAAATTCACCTTTATTAATGACAAATGGGTCTTAAAGTGTTTATAAATACTTCTTTGCAGTGCCGCACAGATACATTTTCATGAAACAAAGCTCTAATACAAATACATGCAAGGCTATTAGAGCAGTTATTTCATATATATATATATATATATATATATATATATATATATATATATATATATATATGCACTTTAATATATTTCCCAAAAAGGCCAGGACACACTGGCAAGTTCTGAGTTCTGTCTGGATTCTTGTTGCCACAATTTAATTCCAGTCCTTGATTCAATAACCAGAATAGGGACATAATATTGGTCACTCTGTTCCAAAAGAAAAATAATTCTTAAGCAAACCATTTTAGAGGGTTATAGTGTAAAAAATCTTTACACTAAAAAAAATTTTACACTGTAAAAAAAAATTTACACTATCTTTTTTACACTATATTTCAATTAATTATCCTTAATTAATTAATTTCAATTAATTATCCTTACAATATAAGCTTGAATGCATTTTACAATCTATCTATAAGGGGTGGGAGGTGGGGGGTAATCGTGGCTCAAGAGTTGGGATTTCGCCTTGTAATCGGAATATTGCCAGTTCGAACACCCGGCTTGGACAGTCTCGGTCGTTGTGTCCTTGGGCAAGACACTTCACCCGTTGCCTACTGGTGGTCAGAGGGCCCGGTGGCGCCAGTGTCCGGCAGCCTCGCCTCTGTCAGTGTGCCCCAGGGTGGCTGTGGCTACAATGTAGCTGCCATCACCAGTGTGTGAATGTGTGTGTGAATGGGTGGATGACTGGATGTGTAAAGCGCTTTGGGGTCCTTAGGGACTAGTAAAGCGCTTTACAAATACAGGCCATTTACCATTTAACAAACTAGAATCAACAGTTGATATTAAAAGTTTATATTTTATTTTATAACCATACATTTCCCCCCCATCTGCATCGTAAGAAAACACTGTTATACCTTAAGCTGATTCAGCAAGTCTGTTTAAAGACAGGTAGGATCAAAAGTTGACATATAAAAAGGTTTACATGGACGTAGCTGTGCTTTTAGCTTATTGTTAGATTTATCGTTAGCATCAGCATCATAATGTTAAGGTTATAAAAAGCTGGAGGTAAGAAGATAATTTTTTAGGTCACCAACCAAAGAATAATGCAAGTAAAGAATATGACTTCAAAAGCGAATCATCAAAGTCTCGACTGACTGACTGACTGACTGACAGCCAAACAATGAAATCCCAAGAGCCGTGTTTCTAGCATGGTTAAAAATAAACCCATCTGTGCTCCCTGGTGTAAAATGTATATCAAGGAAACATTTAGTTTTATTTTTCAAATGTATATGGACTTTTCTTTAATGGCATGAGGATATTCATAAAAACTGTTTCTTGTTGAATTCACACATTATTTGTACTGTCTAGGTGAGTGTGCACACTAGGATGATGGTCGTCACACGTTACATTTTACCTGTCCCACTCTTTTTTTTGTTTGCCTTTATTGTCCTCGTGTATAGTATAAAAGTATCTAATGCTACTGGGTATCATCGTTATCCTACACACTGTGACACCAGTGAAATGTTGCACATTCAGTAATTTATTTCTGTTTGTTGCCAGGTTGCTCTAATCCAGTTACAAAAATCCTTGATTGGCTTCCAGTGCCACAGTAGGGTGACATTTCCTCCTTCTCTTCAGATGACTGTAGTCCATCAGCAGCGAGTGAACGACAGGAGGCAGATAGATGATGAGTTTGGAAACGGGAGCACACACCCTCAACATGCTCAGTCAGCATGGTACCACCTTAACCTCACATCCTGGCAACTCTCTGAGGCTCTTCTCCTTTTCATTTGATCTCCTTCTCCTCTTTCCTGAACTGCATTGCTTTTCTCATTTGACATTCATCACAAGCATCAACATAAATACTCAATACACATATTTCCTTTAAAGATAAAAAACTAAAAATGCAAAGAAGTTGATCTTTAAATATAGTTTCTTGGCTCTCTTCAGTACATAAATAATTGATCACAGAAAGGCTCCAGGGGAGTTGTGTTTGCAGATATGTTGATTTCACACCAATTTCCTCACATATATAGCCCAATCGCTGTGTTTACCCTGCATAAAATTAACACATACTGGACAGTATCTTCAGAAACCAAGCGAAAATTCAGAAATTACAATCAGAGCCTGCAATAAATGACATTTTCGAACCATAAGGAGTAAAGTGGATGGGTGAAGAACGAGACAGAGAAGGCTCTTGCGTGTCGACAAGACAGACTCCGTGATCCATATCTTTCTGAAAGATCAACGAGCAGCAGTACAACCTAATAGTGTGACTCTGCCATGAGATAAAAACAAATGTTAACTGTCAAAAGACTGAACTGAACATGTGGAAAAAAAATCTATAAAAATTATAACACAACAATCAGTGTAATATGCTGTAGTTTCAATGACTTTGTGAGCAGTACTAATCTGGAGCACAGTGTGCTGCTGGCAAAACAACACAAATTATTAGTTGTGTGTTCTACAGAGAGCAAAAAAAGTTCAGAGCTTTGCAGCTTAGCAATGCTGCAACAGCACCTCAAAGATTTCTCATCTCTATCCCATGAATAAATATGCCCAAAACCTTTGTCTAAATACATTTCTTAAAGGAATGCAAAGCAATGTTTTGGGGATGTTTTCCCAAAATAAACACAAGATTATTCAGTCTAAATAATGACGATGGCAATGTATTTATTTTAAATGTATTTAATCTCATCGGCAAAACAGTTGACAGCAGTTGGGGGAGGAGAAACAGATTTGGTTTGAATGCTGTAATATCATGTGATTGCATATAAATAGCACCACTTCAGTCAGAGAAATCCAGTTTGCAGATTGTATGGATTTAGGTCTGATTTAGGGCATCAAACACTGTATGAAAAGGCAAGAAAAAAATGCCTATTTACAAATGATTCAGCATGTTATCCATAAGCTAGCTCATGATCCCAGACCAGATAATGAATAATTCACTTACACCAGACAAAGAAAAGAAAAATATATACTGAACATTACTACTTGGATGTTAGCATATGATGTAGTACATTCAGACCTTCACTCTTCAGTTTTGCCCCCTCTCTTAGTTCTATGGAAAGGATGTCTGGCTGCATTTTATTTCTGTCTGTGTGATTAATGGTTCTTAGTAATATTACAGCTTATATGGATAAGGGAATGTGCAACTCTACAGCAGCCAATCAATAAATCTGTGATCTTACAACCTCCCACCAACAGAATCAGATGACATATGAGCACCACTGAATCCCCACATAAAATAAATAAAAATTGATCAAAATATCCCTTAAATGTGTTTAACATTGTCTGGCGCATTAATCCTGCACACTGATACCTGCAGTTATTTTGTGTGAAGCCACACATAATATATTCTATGTTTAAAATTTGTAGAAATACCTGATGTATTTCTTCGAAGTCTAAACATTAATTTTGTATGTGTGAGACAGAAAATCATTTTTGTGATGTGATTTCGTGGATGTGGGGTATTCAGAAGACAGAAGTACAGAGTCATAATCTGGATATGCAATCAGGGCAAGCAATAGAAGCAGTGCTTGACCAGTGAATTCTAAAACCAGTCTCTCCCCATTCTGTCCTATAAAGCAGCGGTCTCCAACCTTTTTTGCGCCACGGACCGGTTTATGCCCGACAATATTTTCACGGACCGGCCTTTAATGTGTTGCGGATAAATACCGGGGTTGGGACCGCTGCTATAAAGGATCTCATATTGCCTGTTTCCTTCCATCCTGTAAATTGCTGCCATCATGTGGCCACAGTGAGCTGCCATCTCGAGATGCTAGCTTAACGGTGCAGGGCAGACTGTGCTATCCATCGTCACTGTTCCAGTTGGTTAGGTACCGTGTGGCAGCACTGAAATTGTAAAGAAAAGACACAGAACTCAAAGAATTCTAAATTATAAGTTATATAAGCGAAAAGATGGTGTGAAAGTTTAAAACTTTTAAATGCTATTTTTGGGCAAAGTCATTAAAATGAGATATTCTGTATATACAGTTTTCGTGTTTAAACAATGAAATTAAAGTTCAGGTCATGCTTCAAAATTATAAAAAGATTGTTTTCAATGATTAGTAAATTGATTTGCTTCTAGAGGAACCCTGGTAGGAGTCAATTTAAATTTAAACTAACAATGTTATTTAGTATCATTTGCCAAATTCCACCCTTATACCAGCTTTGTCATGTTCCTGGGTCTGTTGACCAAGCGTTTTAGGTTTTAGCTTATTTGGATGTTGTTTATGTTTAAGTTCATTAGATTAGCAAAGTTCATTTGGTTATTAGACTCCTTGTGTTTTCTCCCCCTGTATTTAAGTTTCCCTCACCCTTTGTGTTTCATGCTGCGTGTCTTATGTTATCAAGTTTGTATTATTATGTCTGTCTCATGTTTCCTGTTTTATTTTGAAGGAGTCGTGTGTTCTTGGTTCATTGTATTTAGTTTCACTTCCCTTGTCCTGTCATTAGGCTCATGTCAGTCAGCTGTTCCTCCATGTGTTCCCACTTCCCCTAATCACCTCCTGTGTATCTAAGTCCTCTGTTTTCAGTGTGTCATTGTCAGGTCGTCTGTTGTTCACCCACGTTTTCCATGCCATGTTTCCCAATTTCATTTCTAGGTTTTTCTTGTTGTTTATTTAGTTCTCCCAGTTTAGGTTAATGTTAATTTACTTCAGTTTGTCTTGTCCTTTCTTTGTACCTTTTTTTTTAAACCAGCCTTATTAAACGGCTCGCTTTTGGTTAACATTCAAGTTCTGTTCCCTGTTCCTTGGAGTCTGCGTTTTGGGTCCTTTTTTCAATTCATACAGTCTGCCCTCGCCAGACTGTGACAAGCTTTATATTGGTTGGTGGTCTGAAAATCACCCTCGATTGTGCATGTAAATTCTGGTTATGTTTTATAGAATTCAGTTGGTTACTTCACAAAGATTGTGGCAGCACAGGTCAGCTCACCACAGCCCATGCACAATGAAATGAAATCTACTGGAGCTCACAATACGAATTACTATTGGGCTTATTCATTGTGTTTCCCCGCTGTACTGCTACACGAAAAATGAAAGTCCCATCATCTGCCAAATCTGATTTTAATCCAATAAATTAGTTCTAAGATAACAATGAACTGTACTTAACCGTGTCTATGCTCTTACATATTTATATTTATAAAGATTATCAGAAGACGTACATGTATTATGGAAGTATCGATTTTGAAATTATAGCTTTTAAACTAAAATTCTACCATTTTTCTTCAAGCGTTTTTTCTAAAAATCTGTGACTTGAATAGTTCTTGAATAGTTTAGTCTTAAGTGTTTCCACATTAAACTGTGCACTCTGCTTTATATATGGCAGCCTCGAGAGGTTTAAATAACTTGGTGAGAAGAATTCAGTGTGAAATGTGATGCTGTGCAGAGGTGTTCCAGTCCCACAGGCTGTGTTGTAAAGCTCCACTGGACTTCAATGACTCCTTCCCGCCTCTCAACAAACCTCCTTTTCCTCAGTCTTTCTTTCTCTCCTTGTGTTGCTTCCTTTTTTACCCTACACAGAGAAAACCTACATGATCTTTATAGCATATATTCTCCTTTGGCTATCCTTGCCGTGAGTGAACCTCTGAACCATGCTGTGCGTTTCCTGTTCTTAATTATTGTGCAGTAATAAATGAAGTCTAAGCTGCAACTCTCCAGAGTAACTCATGCTGATCTCCACCAGAGAGGCTAGTGCCTTACCAGAGGCATTACAGCTCACCCACATCAGTCTCATATGCTGTGGTTTCACCTCACTAACAGCTTCATATATATAAGAGCTTAATATAGACTGATTCAGTGATATTCCAGCCATACTGTCAAGGGATTTGGTAGAACAGGCTCTAGCAGACAAAACAAAGTGACAGAGAATGAGTGGGAGGGGAGAGACTAAGAAAGTTACACCAGATTTTCAAACACATGCTGATGTGCCAGGGATGATAAAACCATCTCTCTCAGACAGGCAACTGTGATACTTGATTCGGTCCACTCACACACCCCCACACACACAACCTCCACCTGTTATTCTCACGCTGGTCTCATGCATTCTTCCCCGCTTCTTCAGTGGCTCAAACATGGTGACCAGAAACAGGGGAGAGATGAGCAGCTGGTCTGGTCTCGGCGGGGCGAGGGAACACATTTGACAAAATCAAATCAGGTCGGTCAAAGGTGAAGCCTGCCACTCTCCCTGTGGAGCAGTGAATGCTATCGCTGCACAGACGACCAGAACGAAGTGTAGCTCCATATAAAAAATTGCAATGCTATTCACTCCCTCCAAAATAAGAAGCTCACGTTCTTTTACGCATTTCCAGGCTTAGCAGTTTAGACCTGTCTTTATTGTTTAGTATAGTATATTTATTAAGGATATAATTATAATGTTTCATGTCTGTTAACACAGCTGTCCAGAAGAGACTATTGTAGGCCAATTCATTTCCACCTTCTGACATTTGTAACACAGCTTTCACGCTATTTCAGTAAGTATAACAGTTTAATATGCAACACCTTATGGAGCTAGAGCACCAGTTTTAGTCATTACTTAGTCTTCAGTTCTCTAAGAGATTTATTAGAGGGCTGGAGCTGACTTATTACAGTGGGTCTCAGGAAAAGAGCGAATGGAGTGATCTTTGTATCTGCATGCTACAACACGCTTGAAAAAGGACTGTTAATTAATGCTGTAGGGTGAAAATGTCAAAGTGATCTCAGGTGAGAGTCCTCTGTTTTCCAACCCGGGTGATAGTTGGGGTGGTATCCTATTCCTTCTGCTTTATGCACAGTCATAGAATCAGGCTCACATTTCCCTTATCAGGACTCATCACCATACCTCATCCTTAATCATCAGAAGCAGGGAAAGGTCATTACCCAGGTAAATTACCTCTTTAGCATTTTATCATTCATTTTTATTATTCTTGTTTCGTTTCTTCTACTCTCCTGAAGGTGGAATGATGAGGCAGGCATCAATTCACACACACTATATGGGCAGTGCTTTTGCTTTAGATATACCAAACTTTCAGCTTTGCAGCGGTGCACTGGAGATTTACACATTCAAATCTTGGTCAAATTTAATTGCCTCTTTGAAAAGTTTTCAGTTATTTCCTGACACTACGTCATTTTATCTTCCACCCAGTTTTCTCTGACGCTAATAAAGTATCCTCAAAAAATGATCAAGTGAAAACTGTAAAATTGTAAGTTGCATTTGCGTTTACTGAAAATACAAAATGATAAAGCACTCTGACAGTCCAGTGCACTTACACAGCACACGCTGTAAAGCATCTCCTGAAAGCTGGTCATAATTCATATCCCAAACACTCTTGTGTGTACAAGAATAAAACTCACACTCTCTGTTGTCGTTTATCTGTACATAGATCAACGACAAGAGATAGATATCTCATTATTTTAACCATGTGCTGGCTCCAAGAACTAATTTTTCTAAGAACCTAGAGTGAAGGAGAGTTGCAAAGAGCATCATTTCTTTTTAATATATTATAAAATGTTAAATTTGTAGGTAGGTTAAAAAGCTTTGTCACCTCTTCAGTGGTCACTGGGGGGTTTTAAATTGACCGGTGTAAAATTGAGGAGCAAAGTCTGATTTAAAGGTCTCAAATGACTCTCACAAACCAACAAAATAGAGCAAAAGGCATTACATGACTTGAAACCAAGGTTGTCAGTAAATCTTTTTTCATACATCTAGAAGTTTTCATTCTAAACATGGTGACAAACTTCCCACCAAGGTCAGTATTATAATCAGCTGCAGTAATAGAAAGGAGAGACGGGGCAGCTGCTGCCCTTCTAAACTTCTGTAGCTCAGTCCCATTGAAGTTCATCATGATTCAACTTTATATAAATAATAGTTTGCAATATGGGATTCTGCGGATTAACAAAAAAAATGTACACTAACATATCTGGCAACAGCTTAAGTCAGTTCACATTTAGTTTTCTGAAAAGAGAAACAAATGTTGATTTTTAATGTTTAATTCATATTAACTATGTTATATACGAAAAACCATAATTGCCATTGTGTTAGTACTTAAATTACTGTAACATTACTTTCTTACGTGCATTGCAATCCTTAAACTTATTCATGGATTTGTCTCTGCTGAGTTATGATGTTAAGCCTGTGAACATCTAAGTCTGATCAAGCAATGACCTCCAGGATGGAAAAATGAAGCCAAAAACTGCAGTTACTCGCTGTTGGAGCCAGCCTCAAGTGGCTGGCTCCAACAGCGAGTCAGTCCCCATAGAGCTCCATGTTAAAATTAATGGCATTTAAAAAAAAACAGGTTTACAGCCTGTTACGAAAAAGCCTTTGGGTCTCTGAATATATTATTTATTCCAATGACTTCAAAGTGGATAAATATTTTTAAAACCCATTTTGGAATTATACTAGTAACGATTACAGTTAGGCATGTGAATGCTTTGACTGATACATGTTTTGATGTAGGGAGCTGTAGCCAATTGCTGTTGGCTAGGCTTCACCTCGTCTAATTCAAGTTACTGAACTCCAGCTCTCCGTGGCATTTGTGTTGTTGATGTCTGCCGGTAAGAGCATTTTAATAGAGTTATCTGACAAAGACTCTAGCCTGCTGTGTCGTACAGCCCATCCAAGGTGTTTGCGCTACACTTTTGGCAAGTGAAATTCTATAATTTTTTGGTATACTAATTAGCAGTAATTAGAACTCATTAGCAGATTTGTCTGTCTATGGATATGGTGAATACAGCTTGCCAACCAAGCTCTTTAGACATAGCTTATAACATAGCAAGCCACTGTCTGGCCCAAATATGGTAATTTCTGGTTCCACAAAAACAACACGGTGGCAGCTAAAAACCCATGTGTTGAGTTCAAATCTGTGGTCAAAGTTTATGGGTGTGATAGGAAATAGTGTGAAAAAAATAATGAACAAATGATAAAATGTCCTTCGTCCATCCATTAGCTATAACTTACTTGTTATTTATGGGAATAAAGTTATTTGCTCTTAAAGGAATATCCTACATATCACTGTCAATATGTACTTCATACTTAGAGTATAAAACAGGTTATTGACTGTGCCTTTATGATCAATCATTCCCATTGCTCTACGTTCTTTTTTCTCATTCAAATCCATACTATAGATACTATAATGCAAACCTTAACAGTGCATTGAAGTCTTGTGTGGGTTCTTTCAGTGCAACCATACCATTAATGAAACAGCACTGTCAGAAAGTGGCTGTTTTATCAACAGTTGGTGTTAGCTACTTTAAAGCTTCTACAACAGTGATAAGGTGTCTGTACAAAGGTTAATAGAAGTGGATAACAGTTGCCAAGCTTATCTAATTAGAACCTTCAATGACCAAAAATTAGTATTTCACAAAATAACCTCATTATCAGGTGGAGTTAAAATGATATTTTCAAAAAAGGCACTTACAGAAATGGCGAATGACAAAGGTGAGAGCCACTGTAAACCTCTATACTTCTGATAATAGAGTTTAGGCTTTTAACTGTGACATGCCACCCACATTCTTTTACTGTGTGGAATATTTTTAATTACACTGACTGAATCTAATCTTTGTTGTTGATATTCTACACGATACTTTTTTTCTTTAAAAAGAATATTTGAACAAATAAGTTTTTTGGTGCGGAGTTTGAATTAGTGTCATTTTTTTCTTTTATTGGGAGTCAGTAAGAACATATTAAGACCTATATCATCTTAATTCCAGTATATGAATTGGTGAGTGTGTCCAGACTTTTGATTTGTATGGTAATCATTTACCAGCTCAAGCCTCTTTAACTATATGGCCCCCTTGCCAGCTTGACCAGCTTTTATAATGTGCTGCAGGTTAATCAGTGGTTTGATTCCCAAAGCATGCATTTACATCTCCATCTTTATTATATATCTTTATTATACATAATGCATCTTTCATATATATTCAGTCCAAATAGTGGAATGCACAGCATTCACTTTCTTATCTTTCAGGATTGCCGCTCATTTACAGTTCTGAGCATTTGTCTTCAATTTCTGTCCCCATCCACCTCACAGGACTTGCAAGGCCAAACAGTAGTAACCCAACAGCCAGTGGTG
Source organism: Neolamprologus multifasciatus (assembly GCF_963576455.1). Taxonomy (NCBI): domain Eukaryota; kingdom Metazoa; phylum Chordata; class Actinopteri; order Cichliformes; family Cichlidae; genus Neolamprologus; species Neolamprologus multifasciatus. The sequence goes on along the minus strand of NC_140445.1, from coordinate 60,346,717 downwards.
TATGTGCACAATTTCCATCTACCCCAACCCTGTGAAATGGTAGCTATGAATCTTCATTGCATCTGGTGGAGTGGAAAGCAGCCCTCTTCTAAATGACTATTGATGATGATGCCACACTGTAAGGAATGTGAACACAGTATGGAAATGGTACAGCAAGCTGGGTGAACTCGGGGGAGGAGGTGTGGGATAGGATGGGTACTCTGAAGTGGTATGGATAGGCTTGGAGGGGATGAATCAGCATACAGTTTGAAAGCATTTTTCTTTTCAGTGGAATACAGGGTGTTAGTTATCAATGAAAAATAAATAGTTCCAAACTTTAAACGTGACTGAATTGGTGTCTTAACTTCTCTAGACAAGAACATCCCTGGAGCCCGAGTGATAAAGACGTATGCATATGCACGTGTACATTTCGGATGCATTTATGAATTGAGATATTCATGGCTAATTTTCTAAGAAGCATAAGGCAGAACAAAACTGCAATGCGCAATTTTCTTCTTTTACTGTGTATTACTCAAAGTTCTGACCTTCCTGTGAGCATAAAAACAGAGCTGTTGAGTGAAGAGAGCTGCATTTATTATCAAAGACACCAAATAAGTGGCATCCGTGGTCCTCTTCATGCTCCCTTTTTTCCATTTACTGCTGCAAGATATTACTTTTGCAGGCAGCTTCTGGGTCCTATCTGAACTTGTGATATTCACTCCCTCAAGTCCCATACAACTTGTCCTTGAGAAGTTATACAGCCAGCAAAGGATTTATTGGTTTACAAAAAAGTCGAACAGTGCTGCCTAACAATACATGTGTCACTCATCCACCCAGGCACAATACCATGAGTTCAGTGGCTTAAAAAAGGCAATAGTCTTCTACTTTTGATTAAAATAATGTGAATTGACCTGAAGTAGAAATTAGGCTGTTTACACACACAGTATTTTCCTGTTAATTAGCAAAGGCTTTTGTAAAATCAGTCTTATTACTATTGTTTGTGTAGTCTTGGTGTTTTCATTGTCTTAACAGTTCATCCTAGGTTTCATTTACTGTTCTGTTTTGTTTTGGGTTTGTTTTTTGGGGGGGTTTTTTGTGAACCTCTTTGTAAATTCTGGCTTATTCAAAGTGTTTAAACGCAAATTGTTACTGATTATGTTTCCAAAGTGTGATGACATTGATTGAGATAAAGTATAATGGCCTGTGATAGTTGGCAGGTGCATGAGTAATTAAATAATAAAGGACAGGGTGGTTGCTATAAATAGCTACAGCCACGTGTAATGGCTATGCAAAAGGATCGCTGCTCTGAGAATCTCACTAATCTGAAGAGGTGGAATTGTGCTTCATCTTTTACAGTTTTTCGTTGACAGATTAATGGAGCAGTCAGGAGTATTCATATGCAAACCTGGTGATAAGGCTATGTCGACATCAATTTATGGCTAGCTGCAAGAGCAGAAATCAGGCTTGTGCACATGTAAACACATTTCATACATGACTGTGATTCACAAAGACATGTTATGTGTCTACATATCCAATATTCAGTTCAATTCAGTTCATTTCAGAGTTATTTATATAGCACCAAATCACAGTAACAGTCCCCTCAAGACACTTTATAATGTGAAGGAAATACCCTACAGTATTGAAGAACACCCTGACAATTAAGCAACCCCAATAAGCAAGCACTTTGCAACAGTGGTAAGGAAAACTCCATTTTAACAGGAAGAAACCTTTGGCAGCACCAGGCTCAGGACATGACTGCCATCTGTTGCATCTACTGAGACTTTTTATGGACCTTTTAGAACAAACTTATAATAATGATTTACAACAATTCTGCATAGAACTAATGAATGCATGAACAACTCTTTCAGCATCACTTCTAGACAGGGTGTTTGAAATGTGAACTATATTTTACAAATGAAAAAAAAAAGATCCTGAGTAAGTATCCAGTTTGACGTCAGATTTTTAGGGCCAAATATATTAACCTCAGTTGTATTTGAATTAAGAGAAGAAAATTTCATATGCCTAGATTAAGTAATTGATGTGTGTTGTTGGGTTTCATGGATACATATAACTAAATATCATCGGCTTGGCAATAAAAATGGATGCAGTCTTTTCTAATAATATTCCCTATGGGAAGCATGTATAATTTTAAAGGTATTGGTCCCAGAACAGATGGAAGCATAACTAACTTTCATTTGTGAAGAAGACCAAATTGGAATCAATCAGATGGATCCATGATCCATTTATGAGTCATTCTTATCATACAGTATGATGACCAAGTTTGTAACTAATAAATGTATTTATAAATAATAAAAAAACGTACTTACATTGTATCGTAACTTGCTCCCCAGTATTAGAGCAATCCAGGTAATTCCTGAATGTCAAATGAGAAAAACATGCATATATTTTAGCAAATAATATATCTTCTTTTCAATATTTCTGAGACTTTAGCAAATTTGTTTTCACATGTACACTGCATGAGCCACGCCCCAACCCACCAGTAACAAATTATTTTCAAAATCTTGCAATGGATTACTGTGGTAAGAGTCCTGGTATCTAAGTGGATAATATCAACTAAAAGAATGTGAAATCAACCTACAGAGTATCCTTTTTTACCCCCACAGACAAGATGATCAGCGTAGTTGTTGCCTTAAACTCGACAGCGATGAGACCAGTCTTTACCGGAAGCATATGTATCTCAATTTTCCCACCAAAGCCACAGTATCAACCCCTACAAAACATTATGGACTCTGACAGAGACTACAAGACCCTAATCAGGGCCTTAATACTCAACCAAATGCACAAATCTTCTTGTGTATCATGAAACCTACTAGAAGGTGCTTCTACTTCATTCTTCTCCCTGCTGATGTAGAATACCATGAGAAGGAAGGCATGTCACAGAAGATTTTCTGGGGGCCTTGACAGAACAGATGGATCTCCATTACTGTAATGAGGCTAAAGGAATGGCCGCCATGCTTCCCTCATTTACGCCATTCAGTCCACGTCTCCTCTAGGGAATTGTCTTTCCTCCGTGAAAGCCTACTCAGTCTTCTTTCTCTCTTTCTTTCTCGCTATTAACTTTCATTCTCTTTTTACTATCCTAGAAACTTATAAAAGGTGTGTACATTTGAGTGTCATGGAGGAATATCTAACATGGAAATCTTAAGGTTAATGGGGAGTACTGGTACGTGTTTAGCTACTAGATAAAAAAAGAGTAGGCAAAATTACTGGAGAAAAGCATTCAGAATGGAATTTACAGCTAAGATAGTACTTATAATCAACCACTTAAGAGATGACTATTAACTTGCAGGCTCTTTCCACTTCATTGTTGAATCTGTCTCTCTCTTTGGTGCCTTTGGCATGCACAAGCAGTGCTTCAGAACATTTTCATTAGAGCACCAAAGATACAACAACATTATCAAGCTTTGGTGAGTTTTTAATTACTAATTTCAGTCTAGACTTTAACAATTAACAGAAGACAAGCTTGCTTCTGTGTGTAGTTTTATTTTTGTGGAGGCGATCCCTTAAAAGGTCAACATTACTGTGGTGATTACTGAATCCATCATTGTCTCCTCCTAGCAGTGACTGGGCACAGTTGACTGTGAAGGCATTGTCTTACAAGTTTAAAATAAAGTTTTCAAAAGCTTTGATTTAAAAATGTCAGCATCAGATGATTATGCAAAACTAATATTAAATTAATTGACTTTTAATGTCACTATCAACTTTCGACCTTTTTTATTCTAAAAAACGGTGAGACACCCACTTTCATTGTTGTGGTTTCATGCTCACTCTGCTCATACCAAATACCAGTAAGCCTTAAAATATTAATGCAAAAGCACAATCAAAGGCATCACTTCCTCAGTTCATTACGACTACAACAATTTTCTGGTTGTGTCAGTACTTTTGTTACAATGACTGCTAATAAGTCTGTTAAAGAAGTAGGCAACTTATTAAAATCCATCCTTCACAGTGACTTTTGTACTTTTGTACAAACACTAACTTTTTTAACGTTTTTTCAGCACTTATTTCTAATCATTTTGGCAAGAACAGGCATCATCCTGCTACATCCTGCTGGGCATTTAATGTTACTCAGATAATGATCTTTAAACTTTTGGGACTATTTCCTTTAAAAATAATAATAATAATAAAATAAATGATTCACAAATTTAAAAAATAATATTTGAACTGTTATTCTACATTTATAATGTTTTGTGTCCTGGTGAAAACTAAAATATTTTTTCCCTTTTCTTTTTCATTTTACTACTACTACTTGGAAGCATTACATGGATGGCTTTCGGGAGGGTTTAGCAAGTATTACCTGTACTTTTTTGCTTTCTGCCTCAAACCAAAGTGTAGATGAAGTTTTCAAAGAACCCAAAATAAATTCAATCTCGTGCACCCAATTCTTGCTGTTTTAAAGTCATTAAATATTTATGCTGTACAGTCATTCTACTCTGAAAAAGAGCAGTTCAAAGACATCATTAAAAGTCCTAAATTACCATGAAATTCCATCCCACAATAAGCATTTGTAAACTTCTGATTACAAGTGTATCTTTTGTTTGGAAAAAGCATGGAACCATTCAGTCTTTACTGCACGTCACACAAGAACAAAGGGCTCATGATTTTTTAAGAAGAGTAGCAATAATCTGATTCAAGAGTGCCATGTCAAAAAACTAACAAAAACGAACTGTCACAAAATACTGATGCATTGCCAATTATAAGCCGAAATCTCAAGGCCTTTAACACACTGCTTAAAAGAGATAACTGTTTAAATACATAACTTAATCATTACAAAAGTCCAAATAAAGACTAAAAAGAAACTCTGTTAGGTTCAGGGTTAATAAAGATTCTGCATCTAAGAGTAATAGGGAAATGCAGTTTATTAGAATCACAAGTTATAGGCATATCAGTCTAAACAAACAGAAGTATTTTTAACACAACTTTAGTGTCAGCAGTGAGATGATGGAAATACTTGAAAAATTAAAACTTCCACCCAAACACTACCTGTTATGTAACTAGATTAGGAATTAGATTAGGAAAAGTTTGTGTAAACCTACAGTATAACTCCATGAAAAAGGTGTTTTTTACCATACTACTTCCATAGCAATTAAGAGGTTAAGTCACAGTCATGTGCTGCTAATCAAATATCTTTGATTGAAGGATCATTATTGTGACCACCTCCATAAAAGCTAGGTGCGCTGAGCTGGCCCATTCAGGTATGTGTTAACACAATGCCACATGAGTTACATCTCAGAATCTACAGATCATGTAAGTTTTCAAATTAAATATTAAAGTTTGTGACAAGACAATTAAAAGAAAGACTGAACAACCATGATTTGTACAAGAAATAGTATATTTCATGACAGCTCTTCTTAGGTTTGTGAAGTTACATAGACATTTGGAACAATGTCCTTTGGACAGATTAGACCAAAGTGAAGATATAGCAGTGAATAGGTCAGTAAAACCCACTTACCATTTTATCAGTAACAACACCTCATACCAGCTGTCAAGGCCAGTGGTTGACTTATTTTGTAGTGACAGAACCTGGGCATATTGCAGCCATGAACTCCTATACATAGCAAAGGGTTCTAAAGTCAAATGTGAGGTCACCTGACAAACAGCAGAGATTGAGCCATACAACATGACAACGATCATAAACAAACCAGCAAATCTGGTGTATGTAATGCAGGGAACCTGCGCTTTCAGAATATTGGAAAACATCCATGTGAAAAATATTGCCAGGACATGCTCCATTTATACAGAATTTCACAAAAGAATGTATAGATGCATAAAGTTTCTCTCAGAGTGTCATCCAACCCCAGAAATCAGGGTTTAAATGCTATTGATCCAATTTCAGAGCATACAGAGGTAGAGAATTGCCTGGATATAGAGTTCCTAAAGTCCTACAAAAGCATGCCTCTTGGGTACCTTTTCAGTCGCATCTGAAATCCTTTCCAGCTTTTTCATTGTTTGCACACTCTATAACAGGTAGATGAATGCAGGCATTACACAAAGTGAAGTCAAACACAGAGAAGCTTTGGATCTATGTTTGCTCAGCCCTTCTAAAAATGAATAGCTTTAGCTATGTATGTCAGTGCATTAGTGTGAAAGTGCATTAACTATATTGTAATTTTATACAATGTGCATTTAATTGCAATCGCACTGCAAATTAAGGGCACATGGTGACTTTACTTTGGAGAACACGGTCTCCTGAGTAAGATCAAGTAATTAACTCATTGCCAAAAGAAGTCCTTTTATTTTTTATTTGCTCTAATTGGAAAAGAGGATGTTAAGTTACAGTGTCTGCATAACAGGTCCTCAAATACAGCTTTTATAATGATTGCAATGTTGTGTATATGCCGAACAAGTAAACATTAACAGGTAATTAATTACTTCTCAATCTAAAAAGTAATTCCATATTTTGACAAACATGCAATGAATGTCCGAGTTTGAAAAGCTGTTTGACCAGTTTACCATTTTTACTAGTTAAACACTTATCCTACTGACCTACAGAACACACACTCCTGACGTATAGTTTTGTCAAATTCAACACATGTTTTATTTTTCAGGACTTTATAACATCGTTTAGGGGTTTTTTTGTTTTTATTCTGTGTTTTTTTTTTTTATAAACATCAGTGACCAAATACCAGTCTTAAGGTGGAAGTGCCCAGTTTGATCAAATCAAATCACTTTTATTATCACATCACATGTGCAGGTACCCTGGTACAGTACATGCGAGTGAAATTCTTGTGTGCGAGCTTCACAAGCAACAGAGGTGTGTAAAAATACAATAACATAAGAACAAGCAAAATATAAGAATGGCTAAATCTGAGAATTATATGAATAAATATATGTACAATATAAGAGTGTATGTGCATTACTGAATGTGTATATATATATATATATATATATATATATATATATATATATATATATGTACTGTACCAGTGTATATACACATACATACATATTTTAAAAAAATAAATAGAATAAACAATAAAATAAAATATACAAAGGTTGGCAGTTGGATATTGTGCAAAACAAGTGGCATTTATATACAGTATGGAGTGCAAAATGTTGAAGTTCTGGTAAGTGAAGGTGAGGTGTCTATGAAGTGTTCAGCAGTCTGATGGCCTGATGGAAAAAGCTGTCTCTCAGTCTGCTGGTTCGGGACCAGATCCTGCAAAACCTCCTTCCTGATGGAAGTAGTCTGAACAGTTTATGGCTGGGATGACTGGAGTCCTTGATGATCCTCCCCGCTTTCCTCAGGCACCGCTTCCTGTAGATGTTCTGGAGGGAGGGAAGCTCACCTCCAATTATCCGTTCAGAGCACCGCACTACTCTCTGGAGAGCTTTGCGGTTGTAAGCGGTGCTGTTGCCATACCAGGTGGTGATGCATCCAGGGAGGATGCTCTCAATGGCGATAGAAGGTCCTGAGGATGCGGGGGCTCATGCCGAATCTTTTCAGTCTCCTGAGAAAGAAGAGGCGTTGCTGCGCCTTCTTCACTGTTTTGTTTATGTGTCCCGACCACGTAAGATCCTCAGCCAGATGTACACCAAGGAACCGGAAGCTGCTCACTCTCTCCACAGCAGTGCCATTGATGGTGATGGGGGTGTGTACTTCTCTGCACAGTCCACTATCAACTCCTTTGTCTTTGCGACATTGAGGGTAAGATGGTTGTCTTGACACCAGTGGGTCAGGGCGCTGACCTCCTCCCTGTAGGCCGTCTCATCACCTTTGGTGATAAGACCCACCACTGTAGTGTCGTCTGCAAACTTCACAATGATGTTGCAGTTTCCTTGTTATTTGCCATGAGTCCCAGTTTATAGTATCATCTTTAATGAAGTTGTGCCAGCACAGTCTGTTAGTCATTTTGAAAGAGGCACTGTTTTCATCTGCACTCTGCCAATTTGTGCCAATTTTTCATATGTTAAAAAAGTGTTAACGATATATTGTACAGCATACGGTATCACAGGTGAAAAGAAACGAAAACAGAACAGAGGAAAACTCAACAGGAACCATGATTACCAACCAACCAACTTCAACTTTAAATTATCTTTACACAGTAATAAACAGTATTTAGTAACCATTTACAATTTTTATGGACATTAGTTGAAATTTTGCAACCATCCATATAATGTTAAAAGCAACATTCATTCAGTAAATGGCATTAAATTTCATTTTATTGGTGTTTTAACTTGTGTTTAGTGTTATCAGAATTCAGGAAAGTGAATTCAAGAATTTGAACATCATTCCTTTTTTTTCTGGACAGTGGAGTAATAATGAGACCAAAAGTCCACTGAAAGGCTGTAAGCCTTTTATTTTTTATTGTAATTTATAAAAATAGTCCATAATAGTAGTCCAAAACATTTTCCTTGTGCCACTCCGCACTTTACAGCCTTGACATCTGAGTATTCCCCATATAAAAACTGTATTTCCAGATACCTAATAAAACTCTTCATTCACACTACTGCAAACAATAATTTCTTCAACAATAAACGATTATGATCAACTTTATCCAGTGCCACTGGAAAATCTGGTAGTGCCACACTCACCACAATAAATAAATTAACTGTATGATGATGGTTCCTTGCAGGAGTATATTCTTGTAATCAATATCTATTCCATGTTAAATGTACTAGTTAAAGGGTTAAATTGCAACCAACACAGTACAGTAAAAGGTTTATGCCCACAACCTTTGAGTCAGACTAACAACGTGGATTTTGACTACTACTACTTGCATGCTCAGATTCAAAGCACCTCACTGAATCATTTCCATACTCAACACCTGTCTCCGCAGTAGGTCAGAGGCATGAAAGACATTCAGATTTGTAATCGCCAACTCAGCAGCTCTGAAATGGCTTTGTTTCAAAGGTAACATATTAATATGACAGCTGACCCTTTCAGCAAGAGCGTCCTCCTCAGCAATTAAGAAAAGACACAAACTGCACACTAAACACTTTTAAGTCCATTTAAAATGATAAGAGGACTTTCTTTTTATGTGTGGGCTTTTTGGAATATTTGGTATATTTTTAATGACCTGATGTAACTGTGAAGTCATTGTGCAGACTCTAGTTTCATTTTTTTCATTATAGAAAAACAGATCCAAATTTAGAGGATTGCAACTGACATCTTTACTGATCTTGTTTTCAACAAGAATCACCTTGGTGAGACATTCAGTGCCAAAAGGATTTCTAGTAGACAGTCTGTGAGTCCAGTGTGGCCATTTAAAGCAGCCCACTATACAAATCAAATTAAACTGTCCGGGTAGTTGAATTCAATAATTTATTTAGTATTTTCTTTCACTGTTGGACTGTGCATTGTAGAAGCATAGGCCCATATTTCTTTACTTAATCACTATATAAATGGGGAATGAGAAAATGAATTATAGTACAGTAATATGAGTATTTCATATTTAGTCAAATTGGCTACTGACAGAAAAGTAACTATAATTTTCTCAGTAGTGGAGCTTTCATTTTATGTTAATCTGTACATTAAAAAGGTTTAATATTTTATTATTATTTATTCATTTCATGAATTTATATGGACTTAAACTTTTCTCACTTCTCACAGCTTTCCATTTGGCTGTCAAAAAGATTCAAAAAACAAAAAAACAACTTCAGATAGGAGAAGTTTGTTTCATGGAGTACTCTGGGAACCCACATGTTTCTGTATCAGATTTAACTACCTCATAATCTAACTTGGTTTTAAGCAAATACCAGAGATGACTCAGCATCACGGAGTAGCACTGAGCTATTTATTTTTCACTTTCATTTTCTTGCTGTTAGGAATTTATATATCTGTAGTGTTCTCCCTGCTCTGCCCGTCCCCGACCATTCACGATGGTGCTCGTCTCTGAGTGGGAGTAAGCTTTCGTTTTTGTGCAGTGGGTTCTTTGCTTATTTATTACATTTTGAGATTGCAGTAAATAAACTATTCCATGCTTGCTTCAAAAGGCATTGCCTAGAGTGACCAAGATAGCACCACTGACTTTAATTTCTTGCGCAGGTTATTGTGATTATTATGACTTTTGTGTTTTATTTTTGCTGTTTCAGTGATTTTCTGTAGCCTGTCTAGTCCAATTCAGTATTCTTACACAAATGTGGTCATGACAAGAAGCTAATTTTAGCAAAGATGCTTTGGTGATGTCTCTGATCATATCATTAAGTCAGACAAGCCTGAAACACAACCCAATTATTATGCATATTTAATTTCCCACATTAACAAATGCTAGATATTTTGTATTTTAAAGAGCTACAGGCCACAATGCAAAAAAGAAGAAGAAGAAGAAGAAGAAGAACAGAAGCCAAACGATAGGTTGCCAGCATAGCTTATTTCATCTTGCATTTTCACACTGTTTCATCTACCAATCAACTTAACACATGCCTTGAGATGAATGGAATCCATTATCTTTCCTTGGCTTTGAAGGTCAGCCAACTAACTTTTAAAGTTATTGTCCAAAAAAGGACACAGCAGTGGTGGGAAAACATTTCCACTTTCAAGAGTTACCTCACTGGATGTCTGAAATTTCTCATTTGGAGTTGACGGGGTGCTGCTGGGAGCGGAGCAGCATCACTCAGGGACAGCTCTCTGGCTGTGGCTCCTATCTCTCATTTTCTCTCTCTTCTCTGCAAATACGCCCCCATACCTGCTCACATAACCCAAAGAAAGCCAGGCTGTGCTGCAGTGTGGGCTCCCCACTCACAACAACACAGCATGCTGGCAGGTTCGCAACAGAGAGGTACTATAGCCGTGCTTCAGAACACTCTCATTGTGTCAGGTGACATATATTTGTTGCTGTGAAACTATGACTGCTTGGCCTCTTGTTGGTGGTCGTGGTATGGCCTTGATAAGTAAAGTACAGAGTGTGATTCTGCAACGTTCTCAATATGCATTCAATAGGAAGCAAAGTAAACAAGATGAGAGTGGTGTAATAAGCTTGCAAGATATGGTTGCAGAGTCTTGATTGGTAAGGATTTGAGAAAATGGTTTGGTAAATTTTTCTACAACCCTAATGACATTTCCATGAGCCATGGCCCATGACAATGCCCTTTAGTCCTCAGACATTCATGAAGCAATTAATAGCTGACTTAGAGGGATTACACAACATGAACGCGCCTTTGTTTTGGTGACCTTGGAGAGGTTGACTAATCTCTCTAATTGAGTAGTTGTAAACACTATTGTTCCAAATCTGTTCCAATGTCAATTTGCTCATGTTTGTTGACGAGTTCTTGCAGAGAATCTCAAAGTGGTCTCACCGAGTGTAGGTATTACGATGATCTATTTATCAAGAAGCGATCCGGCACCACATGACACTCCTTCCATGTGATATAAGGCAACCATGGCTATAATTAATGTATGCAAACCAAAGAAAGAAAAATAACTTTGCTTGTGAGTCACATGTAATATTAAAATTGTGTTTTCAGTGTTCTCCTGTCTGTAGCACTCGGCGCAGCAGCAGGAAAAATGATACTAAATATTCATACTTTAATAGTATTTTGACATTTTACAATGCAGTGATGGATTTCCTTGTCTATACCCTCCTTGAAAATCCAGTTTCATACATATTTAATAAGGTCGTCTAAACAATTTTTACATTTTGTCATCTTCAATGATGCATGCCATCAAACTCATAGGGAAAGTGCTTCATCCCACCCCTATTGTTCTCACTACCACCACCACCACGCCCAGTTTGCTATACTGCCAACTTTCACGGGTCTGTATTTATTATCAAATCTTTTAACCTTGGCTCAAATGGATGACTGCAGTCCCCAAGCGCCTATAATGGAGCACGTTCATATGATATATTAGTTAAACTAAGACATGAATTTGAATGACATGATTCCACCTGTCAAAAAACATGATTAGAGAGTGTCGATGCGACTGAGTTAAGTGGGATACATTAATCACAGCATCCCCGAGGCTGTTTCAGTGCATGCTAAAGTAAATGTTCCTGTTCATCCGCAACTGTAGAATATTAATGCAGACGACACATGTTCCCGGAAAAAATCGGTATACAAATGAACAGTGATGGCTATACAATACCTGGCAACACTGTCAAATACATCTAAATCAGATCCACTTGCATATTTTAGTATATGTAGGCTATCTTTGTTGATGGTTTGCTCCTCCATCTCAGCACGTGAAAACTGAAAGCATGGAGTGCAAAGTGTACAATGACAGCAAGAAGAAATATAGAACCTCCTTTTTGTGAATCGCATGAATGTGTGTATCCTTGTGAATGATGGCCCAAGACATTGTCCTGGACCCAAATTAACCTGTGCAGTATCAATGAACAGCTTTTGACAGTCCATTTCATTCCAACAGAGACATTATAACCTTGCTGCTAGCAAATCAACTGAGAAAAAAAAATATGGAAAATGACACTTACAGTAAGATACAATGAGTGTCAGCATTGACACACTCACCCATCTTTCTGTTTCTCTCTTTCGCACTCACAGACACACACATCTTTGACTCAAGCATCCAGATCTCATCCTGCAGAAAACTCAGAATTAATTCCTTTAATAGGATTTTGCTTCCTCTTTTCTCCTAAATTTATCTCACTACGTCGGTCAGAGGAAAAGATAACCTTTGATAAATGAACACTTAAAATAGTGCAAACACCGAATAAAGATATTAAATAGTCGCAAAGAGTATTGTTTGATGTCTTTCTCCATCTGCAGCCACAGGCTTTCAGAGCATTCATACAAGCAAAACCTCATTAATTTGGATAAAATGTTGAATTAACTATTTAAACCGTTTCATTTATACATAATATATTATATATAAGAAGATTATAGTGTTATTGTGGCCTGCATAACATAACTTGAGTTTCTAGAGCAACTTTTTTGTTTATAGTAGCTTTCATGGTTGAAATACTTGGTGAAACTCTTCAATAACCTATTTTAATTGAATGAGTTTACAGCCAGTAGCATTTGACTTTAGTTCTAGTGAGTCAATGTCACCATTTAATATTGATTTATATATTTAACCGCTTTCACAGTCAAAACACAACATACAAAATTGCATTGGGATTTTTCAAAGTAGTATATGGCATCATGATTCTTTCTTGAAATAATCTTTCTTCTCATCATAATCTTTCTTTTATGTCTACATTGCAGCAAGACCTACCTTATGTCTTGGAGGGACCTTGGAGGGCAATTGACTGCCATTACCAAAAATAGCACACCTGGACCATATGAGTTATAAAAGCTAGCAGGTGTGATCCTTGGTGTCTCTTTTGAACAACCCACCAGTGCACATCCACTTAATTCTTGCATTGTTCATATTAATTACTCATGAACTACACTGATACGTTTTGCGAGTTGTTTATTTGTTTCTTTGTTGCAGTAAATTCCCCTTCATTTACATAAACCTTTTAAGTGGAGTCTTTCTTGTCACTTTGATAGAGCTAGTTTGTCAACAATTTGGCTGTTCAGGAGAAACCCTTGCGCAATATAGCACTGACATTTACAACCATGCTGACAACTAAATTTCCTCCTGGGAACTTTTAGCAGTATGTTATGTTGCTTGTTTTATGTGTCTACAGATGGATGATAGTATTTTGAAGATTGTCATTTATTCAGTGGTCGTGTTTTTGTTTTCTCTTCTTCGGCCTTTTACAAACACTGTTTTCCATCCTTGGATGTTCATAGGCTAAATGTCATGGCTCAGTAGAAGAGGTGAGTCAAACTGCTGATGGGCGTTAGATGTCCTGTGAATGTCAAAAACAGCACAGACAGAGACAGACGGGGCTGAGTTATGTCGCTTTAGAAAAACATGTATTATGACTACAAAGTTTTAAAAAATATTACAGTGAATTTGTGTTTTGTAGACATGAACAAGCAAATGACTCCATTACTGCTGTGTTTCAGTGGCACATTGTGTTACCTCATGTAAGTTTATTATGGGTAATTGACTCTTTTCCAATTATGTTCCCGAAATTACCTACTGAAAATTACTTCGGATTCAGGAAGTAGTAAACCTAACTTTTTTCAGAAATTCACGTGACATTGTAAACTAGCTGAGGACCCCCAGTGTGCAACTCTGTATGCATATGTTTTGTTTTTACGTTGTTTTTCTTTATTATTATTTTTTCTGAAAAATAGACATCCCAAAGATCCGCAGCTGGTATTTATAACGTACCTGCAAAACACCAGTGTTAAAGTCAACAGTGAAGAGCCTGGCTTTCATAGTATAGTATTATGTAATATATGTGTTTGTGCACATATTGCTGTATAAGAATATATATATATATTGAAAAATAAATAGAGAAATTGTAGTGTTGGTGATGCCTTTTCTGTTGTTTGATTAAACCATGCTTCATTTTAAAAAGTCCACATGGTTAAAATGTGTCTTTGGGTGATGAAACTGTCCAGTTGAACAAAATGAAAGCTTGTGCAATAATGAAACCACTCAACTTCAAGGTTTGGCCATCGACACAGTAATTAACTGAGATAACGTACTAACTTTTAACCTCACTCTAACTTTTAACTTTCAAAACAAAAAAGGTCATTAATTGCTTTTCCTCCTACCCATGCGGCTGATTTAATTTCACATAAGAGCCTCCTTCTCCCAGTTGGAATCATTTCAATCAAAAGGTATCTCTCTTCCTCACCACACTTCCTCTCTTCCCCATGTCTCTTTCGCTTTTTAACTTTAATACTTTTAGTAGTCCCCATCAAACATTAAAAATCCTGAAATTATGTAAAGATTTGACTTTCAGATGATCATCAGGTGCAGCTAGCCTTTTTAAATTACTTTTACGTTGTGTTCTCTGCCAAAATAATTGACTAAACGAGTTTAGAGGATTAGATATTTCAGATAATAAAAGTCGAGCTTATACAGATGGCAGTAACCGCTGCCAGTGCCTTGATGATAAATACTGTAAATAGAGCAGGAATCAGAGGACAAAGACGACTGAATGTGTGTCTGCTATCCTATAATCAAGTTCAAATTCCATTAGCAGAGCCCTGTCCTCAGCAAAATTTCTTCCTCATTAAAAGGTTTAGATACTGCACCACTTTCCAGTATGCACTCCCATTTGAAAACATGCTCCTGCCTAATTCATTTACCCATGCTTCCTATACACACCAACAGTATAATTGCAGTGGTAATGAACGTGCAAAAGCAGCAAATTGGGATGGGAATAACATTAGCAACCCAGCAACACTCACTGCTCCTTCTACTCTAACCACAATCTCTCAGTACATGCATGCACAGACTTCCACACTGGAACACACACACACACACACACACACACACAAAAAAAAAAAAGCAGAACAAATACTGAACACAAACTGATGCATCTGTTCTATCAGCACAGCTCATTTTCCTGGTAGGCCTGATTTGAGTAGCTCTTTACTAGTTTACAGCTGGCACTCTTCAGACTCAAAGATGGGTCCACAGGGATGTTTCTGCCCTCTACAGTCAGTTATCCAAAGCTAATACTGAAGGTCATGTGGTTTAATAAATAAATATATAAATCAAAGTAAGCCCATTACATGTTTATCAACAACAGAAAGAAAATTGGGGGAACTTTCAAAAAGCAATTACCCATGATATTCCAGACTTGTATAATAGCATTCATTTTTCATGGAGGGGTTAGAGGGTGATATTAATGCCAACAAAGGGGAGCAGTTTTTGATCAGAGGCTGAAATGGATAAATAGGAATGAGTATGAAGGGATGGATAAACAGTCCGAGCCTTGAAATAAGTATGTTTCAAAGAGACGAGTGAATCATACACACAGAGTTGGGGAAATGAAGTGCATAGTGCGCTGAAGCTATGGGAGTTTAAAATTTAAAAGATGCAGTTTTTCATCTGTACAAATTCTGTTTTGAAAGGTGAACACAGTCTGCATCAAAATATATCAAGAGGTAAAATCTCATATTTAACATGACAGAGTCTACAACCACACTAGTGGCCTGCGGGGTAGTTGAAGCTGAATGAAATGTCACCAGGTGATCAAAATATATTTACATTTATCCTGGAACAGACGAGACTTCAACTGGTAAGTTAGTAGAGATTGCAACTACACATCTTGCAGATGTCAAAATGAGAGAAACACTTGATCTTGTGATTACACAGGGTGAATAGAGGATCAACAATGTAATTAGCATTCATTTTCTAGACATTACTGATATAACATGAGCGATAAAATACCGATAGCATATGGCTCTAGTATGTTTCACATCTTGGGAGATTTGCAGCAGCTCTCTTTAGATTTAGGTTGTCTCCGTTACTTCTCTCTCGTTCCGTAATCCTAGACTGAATCTTAGACAGTGCTTGCTGTTGGCGCAATTGCGCAGGTTGGTACATGCCAAAACGAAAAAAAAAAAAACAGCTATAATACTTGAATGAGATACCTGTGCATTACCATTCCTGCTGCTGTTTCTCTTACCAAAAGCACATGTCATTTAGAAGAATACAGTAGCTATCATAGTAAGAAGTCAAAGGGTTATATTGCTGGGCTGAAAGTGCACATGCATGCCTGTAACTTGAGCAGATGATGACGACATTAGGGCTTTATGGGGGCCAAAACATCTCTTGCATGGTTAGCTCCCTATGAGTAATAAAGTATGTACTCTAATGTGTGATTTTCTATTGTTTTGTATATATATTACTTGATTGTATATATTTCTTCTGTTTGCTCTTTATTCCTGCTGTCTACTATTTATATCTTACTCTGGCACAGTTGGTGTGGAGCTCTCACAATGTTGTTGTACATGTACAATGAAAATAAAGGTCTATTCTATTATTCTATGATTTGAACCAATCAAACATCTTTCTTATCCTTTCTTTGAGAAGGATAAGAATCTCAAACTTAAATATGTTTAAAACTTTCGTTTATTTTATATCTGCAGTAGTAGTAGTAATAGCAGTAGTAGTTGAGATATTTCATTGAAATACACAGAAATCTTGTCTTCAATCTGGGCAAAAGGAAAAGTCTGTGCCCTAAGAAGGACTATAAGTGTCTGCACAAAACTTCATGGGCCCAGCGAACTGAATGGCACTGCCTTTTTAGAGCCATCCTGCGGGCTTTGGCTGAAAACACACTACAAATATTGATTCATTCTTTCAGGTTTTATACCAACTTAATCTGCTTCTGAGTGGAGGGAAACAGGAGCCTCTTGAAATGTAAAGAGAAATCAGACCACATAACAGAAACCAACCAAGGCTGGGGAATTTAGAGTCTACTGAAAGAAGATACAGTTTAAGGATAAAGTACTTGCTTCCTGTGTAGTCACTATAGGAGGTAAAATGTACTCTAAACAAAAAAATAAGATGAAATAATTTGATATAGATATCATACTGAGTTACAACAAAAGTGAAGGAATAAAAAATTAGCAACACAGATGTGAACTAAGGCAAAACATACAAATTTTAGATGCCAAATATCTTCAGGGCATCTTATGAGTAGTCAGAGTGAACCTACAAAATACTTCTGCCCAAGTTTTCTACCAGTAATCCCAGTTTCTTTGGATTAAATATGTCCTAATTTTTTCCTCAGTATAGTTCTGCTCCTCTAACCCAATTAATATTGTGCACTTTGCATGTAATCAGGCAACAGCCCCAACTTCATGTTAGCTTGTATGTGCCTCTTCCTCAGAGGAGGATGCAAGGGCAGGGATTAAATTGCATTAGCTGCATAATTATTTCCCCTGAAATGGATCATGACAGAAATTAGAGTCTTGCGCTCTGTGGAAATAAGGGAATACTGCAAGCATTCCCCTGCTCTACATATCCATACATATATTTATATTTAATTATTATTTTTATTTCTGTTTTCTTGGTTTTTCTTGTTTATCGTGTTTATAGATATTCACCTTTATACCCCCAAGCTTATTCTTATAAGCCAGACGGTGAAAATTAAAATCAGTTTTATCCATGCATGCTCTTTACAGCCCATTCTGTACAATGCAGAAAGACACTGTGAACTGTGATTAATGGCTATTTACCCCTCGCATTAGAGATGAAAGACAGGACAATGCATTGTTATAAAGGGAGTGGAAACCTCATCTGTTCAAAATGGTTCTGTTTTAGTGAGTTTTGGGGATTAGGAAGTAAGTGTCTGGCAACAGCTCTGAATTGTTACTCACCCAACCTTGAAAAAATAGCACACTGCAGCATGATTACGCCTCTCACATTTTCTCAAACTGTCACAAAAACAACAAGCAGAGGACACACATTGCTTTGGGGAAAAATATGCATACTAAGATATTGTTTCCTTTGAAAATACATCTGAGACCTTTTTACTTTGGTATCTTGGCTTCTGAGTGTTGTTTTTGCAATGCTAAGCACAGCAATATGTCTTGCAGTCGGCTGGAGTGACACTGTCAGCACAGATGGAAGAACATTAGTCAGCTATCATTTACAAGTGCCAAAACCATTTAGGATCACCAAGAGAAATTTTGTTTTGGCTTCCAATTACATATGCTTGATAAGCATTATTACCCAGGCAAGTTGTGTATGTTGATGTGTGTACAGAATCATCTTTAAGGACCTGTAATGTGATTCCCAGGTTGAGGGCAAAAGCTGAATATAAATGTGCTGTAATTCATTTTCAGCATGGCAAAGAGGTGATACGTGTAATGCCTAAATGTAACCACCTCTAATGAAAAACACTATTCTGCCAACAAAACCAAACTCTTAACAACAAAATCAAACACCAGTTTAGTCAGTCAATCAACAAAATATATAAATTTTATATTAGAGGAAATGTCTTGACACAAACTACATAGATAGTTCCCAATGTTTAATTTGCTTGCAAACATTAGATGTAAGTGTTTTACCTAGATTCCCTTAACAACACAACTCAACATATGAAGCATTCAAGTTAAACTCAAAGGGAAAGTAGGGCTTTCAGACTCAACATGAAAATAGCAAATGCTGTGCACTTATATCGCACCTTTTGACCTTCCGTTTTACAGTGTGACAAAGTGTGTTCTTATTCCTAAACACATAATGCATTGAAATGTCATCAGGATGCTCTTGGGGTTCTGTGGCTTCCACATATACATCAGCTGGTGATGGCTAACACAATCCCAGTATGATTTCTCACTGCACTAAGCAAAAGAGTCCAGTTCAGCAGGGTAAAACTGTTGACCTCTGGGTTCTGTGACAAATACCTGCAAGGCATAGAGGAAAAATGTAGGGAAAGCTGATGTTGTGTTTCTCTCTGTTAACTGAATTATCCAAACACAGGTTTGTGTTCATATTGTGACCTTGGATGATTACATCCAAGTAGGCATGTCCAGTGAGGGGATCTACAGTGTTACGCTCCACATAGCCCCTTAGAAGAATGGGCCGTTGCAAATCAATACAGGTTGTTCTGAGTGATTACCTTTATCCTATGATGAGGCATTTCTGTCTTGATGGAAGTGGTCTCTTTTCAGGATGACAATGTTTCATCCAAATGGCACAAGGGATAAATGAAGTATGAGTAGTGTGACAGCGATGTGACTCATATGCTACATATCAGATGTCAAACCAACTCATAAACAATTACACAATGCTCTACTCTCCTTAACAGTTAAGTGAACATCACATTGTGTCTGTACCAAATCTCAGGAGGAATATGTTGCCTCTTTTACGGAAGCTCAGAGACAGGTAGTGAGCCATACTGAACTACAGGAATCCATTTTAACTAAGAGGAGTATTTAAGCTAATTACTTCTCTGAGATGGCTGCAACCATCTGGAAAATAGTGAGTGATTTAAGGTGACCCTGCAAACAGTGTCACCTTTCTCAAGACCGTATCAGGTGTAGAGCAGGGGAGGGGGGCACAACAGTTTGTCTGCTTGTTGTTTAAGGCTAATTAAATTTGTTCATCGACTCCCTCGGTGATTAAACTCTGGTGTGTTGTCTTTTAACTGTGGACTATCTCTTGAGTCCAGATTAGGGTCAGCAGGCTATCCTAAAGGAAGGACGCTTTCAGCATGACACATTTTTACAAATATGTCAGAACCATAATTCTATCTTACCTAGTCCACAATTTCACTATAATAATTTCATGTATTTGTAGATTCCTCAACTTTAAGCATTTTTCAAGTTTGTTACTGTTTTTGAAGGAATTCCTTCAAGTATTTTCCATACTCTATGATTACATATAATTTTCATCTCCTCTTTGCACTATTCACTTGTTTCCCTGTTTCCATGTCCAAGCATGTTGTCTTTTTAACATGTTGTGATATGTTGTTCCCTTTTATGTTTTATAGAAACAAGCCATCCAAAAACAGTAATGATTTGCAGGCTCAGTGGCTGTTCATGTGCAGCATGTACGTTTTTAATATGTCACGGTGTAATTACAGCCCATCAGGTGGGTTCCTGAACATCAAATATTTGAAACTAAGATCAAACTTCTCACTTGCAAGCAATCTGAACCACACAGCAACATATTAAAGACAAACCTCATGTTGTGGGTGAATCATCTCAGATATTCTTTTGGCTGAAGTTCGGTCCAATTTTTGGCACTTTCTTCCTGTTATATGGTGGTGTTTGTCTCTGCCCACTGGGGACCCTGACTTTTTATTGGGAAATACCTTCCCTAATCATATGGCTAACTACAGCTTCATAGCTAGCTGCCAGGCAGCACATCATTATATGTCAGCTAGCCGAATCCTACAAACCTACAAACATCACTGGTTTTGGTTTCTGTCTTTGTTTACACACAAAGTTACATCAGAGTTGTACGTTTTATTTTTTTAGAGGTACTTCAGGACAAACATTGTCATGATCCTGGGTCTTATGACCCAGTGTTTTGAGTTTAGTTTATTTGGATGTTTATATGATTAAGCTCATGAGTTTTTCTAGTTCTTTGTTATTAGATACCCCTTGTGTCTTCAAACCCCTGTTAAGTCTCCCCTGCTCTTCATGTGTTTCATGTCTGTGTCTTACGTTGTCAAGTTCTGGTTGTCATGTCTGCGTCTCATTATGTTTCCTATTTTATTTTGAAGAGATCTTGTGTTTTTATATTATGGATTATGTTTTGAGTCCTTTGTTGTACTGTTTCTTGTTTTCCTAGATTTCAGTTATGGTTATCATAGGTTTAGTTCTTTGGCTTTGTAATATGGCTTCCCTGTGTTCAATGTTGTGTCTACTGTGACCATTTTGTACCATGTTTCTGGTCCCTGTGTTCTGTCTTCTCAGTTGCTGTTAAGTTTGCATGTTTAGAGTTCAGTCAGTGTGTTTCCTGTTTTACTTTGAAGGTCCATGTCTCATGTGAGTGATTCTAGTTTTGCTTCCCTTGTCTCGTCCAGCCTGATTACTCCCAGCTGTGCTCTCCTTCTGTGTCTCATTCCCTCGTTATTCCTCTGTGTATTTAAGCCCTGTGTTTCTCTTTGTCAGTGTCGTAGTCTCCCTCATGGCTGTGTTTCCTTGCGTGTCAGTTTAGTCATGTCCCAGTTTAGTTTCCATGCCATTCTGCAATAAAGCAGCTTTTTGAGTTTAATTTTGTTGTTGTGAGTTTTGCGTTTGGGTCCTTCTCTAGCTTGTACACAGCCGAAACATGACAAACATAGTATATCATATTTTGATGGAAACTAGCTTGCTAACGTCTTGCTAATTTCTAATGCTGCTAAACCTTCTAAATGCCCTTTTTCATGGATGCCTAGACTTTAAACTTTTTTGTGACAACTGGGAGGAAAGCCATACTGATCATTTTATTGAAGCTGAAAAAAATTTGGTGCTTTACAGTTTGCAGGAGTTTTTGAGCCAAACGAGTATTTGCACAAGGAAACAGTTAGCTGCATCAGATGTAACAACCAGGTAGAGAGAAAACCATCAGTGTACAGAACGGATGTTTAGGGTATAGTGGGCTTTTGACTTTACATGAGGTCAGATTGTCCAGGAAATGCAAGGAAATGCGCATTTTAATTAATTGTGATTATTTCTGTGTAATCATTTAGGCTGTAATAATGAATACGTATTATCACTGCAGTTCAACACTAATACATTGCCTGGCCATTTGACATCTTACTTTCTACTTTCAGGGTGATTCTCAAAACCAGGCCAATAAGTCTCCAAGCTGAGCTTAATCTATAATCCAGTTATGGAGTTGGAATATTTTAGACATTACTGAATCTAAGAATAATGATCTAGGACTCTGGTAAGACAAATCAAAAAAATGAAAATGTTCATGGTAAATCAGAAGAGAATATTAACTTTCACAGCTGGTATAATATTTTAGCTAAATACTAAAATAAAAAGTTTTATTTCTTTCACTAATGATTTAATAGCAACAGATACACTGAACTACCAAAGAAAGGGAGTTGGAAATTGTGCTTCTTTTTTTTCCTTTTTAACAATACACTGAACAGACAGAGATACAGTTTACAGTTATTTTCTTGCAAAACAGTTTTTAGGTCTGTGATATAAACCTGACAACCATTCTGCTTACTTAGCAAGGGGATGTGCAGTAAAGGAGAAATCATTTTAATCCTGGGGTGCCACGCAGTCTTATTAATGTGTAATATTGCTGGATTACTGGGTCTACAGGCAGCTTAGTTTGTTTGCCCAGAATAGGGCGATCATCCATGACAAGCAGGTGTATCTGCCAGTCTCCAGCCTGCTACAGCATTAACAAGATCCTCACATGGGAGCCAAACAGGGAACATCCGACACAAGAGGGTGAGCACTGCCGATTGAAGCTGATATGCAACCACATAATTCTGGCCATGTCATTGGTAAGACAAATGGTGTATGACATATGTAAAACATGTTTTGAAAGCTTTCATCTTGATTTTACAAAGGTCACACTGAACTAAAGAGGGGGAGGAATGTCTGTGTGTGTTCAAGGCAGTAGACATTTGAAGATGACTCACATTGTCACAATTGAGAGGAAGCGTGAGCAGATGTACCGCGACAAGAAAGGAGAATGTCAGATTTTTGGCAGTTTTTTTTTCTTTTTTGGAAACCAGCTATTAGGCAGGTGAGAGTCCTGTATTTCCTCTGTTGACATTTAGTTCACGCACTTACCATTGTGCTGCAAGTCCAATTCACCATCGATTCAGCTTTACCGTAGAAAAGATACAGCTGCAAAAGTGGGATTCAATAAGTGTAATATTCAGTGATTTAAACTGCCTACACATGATCTCTGCAACTTAATGTATTTCGGTCCTGTCATAGCCCTGTATCAGCACTTGGTATTACCTTCAGTGTGTCAGTGCAAAGCCCTCTTCCTGGCACCATGAAAGAAGGGATAGGACTTCGGAATCCTGCCTGTCAAAATTCAAATGGACCCTTTGGGAGCAGTGTCATTCATCTCAGTTCAGTCAATAGCTGGCAGCTTTGTCCCTTCATTGATTATCAACTGCAAGGGAAGAGAAGAGGGACAACATGGAGGCCTTTTGTTCTCCCTCCTGAAGGAGAACTGCCAGAAAAATAACTTAAATTAAAATCTCAATACGTCAGCTGGAGTTTACTTTACATTGGAGCCAAACTGTTTTCTGAAGCACTTGATGAAAAGGGCATGGAGGAGACCTAAATACAGCTTAAATACAGCTTATGAAGCCACAAATGTTGGCTGCTTCATTTAAGAATAAATATATTTTTCTTGCATATCTGATAATACATTTTGATATAACAGGAAACCGATTAACACATACAAATTGCTCATTAGACACCATCCATCCATTTATGTAATTCAGGCTGAGGCCTACACCTTGGAGAAGACAGCCATTCACACCTACGGCCAATTTAGGCTCACCAACTGACCTAAGCCCCTTAACTGCGTATCTTTGGGATGAAATGACAGTACCCAGAGAAAACTCACACAGTCACAGGGAGACCAAATGCAAACTGCATACAGAAAGGCTGGATTCAAACCCAGGACCTTTTTGTTATGAGGCAGCAGTGCTAACCATTGTCACCTTGCTGCCCTCAAGAAAAACCATTACGCAGATTATATTAGGGTTATGGGTTTAAGAAATCTCTGTGGCACAGGTCAACCAAAAGGTCAGTGCACTTGCTGCACTTTCACTGCAGAGATGATTGTGCATCTCTATGAATTAAGTCTTCATAGCAAAGCGGGGAGTCAAGTGGACAGGGTTAGAGCCCGGAGACATGAACTTCAGCTTGCTCTATCAACTTCCATAGCCTGCTCCAGAGTGAATAAGCTAACAAGTTGTCACAACATTAGCGAGTAAATATCTGGATATTTCGATTCCAAATGTATTTTCCCCGACTTCCCTGTGTTGAATATGGCAACAGTCCTAACAATGTGATGTGGACACAAATGGAGTTGGTGAAAATAAACAAAAACACACCGTTCAGTCTGTCAGTCTTCTGCAACTTTATGAATATACCATTTCAATCACACAAAAACAACCGTTGAATGCCTCCACAGGAATGAGCACAGCAAAATGGGACTGGGAATGAGGTCAGATTTCTTCCTGCATTCATCTAGTGAGGCACCGTACCTGTGTTTAATGTGAGCAGTATACAGAAAGAGGGACTTTAATGGATAGATGCAGCAAGTAATTCAGGCACTGCATGGAACCTAATGAGGGATAGAATTTAGAGAAACCAATCTTTTCTCCCCATTGGTGGCACCGGCTATATCATAGAGTTACACTGCCCTCTAACAGGTCTGAGAGGTACTGCAAGAAGGCTGGGCTGCAGGCTCTGATAATGTCCTATTTTGTCTATTCTAAAAGCGAAGCTCCAGCAAAAGCTTTATTTTGTTTGCGCCTGTAACTAGTAGTTTTCTCTGTAGGATAATTAGGAAACGCTAAATGTAAAAGCCCCATTACAAAATCCTGAAATATGCCAGTGAAAGAACAAATGTGAATTGATCCCTCCAATCAACATGATGAACAGGGAATGCCAGGTTCTTTCTGCATCGCCAGGTTCCACCCTGCAGCATTGTTACCTCTGTTGTGTTTTGGGAGAGAATAAAAGTTTTTTAGAGATGCTTTTAGCCATAAACTGTTTTTGTTGTTATTCGACAGGTCAAAGCATGACACCGAGTTATTTTCGGATATGTTGCTACAGTCCCTCATTGGATTTCAGAGTGCTTGTGACCAAAAATCTTCTTTTTTAACACACACAACAGAATGGGGGTAGTCTGCAATCTTGCATCTGAGTGTTTGTTTCCATGAATTCCTTATGACCCACAGATGCATACTTCTGTTTGATTTGAAAAACTCGACTGCAGGATGTCATACCAGTTTTATGGGTATCAGAGATTTGGATTTGACACTCACCTTTGAACACGTATGAATCACAGAGCTATTTTTTTTTTATCTATGCACAGATGACAAACACTATGATGCATTTAGCACATCACAGCACATAATTGTTTCATACTGATATTTATGTCTGTACTCAGAAATACAGCATTTCTATCAAAATAGGTCAAATACAGTACGTGATTTGGGTTTTTAACAATATATCTTCATTTAATACAGTGCACCATTTTCCCTCTTCATTCCTTGCACTCTCTTGACAACAGAGGGAAACACAGCAGATGGTAACATCTGTAAAATTTACCTCAGATGCCACACTATTGGAATATCTCATTACATATGGGCTTCATGCAGTTCTTTCTTTCACACTATTTATCTGGTCTGTTTGTTTGTGGGGGGTTTTTATTTACTTTTCACCAGGTTGTTCCCCTGATATTTAAGGAAAATGTAACTTAATCAAATATGTATGATTTTTGTATTATTTTTATTGACATTTAGATTTTATAGATTCTCTTAACTGAAACTTTGCAGCAGGCCTAAACAGTTTAAAATGCTCAATGAATTGTGATTGTACAGTATATTCGTATAGTGATGGAATAAGGATTCAGTAGTAAAATTGAGAATATATCACGGAATAACAGGATTTACTGTGAATATTTTAAGCGAAATAGTTTGATGGAAGTTTAGCACATTGTAAAGTTACTTTAGGTTCAACAAGGTGATGGAAATGTTACAGTAACCAGTACAGTAACTCAGACATTTTGGCTATTGAGTTGTGACAAATTTGTTGGTTGCATAATATTAATATAGATTTGTTTTTGTGTTACAACTTTATATTTACTTAATCCAACATGAGGATGAATGAAAATGGCATTTTCTTCATATTTGGGACAACAAAATTAAAATATATTAAAAATGATTCTACATGGCTTATTTTACAGTATTGTGAAATTCAACTGTTCACCATTCATAAATTGTCAGTAGTTAATAGTTTGCTGGCAGCATTAAATTGTTGTTGGTTGTTCTTTTTTTATTACTATTATTATGCACTCAAATATGGGATCTAAAAAAAAACAAAAACATTTTAATTAACCAGTACATGTTTTTTTTTTAAATTTATCTGTCCCAAATTATATTTCATATTCAAACTGTTACATATGTTCAACCTCTGGACCATAACATTTTTATACAATTCAGAGATCATCAAGCATAAGGCACTGGTTAATTTGAGACAGACCCAAATATTAATGAGGCTATACATACTTTTGTTCCTGTGTGGATTAGAGAGAAACGAAAATACATTTGTGCACTCAATTCTTGTTTTTAAATCATTACAAATGTACTGTATGGTGCACAGTCAATCCACTACACACATTCATGCCCATTATGTGTGTGTGTGTGTGTGTGTGTGTGTGTGTGTGTGTGTGTGTGTAAACTTTTGACCAGATTTATATCTAGTTTCTGCCAACTTTCTACCCCTTCAGTATTAGCAGTGCTGCTTCTTGAAAATTAATTTGCATTTCATTTGTAGATTGCATTTGTAATTTACAACTTGGTTGGTTGGTGTGACAGAGGACGATGCAAGGGATAGGGTGAAATTGAGGCAGATTATCCTCTGTTGTTCTCTAAAAGGGAGTAGCAGAAAGAACAAGAATAAGAACTGGAAGTCCTGTGATAATATAATACCGAGGAGCATCAAATGTGCACTGAAGTGGTGGGGGTTAATAACGCTGTATACTTTAATATGAAGCCTGATGAGTATATGAGCAGTGCAGCACTATTGATTTTGTTATTCCGACGGAGGAAAAAGCAATCGAAGGGCGTCCTTTTACCTTGTCAGAAGTCATGTAAACAGAGTACATTTTCATGTACATTTTTTTTGTCCTTCTCAAAGAGCTAATGTCCCAGGGAATGATCTTCTAACATTGATCAGTTTAGGCACCTGACACCATCATGAGAACGGCTAACTCCTGTTCTGGACCTGGAAGGAGACACAAGGGGAATGCTTGTAGCGAGGCTACGTAGGCTTTGTGCTGAGTGCTGCTTTGTGTGCCAAAATATCCAGTCTAAATCCTATTCTGCAGCCCTATGTGTAATATGCCTGGCACTGCTTTCAGGTGCGCTCTGAATTTGTATCCAGCCCACTACACTGGCTTTTAAACTTCTCAGTGAGGCCTTTTGTTTTGTGACCCACAATAATTTAATGGACTATTGTGCAAGCTTATCGAGCAAAATTTATCCAATTTTCAGGCTACTACTAACCTGTTATAGTGTTTTATTCAGCTCACCACACATTGCTGAGAGCATGGGGGGCTTTGGTAACATAACATGGCCATAATTTTGAAATAAGCTTCTACAGATTCATTTCCTGACCCACTTTAATTTCTGTATGAGTCATCTTTGAGTTTCTACCCAGTGATTTCCAGCATGTTCATTTTGCATTCAGTTTCGGACCACAGCCTATTGTCTGTTATATTAATTATTATTTCATATTACACGCGAGTGATTACACTAGACAGCAGCAAACAACAAAACACCCTCTAAATATCCCTCAGGGGTGTGTTTATAGGAAAGGAAACAGGAAATTTCAGAATAATGGACATTAGACTTTTACTGTCTTTTATTAAATGATGAAGAAACATGAAGGTATCCAACCATTCACACGTTATTATTTCATAATTCTCTCTTTGGCGTGAGCTTGGCTGGACACATTTCTCCTCTGCGTGGCATCTTCCTATAATCATCTTATGCGCTAGGACTCGTTCTCGTACACAAAGCAATGTGTTTGCAGAGTGGTCTGGAAGATAGGAGAACTGCAATTGATGGAAAGACAAAATGAGCGAGAGAGGATGAGCTTAGTCTTCCAGGCCATCTCTGCCAAGACAAAACAAACCCAGAGAGTGAAAATCATCTTATCAGGGCGATAGCAGACAAATAAAGGGGGACTGTCAAGAAATTATCATGTTGGTATTCAAGCCATGACTTGCTGTGTCTTGTCACAATAAAACAAAGGGAATGCAAGCAGAGGCTCAGACAGTGCAAGGCAGAGACCGAGTGAGCGGGTGGGGGAGAGAGAGAGAGCGAGAGCTGTTGATCTGTTTAGCCTGCTTGCTTCATGCCACTGCAGTACATCTCTTCTGGAATGGCTGTATTTGAAATCAGCTTTATAGAGTAAAAGACACTGCCACTATGTGCATGCCTGTCGGACCCAGGAAGAGTAGAATTCACGGATGAATTGTGATTGCTTACATATACAGCTACACCAAACATTAATCACAGACAGTGGTCTCGTTCCAAAAATACTATAAAAAACACTGGAGGATCAGAGGCAGGTGCAGAGCTGAAAGACAGAGGGCAGGATGACGTGAGAACAGGAAACTAAGAGCGGACGACACCTGGAGACAATGAGGTGCAGGTTATTTGGAGTTTAAGGCAAGTGGATGCTGTATTTTTCCTCGAAGAAAGAAATAGTGCAGTGGAGAGACTGCGTTTGGATGAAGAGGGCGATGTTTGCAATTTTAATGCAAAGCACAGCTCTACTGCAACTTGTCTGAGACAGCAGGGACTCTCCCAAGTGGCAGTGACAAGGACCATCTGTGAACCTGCCTGTGGATCATTGTAAACTCTACACCTGCTCATGACTGTATCACTGCTCTACTGCTTTTATGCACATTAGCATACAGCCCAACACGTGCTGAATATTTGCACCATTATGTGCTGTAATAAATCATGTGTCTTGGTGTATTGATTATGTGCTCGGTGATAAGTCAGTGGAACATGCATATTGAAAATGGAAAATTTATTTACTTTCAGCAAATAACCACAAAGGAACTAGCAGCTTTAATTAAACACGACTTGCAGAAAGAAGAGCTGGAGAGGAAAGGCGAAGTAAGCTGGCCTGCCAAGTCAAAGATGCCATTGATGAGAAATGTGCACGCCCTATCACTTTTCTTTGTTTGATACAGACTTTTTGCTGCTCTTCACTCTAATCGACTTTCATGGCAGAAGTGATTTGTAATTAATGGTGGTTTTGTAACTCATCTATATCCCTGAACCTTGACGAGACCGATCGATGGCGCTGCCTGTGGCCTGCTTTGTGGGCTTGCTCTCTCTCCCTCGCTGCAGCAGAACTAAGAGTTCCCCGACAATTGGCCGCATGTACGCACACAGCAAATGACAACTCATAGGAACACCAAAGTGTACCAATACTTTGTTCATTTTGCGAAAGCTTAACAGCTATGTAATTATGTGCCAAACATGCTCCCCTTACAATTTCCAAAGCCACAGCTTGTTCCGAACACATAAATCTAGTATTCTTTGGCAAATGCAGTAGACGAGGGATGCATATTTACACACACAGCAATCACACACTGACCACACTGACCACACTAGGTCATGTATACTAATGTACAAGTGAGTTATTTTATGAATTTTACTAAAGACCGCTGCTTTCTGAAAGTTCATGAAAACTCTAAGAGCTCTAACCAAAGCTGAAACAACAGCAGAGGAGCTGCAGTCATTTTTCTCACTTTGTTATTAAGACAATACCTCTCACACTTAATCCATTCTTGATATTAAAATATCGATTACAGCATCTTTGAAATAGTAATGCTTGAAACCGACTTCTGTGTCAAGGTTTGTTTCTCATCACAAACTCAATTTGTTCCATTTGAAAAAGCATGTGATGCATTTTGGCTATCATCATCATCATCATAATCATCATCAACATAAATCCTGATTTCTCATCATGTTGTCCAAGATTTACAAAATAACCATTTGTATTAAGTAAGATTTAGGTTTATAAATAAATAGAGAAGTAGGTTCATTTTCTCATGGACGTCTATGCTAGACTTCTATTTGCAGTCTGCCCCTGCTGGCCATTACAGGGATAGCATATTTTAGGCATTAATTCCACACTGATGTTGCTTTTCAGACCCTGCACCATGTCCGTCGTTAATAAAGTCTGTGATTATTTCAGGTGTGGTCATATGAGTCAGTGTCAGATAGGGCTGAAGACAAGTATAAAAATCTGAGGTTTTGAGCTCAGGATAAAGGGAGCTTACCAGATCTCTGTAGGTAAGTCCTCTTTTCTGCTCAGCGAACAAGCTTAAGGCTACATTTGCCACTACTTAGATTATATACACGAATCACAGACTGAACTTTTAATAGCTTAGATACATAGTTGGTAGTGTCTTCATCAGGCTTTTATTGTGAAAAGGAATATCTCTGATTATTCTGATTTTATTCCACTTTGTCCACTGGAAATTGAATTTTAGGAATCATATCAGGAACAGATCTAAGCCATTTAATCTGGCCAAGGAAAATAAATTATTTTTAAAAATTCAGCAAGTCGCACATGACTGCATCCTTTACTTTATTTCATACACCAATACAATTGCATCCTTCTGCTTGTTGTACTGCTGCCCTTTAGTTTGGATAGTGGATTTTTGAATGTCCCAGCTCACTCCCTACACCAGTGGTCAGCTCAGGTCTTTATTTGATTTTGTGTCTCTCCCAGACAAATGTCTTTCAGTCATTTTCTTTACTTCCAAATCCTCGATTTGTTACTGTGCCATGAAATTTACACTTGAGTGGAAAAAGACCCCTCATCCTTAAAAAAAACAAGAAGTAAGGTGGTAGAAAGGAGAGTGGGAGAGAGAAAGAAAGATGAGGGTCAGTGATAGACAGTAGCCACGTTTTTCATGAAAGGTCACTTCATAGAAAGATGGCAGCTCTGTGCTGTTCTGCTAATGTTCCCTATCATAATAGGTCCTGATTCTCATCTCCCATTCTCTTTATTCTGGAGTCACCATTTCCCTTGGCATTGAGAAACTTTCTCATCGCCTTGACACAATATTAATTACACCAATGTCACAGGCAAATGATGCCGGCTGAACGGGTGTTATTAACAACCCGATCAGATAAGGGAAAATAAAAAGAACAAACAGCTTCTTGCACTAAAATCTCCAAAATAAAATGACATGAAGAGGTGCAGCGGGATGACACATATAAATTGGAAGAGAAGGATTGTGTGGCAGGACATGTGGTCACCTTGCGTTAGATCCAGGAGGAGTGGCACTGTATTTAGTTGTGTCAGCACTTGTATAGCTGACACACACAGATCCATGCACTCTGGATGGCTGCTAAGAAGCCCAAGGAGTGGTATGAGGTTGCTGTTAAAGCAATTTCTTTGTAAGAGAAAGGTCTCATAATTCTTGTGAAGTGAAGCATCTGGTATGATTGGGGACAGATGGGCAAAACTGTATGAAATTCAGCAAGGTCCTCATTCACTGGAATTGTGTTTTCTGTAACCTTTTTCATGAAAGTTTCTCTGATGTATTTTGCTGTTTTTGAGGGACTTCACATTAATCATGGTTGACAAGCAGCAGCAAGGCAGCGTTGACAGCAGTGTTTCAAATGTGCCTACAGGCATAATGCATTTGTGCTGGCAAAATTACATGTGTACAATCATGTCATTCACATCAAGCTTACTTGATAACTGATGAACACGTGGTCGAATGCAAAGCATTTATTTATTTATTAGCTATTAATCTGTTTAAAGTGAAGCTTAGAATCTGCACTGGAGCATGCTTTCTAACCCTGCAAAAATGGGACGTATCAAGGCAAAAATATCCAGTCAAACAAAAGGCGTAAACAGGAGGTCAACTCATGTAAGTATGTCGAAAAATAGGAATAGCTGCCCTGGTTAAGGTATGATTTTCTCATTCCAAAAAATTATTGTTGCAGGTGAGATTCTGGTAGCAGAGCTACAGACTCTGCAACACTTTTATTTATGCCTTCGGTGTCTTACTCATTCGTTTTTCCTTCTATAGTAACGCCCACCCTGTTACGAAGAGCACCACAACCGCTATTATCACTGCCAGGAAGAAGCTAAATTTTGAAGCTGGTGTTGGCACCGTTCTGTGAAATACTGTAAACAGCTAAATTTGACGTGTGGATTATGACTGTGTGTGACATGAGTTTGAGTTTTATAGAAAGGCTTGCAGTGATGATGACCCCTACCTCGCACCCAGCTCCCACCAAAATAGCAAAATCTTTCTTCACTGTTTAACCAGATAAATTATACCAAAATAAAACATACCACTTTGTGCTGTCTGATGCAGCCAGCTGGCTGCAACTTCAGCACTCTGCAAGATGTTGTCACCTTTTTGCACTCCTTCCTAAAAATTATTGCAGTTATCATTTAAATATGTACTATTAGCTGACAATGCTTGAGTGAATTCTCCAAGATTTTAATCTGAAAATCATGGTGGAGCAATCACCACCTGTTCAACTCATGTGTTTTATTAAAGACGAGTTCCCCTCTCCATCATCAGGTTTTACTTTGCTTAGTGGTGGATCAAAAATTCTGTTGTTCACTTCTGTTCATTATAACATAATTTAATTGTTGCTTTAATTGTTGTTTTGACTGTTGCTGTAGGGAATATGCAGTGGGACTGTAAAGACAAATGAGTAGTTTGAGGATAATGAGTTTTTCCTTGGTTAATCGTGTGTTGATCCATTGATAATGTCTTATGACTCTAGTTGGCGGATTCACACCTCTCTACACCCACTTAGCAGCATGTGTTACTGTTAACGTTTACTTCATTCACATCATTTATTTCATGAGAGGATGTGAGTTGTGGACTGTTTTTTTTTTGCTGGGAAGTTCAGTGAAACTCTGTTGCTGTGTAAGCTTTCGCTATTGTTCCATCATATTGTTGGACATTATTCTGCCGCTATCTGTATTTCAGTTAACCACTGAAAGCTGTACAGTCTTATTTCCTTACTGTAAAAAGTCAGTGGACGTGTCAGGTAAATCATAGATTAAGAGGATGCATTTATTTTATTCTGCAGTTCGTGCTGGGTACTGCTTAGAGTATTCTTGTCAGTTAAAACAAAAAAAGAAGAAAAGATTAGTTTGGAAACTGCTTTTGGGAATTCTGTTTCCAAAAAAACTTTTTACACTGTAGTCCTCAGCATCACACATGTTGGCCAAGTTGGTGTACAAGAGATCAGTTGATAGGATTTTAAAGCACAGAAGCTCATTTGCTTGCTAATGTTAGCTCTGTTTCCACACACAGTATACATTGTAACAGATCTCATAGCAGTGAAAACAGAGCCAGCAATATATTAGTCTCCCATTGGTTTCCCATAATGCACAAACACCCAGAAGAAGTGATTGGCCTGTCAGCTTGCCCAAATTCAGCCTTTGTTAACGGGACAGTCCAGCAGATTTAAGTCTGCTTCCAGAGGCAATAGCTAACAGCAGACACGAGATGGCAGTAATTTAAATGATGATGAATGCAAACAGGAGAGAAGCTTAAGGACAGAGCACAGTTTAAGATTATAGAATAGAGGAAGTTTTTATTTTGGCATATTTTAGTTGGAAATTTTTTGATGTCACAGCTGCCGTGCTTGTCCTGACAGAAAGTTACTAGTATAGGTACAGAATATTTTCTTTTCATAGCTCATTTAGGCTTAGGCAGCAATCATTTCTTAACTTTACTTGACAAGCTTGGACCTGTGGAAAGAGGACTATATATAACAGTATTATTATAACATTATAAAGTTGTTGGAAGTTATCAAAAAGTAGCATTCATTTGGAGTCATACTTCATCTTCACTTTCCACAAACCCCTTAGGGAGATCTCAGGCTCTTCAGCAGCTCAACACTCCAATATGTTCACCAGCTGGGAGTGACTTCTGTCTGTCAATAATTTGATGCTAGACAGGTATCGTGCTGAAGGTTTTTGGAACTTTTTCACTGCAAACAGCTGTCAGCTGTGTCTAAAACATTCTGAAACAAAAGAAGGAAAACAAAACAATGGGCTTATAAAGGCCAAAAAACTCCATAGAACCAAAGTGGTAACAAGTCTGTCAGTTTGTAAATACATGTATCAATTGTTATCATAATATCTACAAGTGCAAATATAAAATTCAGGATGTCTTATATTTAATGATGAGTGCGATTACATAAACCTGGACACAGTATTTTGCACATCTCTGCAGGATCCCAAAGTTGTGTCCATCCCTAAAATAGAGTTGATGAATAATTTAAAGGCTTGGGCTGAGGAGATTTCAAAGTTGTGGTAGAAATAGATGAAAATGCAAAACAAATGCGTAATGAACTCTTGAACATGTGAGAGTGTGGGGGGGTGGGGTGGCGAGGTAAGAGAAGGGAGGGAGCTGCTGAGTGGGACAAGCCGATTGGAGTCTCTGCGCTCCTGCACTGTCAGATCAAAACGCCTTTCTGGGCATCAAAGACACCTGCAGCAGCAGTGTCTCCAGTGATAAAGATGCCACTCTCCCTGCTTTCCCTCTCCGATTTTAATTACAAATATTTATAAGCAGCTTAACTGCATGGACAGGGGTTTTTCTTTACCAGGCAAGGGTGTGGGGGTGTCGGGGTATCGACGCAGCTGTTGGATACGATAAGATTATTTACCATATTTGTTCTTTTATTTGTTTATTTCCTGTTAATTATTCATACCCCCACGCGATCAACGACTCCACTTTCTCCTCCTCAATACATTAAATGGGGTATAACATAAATAAATCAAAATGATAATAAATAAAATATATTTGGTATCAACATTCTCAGTTAAAAGCTAGAGGCTAAACTCATCTCCCTGGAAATTAGACTGTTGTCTGGTTTGTCTGAGACTGAAAAAAGGTTTTACATGTTAGTTCCTTCAGGATCTTAATCGCCTTACTTAACAACTTTAATGTTTTTGAATTTTTCATCTCACTTTGTGCACATTGCGTGAGGCAACTCGGAGCTACTCACCTATATCCGAGGCCTAATTTTACCAAGGGTTTAGATCGAAAGAAAAAGGTAGTGGCAGGAAGACGGAGCTAAAAAAAATCAGGGCTCACTCATGTTACACTTTAGCCTCCATGGCACATTATTGTTGGGTCTGAGCTTCCACAGGCCCCGCTGGTTTAGAAACTTATTCCTGTTAGCGAAGCAAGACGAACAGCTCAACCGGTTTTTCATGTGCTAGCATGGGAAGAATCTCAGAGCAGCCCTTCTGCCCTCGGTCTCAGACCACTTCGAAGAGAGAGCTTCCCCTGCAGCCTTTTATTCTGTGACACAGTTTACACAAACACCCATTGTAAAAAACCCCTATGGTGTCAGGCACTGTATGTGTGTGTGTGTGTGCATGTGCGAGAACGTGTGTGTGTGTGTGTGTGTGTTGGGGGTGCGTTTGTGTGACCTCCTGCTCACAAAAGGTTCATAAAGGCAGGAACTTTACTAAACAAGAAAACTGAACCCTCATATAAGATGTGCCTAAAATAAAACACTGCAGCCTCCCCCACCATTCAACAGCCTGGGGAGGGAGTCAGAAACAGAGGAATGTCTTTGATCATACAGGTTGAACCAAGACTTAATTTAAGTAACTCAGTGGCAACATTTAACGATTTCAACCTAACAATTATAATCCCAGATAAGTGTGGAAGTCACCTTGTATGAGGCGAATGGAAAAGACACGAAGGCTGAGAGAGTGTGGAAGAAAAGAGATTGAGACAACATTGGTGTTTTCTGTTTTCAATGGACCTAAGAAGCATTATACTTTTTTTTTTCAGGGAATTGGATTGACGGGGTTTGAAGGAGGTTTGAAGGGGGGGAGACATTTATGTTATTGGTTTAGATATCCTCTGACGCAGCACTTCAGCAAACCGGGTGGAATGTTTCTGTGAGATATTGTTAGAATCGCAATAGCTCGACACCTCCTGTAATTCTCTGCTTAATCAGTTCATGGATGTCAGGGAAAGTACGGTGGCTTAGCCATCAGCTAATGGGAATCCTAATGAAGAGAGTGAACACCTGTCTAAATAATGACAAGAAAGCCAATTGTAGTGGTGAGTGCTAAAGTAAAGAAGGTTTATTCTCGAATGGGAGAGCGGGAGAGTTTATTTTGTTTTCAAATCAGAGGTGGACAGTAATTACATTTAGTCTCATTAGTTTTCCCCTCTTGACTCTGCATAGTCATCAAGGTAATGTATGTGGCTTTTCCTGTTTGAGCAAAAATGGATTTGTGCTGCATTAGCTGATGAGGCAGGTAAATTACATTATATCCCCCAATGTGATCTTAATGTCAGTGATTCTTGGATGGATCAGCCCTTTAGACAGTTTCAAACTTATTAGTGTGCACAATTTCGCCACTCTGTTTCTCTTTTGCCAGAGACATGAAGTAAAGTGACAGTGGTAGGCTGCTTATCCTCAAAATCCTCTTTGAGAAACCCTAAAAGAGTCTCTTTTTTCAATTCTGACTTAATTTGCCACTAAAAGGGCTATTAATGAGGTATTACAGGGACACAAAAATAAGGGTCAGAGAATTGCTCAGCAAAGCATGAGGTTGAATGAGTGGCACAAGGAAAGGAGTGTAGTGTCTACTTGAAATAGAATGAAAAAGATTAAATCATGAGCAATTTCACCAGTCTGTTGAAACCTTGTCGTCTCGCTACCTTTCAGTGAAAATGGATTGAGATTTGTTCATCTCTGGGTATTCTATCATTTTGCTTGGTTTTTTCGACTGTTTCTGTGAGGACTGCGTAGAGGTCTCCTGACAGCAAAATGATACACCAAAAGACTCATATATAACCATGCAGCCATAATGTGCTGTCTTGAAGTCGTTGGTGGGAAAAATATATTCTAATTTTTAGCAAGCAGACCTAATAGCAGCTGCTAATGGCCTTTAGTGTTTGGCCTGACATTTATTAAGACACTGATCACTACCCCATCTGTCAGAGCAGGGTGTTAGGGGTAATTTGGGGTTGATTGTTTATGCACACATTTTAAATTATTCCAGAGTGTGGATATAACACAACACACCAAGTGTGTTTGTGCCTTTTGTTTTACTGAAACTAAAACTGTTGTAAATATAATTTGATTAGTACGCAGGCAGCCAACAAAAGCACCAAAACAGATGTGATCTCTAACATCTGTGTTTTGCAACATGCAGTGGTACAATGCCACATTACCATTATTAAATGGTGCATAGCAAATATAACAATGTGTAACAAGGTGTAGAAATGCTCTACTATATACCATAAATATACCTAATACTGATACCTAATACCTAATGCTGATTTTACATACCATTTACCTCACATGTGAATTTAAATTTGTAGTAACTTTGAGTCCCAGAGTTGCACTCTTGTGGATCAAAGTTCTCCAGTTGCATTGCAGATGCTAAACTAGATCAGGATCTCTGGACTTTGATGCCTGGAACTCTCTGATGTGTTCCTCAAGCCTTCCTGTTGAAAAAAAATATTTGCAGTGTGACAGGATGCATTGTCCTGCTGAGGTAGGATGCTGCAGTTGTGCTTGATGTGCAAGAACATTTAGATGGTGGTGCATGTTTCACACACACGAATGCCGAAATATAAGAACAAATTACAACAAGATTATCAAGGCTTTTCACTTCACCCCGTTATGGCTGATCTTTTTAGTAATTTCTGAAATTATACCGTAAATGGTAAATTTCTCTGCTTAATTAAAACTGCCCTATAAATGAATACGAGAATGATGCACATGCCTGTTTTCTCCATAGCTACAACCATGTAAGCTGCAAGAACAATTTAAAAAATAATCAGTTTTTACAGACTGATGTAATGCATAAAAGGATAAAAATCAGTTACATTTGCAGAAAAATTAAATTGGCAAGCAGTCTACTGCACACTTGGGCAATATCAAAGTACCAAAGTTTTATTTCAGGCCCATAAGAGGTACTAGAAACAAACAAGCAAAACGTTTGAACTAGCCTTAAACCTTTCCTTCCTTTTTTTTGTCATCAACAATTTTTATTTATTTCATTTTAAACTTCAATAATAGAACTTAAGGATAACTACATAAATAAATAGTTTTAAAAACAAACAAACAAAAACAACAACAACAACAAAAAAAACACAAAACAAAACACAAAAAATAAAAAATAAAAAAAAAACAGAGAAAAGTTATCCTATTCTTTCTTCGCACACCAATCCCCACACTACCACTCTGTCATTACTCTTCTGTTCTTCAAGTTACAGAAAGCCAGCTTGTAAAGGGGGACCAAATGCAATCATATTAATGCAATTTGTCTAATAAACCATAAGTCACTTAAACCTTTCCTTCCTGTCTGTACTGGAGGATGGTTTCTTTCAACCAAACAAGATCAGAAAAGTCATCTACCCATTAAAAGAATATAGTATAAATGTAAAACTCAAAGAAGCTCTCGAAGGATTATAACTGGTGTCAAACCTTCCAGCAATAGGTTATCAGAGCAAAACATATCAGCTGGGACCAAACCAATGAAAACACCCGTTTGGGTAATTTCAAGAAATTTGTGACATGTAGCCTTGGGTTCTTTGATATTTCTTGACCATTGGATCAGAAGCAAAATGTTTTCTCTTGAAGAAGCAACTGTGGTAAACAAGTCTAAATAAATGGCCCCAGGAACACATGTTCCTATATAAATTATATATAGAAATTATACCAATATTGATACAACCGTTTGGCTTTCATATACTGAGGGTAAAATACATCTTTCTTTTTTAGTCATGAGTGTGTATTGTTCATTTATGTATTCATTTATTTATTTTAGTTTTGTTTTCTTCTTGTTTACCTCAGTAAGTGAAATTCAAAGGGAGATGCAAGTCGGTGTGAAAAACTAGCATCTCGTGTTTTTCATAGATTCATATCAGGTGTATAAACATAGATGCTTTGTCCTATTGTTGATTTTTTGTAACCCATTTCTCTGAATACACAATATCGCAAAAAAAACAACACATAGCAATCAAATTACATATATGCGAGCTCTGAAGTGTGAAAACACAAAGGTAAAAAAAACAACAACACAAATTTCACACACTGCACACTGGTTTGATTTTTAAAACTGATAACTTCCTGTCACATTTTGTCTTTATTATCTTAAGACAACAAAGGGAACCATGGAACAGAAGTTATTATGATGTTGTTATTAAAGGAAACTAGTGGTTTATAAACTAAAGTTAGCATTTCTAGAAAGAGTAACAGTTATTCAAGTTATGAACACATTATTTTACTTTACAGCAATATTTTACTTACCATCATGGCAACATTGTTGCCTGTGGTAATATTTTTATGCAATTACTGGATGCCTATTTACACTATTCACATTTAAAAGGGGGGAGAGCACAAATCAGTCTTTATTCTTGCCTCTGGTTCAGTCTCAAACATCTAAAATAGTAGACTTTAAATTTTTAATTAGCAGCGTTCAAGCCAGATAATTAGATAACATTATGTTAGATTTTGCAACATTAAAAAAATCTGTAAATAAAGCTGTCAAAATGTCCCTGAATAGTACACGCTATCAATTATTTTGTGACTCCTATGGAACACTGTGCAGTTACATAATGATGTCACCATTTGTGCCTCCCACAAATGAACAACAATAAGTTAATTATACAGATGTCATTTCTTACCCACTTGTGTGCTATGTTCTGAACATTTTCTGTCATCACACATAACATAATTGCTGACAGTGACTTCGGAAAATTATTCACCAGAATTGACAGTGAGTCATTATGGTGATAAGAAAACTCAGCAACACACAACCTGCCGATTTGTTGTGTGTCACCACACACAACAAATCAGTCAATGAACAACTTTCTCACATTTTAAAGCCTTTAAATTTGCACATCTCATATTGTGTGATTGACCCTTTTTTTTAAACGGCCAATCACACAATATGTCATGACCTAACTTTGACAATACATTCAATTAAAAACACATTTCGTCTCCCCCTTATGACACTTGGAGAAGCACTGTGAGTGCATGCTTGTGACTTATTTGACACAGTTGTTCTCATTATCGATTGCTGTCTTCTTTAGGCTATAATCCCCTTATTCTGTTTCTTTTTGACTGAAGGATCAGAACTTTTTCTCGGATGCCTGCTCCTTATTACTCTAGTGTGCTCATATGCAAACACCAGATTAAAACAACACTATAATACAATGTACAGAGAGATTTAGCTGTCACCGACTGGCTTAATCAATATGAATGAGGCTTGAGTGTAAAAGACTTTTATTTATTTGTAAAAATCCCACACTTCGGCTTTAATGCTAAATCCCAAATTCAATTAATTTAGAGCTGGGAGAGCCATTTTCAAAGTAAAAGATGGTACGCTGCAGAAGAGGGATAAAAAGCTAATAATTGAACAAATAAAACACAAATGGAAACTGAAGAATATGGGTTGTCAAATGTTATTTGGCATTCTTAAATGGAATTTAGTTATTTGAATGTTATCAGCAATACCTGTGCTTCTCTGGCTATATGACAACTTACAGTAGATATCTGCAGTAAAAAAGTTCTTTTGGTAACATTGATGACATCTCAAGCTCAACATTGGTCAAAAAATATCTCCACTGGACTACAGATAAATGTGTTTTGCAGAAAATGGACAGAAAAGAGCAGAAAAAGTATCCACCTTTTTGAGCTCCAGCTACTGGAGGAGACTGTCTGGTGCACACAGAAGAGCTGTAATGTGGTTTCACTGTCTGAGCCCCTGTGGTAGAGTACCCTCAGGTGGAAAACCTCTCAGATGGTGTTGGCACATCACTGCTCCAATTATCAACAGCAGGAGTGCCCTTTCATTTCTATTACAGCTTTCTTCCTTTCTTCTTACTGCAACCCTTCTTCTGCCTTGCCTGCGCTCTCATCTTTGCGCTCGTTTCATTCACACTCAACATTTTTCTTCTAATCTTCTGTTTCAACAATCATATCTTTTTAAACCATTTTTCACCACTGTGTTAAGCTGCACTGAATGACTCTCACCAAATAATTACTTACTTTACTTGGATCCAGCCAGGATTTGGCCAGGAAAAAACTTTCTAAATGAAAGCCTTTTAGAGTCTGACAATGATCGAACCTGCAAGAATCAAACAATTCAACTCATCTGTCATAGGCACAGGCAATCACTAAAATACTACAATCCACAGGAGAACTATACTATCACGTTTAAGATGGGAGTCCGGAATCAGAAGAGTTTTATTGATTTTCTTTTCCTACTTTTATCTCACATATCTCTTGTCAAGTCTTCTATTCCCATCTTATCATTGATTATTCCTTTATTCTTTCATTGTACTTATTTTCTAGCAGGCATCCAACTTCAGCTTTACCCTATTTCTTACTGTTCTTCTTTTTTTTTTGTTTCATTTTGCAGCATGATGTTGTAATGATGTCTTTAAAAATGATCATTCCTAGTAATATTGCACATTTAATAGTAAATGGGATATTTGGGTTTTGTTTTGTTTTTACTTATGAATTTATTATTTTCAGAACTGGTCTCACCCTATTTTTTCACATCCCCCCACCACCTTTCTTTCTGAAGCAGGAGCTGTGGTCTGGTATCTTTTTGTCTTTCTTCCAGGCCTAGATTAGAGCTAGGCCTCTTTTTTCTTCTTCTTCTTCTTCTTTTTCTTCTTTTGTGAGTCACAATAAAAGTCCTCATAGAAAGGAGGAGCAAACAAACAAGGGAGATAAAAACTCTGTGGAAAAGTGAAATAAAAAATGATGAAATTGTTCAACCCTCGTATTCTTAATACATTTTTAATATCACCAATTTATCTTTAAAGCCCTGTTTTGAAACATGAGCATTATTTAGTATTTTAGTAGCAACATATTGGTTTTCATGTTAGTGAAGGGGCTGGAAAGTCAGCAGATTGTTAAACGGTGGGTGCAAGGGTGTTGGAAAAGCTGTGGAAAAGCACTTAGGATTATGACGCATAAACCGGAAGTGGGAAATAAAAGCATAAGTCATCCTTTTCACTGTGAATAATGCTCAGTTATCATATAAACAACATCTACCATCTCTACTTTTTACTTTTCTCAGTATGATTAAGTATATTAGCTTATCAACAGCATGAACAGAGCAAACATTATCGTAGCATGTGCATGTGCATTGGTAACTGTCAGAGACGGGGCAACTTTCGTATTTTAACCCAAACCACGATCTTCTGATAAATCTGACCCAGGAGTTATTAATGCCTAAACATACAATCTCCTACTGGGCTGTGTCCATATTTAGACAGGGTAGAGTTATGAGGTAATGCTAGCAAACATGGTTAGGGGTTCGATCCCCGGGCTCTCTGTCCTGGTCGTTGTGTCCTTGGGCAAGACACTTTACCCTACCGCCTACTGGTGTTGGCCAGAGGGGCCGATGGCGCGATATGGCAGCCTCGCTTCTGTCAGTCTGCCCCAGGGCAGCTGTGGCTACAATCGTAGCTTGCCTCCACCAGTGTGTGAATGCGAGAGTGAATGAATAGTGGCATTGTAAAGCGCTTTGGGTGCCTTGAAAAGCGCTAAATAAATCCAATCCATTATTATTATTATTATCCATAGACTGTATTGGTACATTGGTACAGCTAAAACAAATAGCTGCTAATAACATAATAACAAACAAATAAAATACAAGAATTGCACTCATAACAAGAGCACAGCATGTTAACCACACAGCATTCATCCAATGTTAATTTTCATACCATGGCCAGAATTAGGGAAGATTAGACTTAATCACCTTATTGGCACATGAGTACAGCACTGGTTAAAATCATGAAATCAAAGTTTTTCCTACTTTAAGCATCACTGAACTATTTCTCCTGGATAACAAGGAGGGGTGGTCAGTTGATGCAGTTAATGTGGGCCTTTCGGATAGTAAAAGCTGGCCAAGATGATTTTGTTTTCAGAATTCTATCTTCCATTTCACTTGGAATGGTGTTTGTGTTTGTTAAGTATATATTAAATTCATTACCTTTCATTTAAGCAAATCTCTTGTGTCACATGCCATGAAGCAGTTGTTGACAGTGTGTTATAAAAAACAAAATTTTAAAA
This sequence comes from Neolamprologus multifasciatus, assembly GCF_963576455.1. Classification (NCBI taxonomy): domain Eukaryota; kingdom Metazoa; phylum Chordata; class Actinopteri; order Cichliformes; family Cichlidae; genus Neolamprologus; species Neolamprologus multifasciatus. Next base: position 60,303,692 of record NC_140445.1, on the reverse strand, counting down.
AATCACCCAAAATCACAATTATCATTAAGAGGTAATTTCTATAATGAATGGATCATTGTTTTGCATTATTATTTTGCATCTGAAACACTTTTGTATGATTAAATGAAAAAACATTGTTTGGTTTATTTAATTTGAAAAACTTGTGCTGAAAGTCTCAGAGGTCAGCAAGGAATTGTTTTTGTGAGAACTCATCAAAATTGAGAGCTGAGCTGTTGTTTGTTCTTTTTGTTTTTTAACAAAAAAAATCTAATTTCATAAACGTACAACTTGCTTATCTGCTTTCTTACAGTAAGCGAGATGGGAAGATCAAAGAAAAAGCTACCCAGCACATCTAAATCCAACTTCTGGTCTGTTCAAACAAGAGATATTAAGATTAGTGTTACATATAAGACTCGGATGATGTTTCATGGTGAACAACGTCTTATTCAGCCATCCAAAACATCTCTGCTGCTTACCTGGCACCATCACAGTGAAGACAAGACTCAGAAAATCACTGAAACCAGAAGAAAGTATTAGTTAACAACTATAACAATAAAAGGGCATAGTTTCATTTTAAAGCTGCGTAAACTGCCTTCACAATATCTGTACATGTAAGTGTTAAATATTTTACCAATATGTCTAAGATATTAGCCCTAATGTAATGTCAATCTTCTGCATAAAGAAAAAAAAGTTTCTTGAAATGGACTTATGTGTCATGATTGTGGTTTAAACCTCCACCCTGCAAAAAAACTTTGAGTTGGTATTGTTAAACAAACACTATTTTTCATTTTAGTGAAAACCTGATTGATAGGAACCCTAACTCAATGTTTGATTTGATTTGATTTGATTGAATCTTTATTTTGAACATGTTGAAAAAGTACAACAACATAGAATTAAAAGAGACAAATGAACAAAGCAAAACAAAAGGAAAACGAGCAACCACATGTTCCTCACATCAGTGGAGGAAAAAGAAATAATTGACACTGTGCACATGTGTAAATATAAAACATCTACTGATTGTAATGATATTGACATGAAAATCGTCAAGAAGGTCATTGAAGGAATTGTAGGACCTCTAACATATATTTGCAACTTATCATTTCAGATGGGAAAAGTGCCAAACACAATGAAAATAGCTAAAGTTGTGCCACTGTATAAAACTGGGGATTGGCGCCACTTCACAAATTACAGGCCTGTTTCTTTACTACCACAATTCTTCAAAATCCTAGAAAACCTGTTTAATAAACGATATGACAAATTCTTAGATAAATATAAATTACTCTCTGACAGTCAATATGGATTCAGATCAAAAAGATCAACATCTCTGGCATTAATCGAATCAACTGAGGAGATTACAAATGCTATAGATCAGAAACAGTATGCAGCTGGAGTATTTCTGGATCTCAAGAAAGCATTCGACACAATCAATCATGACATATTAATTAATAAACTGGAACGGTACGGGATCAGGGGGGTTGTACTGCACTGGGTGAAAAATTATTTAAGTGACAGGTAACAATTTGTGAAGTTGGGTGTCCATTCCTCATCATGCTTGGACATTGCTTGTGGTGTTCCACAAGGCTCTGTACTGGGTCCAAAATTATTTATTATTTATATAAATGATATTTGTAAGGCATCTGATATATTAAAATTAGTATTATTTGCAGATGACACAAATATTTTTTTTCTGGGGGAAATCTAAAGGAGCTGCTGGATACAATTACTTCAGAAATGTGCAAAATTAAAAAATGGTTTAACAGGAACAAACTATCGCTAAATCTAAGTAAAACTAAAATAATCTTATTTGGGAATTCCCTTAGAAATGCACAAGTGCAGATTCATATAGATGGTGTGGAAATTGAAAGAGTACTTGAACATACGTTTCTTGGTGTGATTATAGATGATAAATTAAACTGGAAGTCTCATATAAATCATATACATAACAAAATTTCAAGAAGTGTTTCAATCTTGAGTAAAGTAAAACACATTCTGGACCACAAATCACTCCACATTCTCTATTGTTCCCTGATTGCACCGTATTTGAATTACAATATTCTAAAAATGTTTTCTAAAAGGGAACGGGGATACAATTTGAGGGGGGAATTAAATTTAAAACATCCTTGTATCCGTACAACATTAAAAGGTTTTTGCATCTCTGTGTGTGGAGTGAAGCTGTGGAACAGTAAAGTAAAGATATGAAGCAATGTCCGAGCATGGCACAGTTAAAAAAGCGGTTTAAGGAGATGGTTTTTACAGGGTACAGGGAAGAGGTAGAGATTTGATAGGGTGTTCTTGTCCAATATTTTCATGTGTGTGCGGGTGCACGGGTATGTTGGTATGGGTATATATATATATATATATATATCTGTAGGTTGTGTATCCTTTGATGTGTTACTGGGGTTATTGAAAATGCGTATATGTGCGTAAGTGTATACGTATGTATGGATAGATAGAAACATATATGTATATATATTAAAAAAAATACACATGACATATAATGTAATTGCCTGGAGGTATTTCTGTAGTCTATTGATTACTAGATAGTGGAAAAGGGGTGGGATTAAATAAGCTTATGCTTCTTCCTGCTCCTTTTTGAACATGAAAGTTATTTGTAGTTGTGGTTGCTCGTTTTCATTTTGTTTTGCTTTGTTCATTTGTCTCTTTAAATTCTATGTTGTTGTACTTTTTCAACATGTTCAAAATAAAGATTCAATCAATCAATCAATTTTACTTGCAAATGACTAAATACGGAGAGAGCTCAGTGAGTAATAAAATAATGAACTGAAATATAGGTGCAGAAGTAAAAGTCACGATTCATCATTTTAGTGATCCTACCATATTTCTCTTTGCTTCCCCGCTGGGGAGACTTTGTCTTCCCATTATAATTAGCATCAAGGCTCTCTCTGTCTAAAAGCCAGCCAGCCAGGGCACTCAGGGATGGTTGAGTCAGTATGTCTTTACACTTTTAATGTGGAGGAGCAGACTGACTGACAAGCCATCTCAACAGGGTGTGATTCCCAGATCCCCATCTCTTCTTACAGTGCAGTCTCTTATGGAGGTAAGTGACTCATTCAACCTACCTCAACACATTTTCAAGGACTGAGAGAAAAACTTAGAAAACTGACGGGGAAAACTTCCAGCCATTTCTCTTAGAAAAATGTGCTGTAACAGTTTATACAAAATAACCATCATTAACAAATAGTAAATTGATAGTTAATAGTTAATTTTAATATAGTAAAAAATATTGTTAACAAACAACAAAATGAAAATTGCTTGTTCAGTGTTTCATGGTTATAAACTGATTGATGTAAACAATCAGCAGCATGGCGGTGCCATTCATTAACAATGTTGCAAGAAGGTTCTGGATTTTAATTCACCAACAACATGGTTGTTTTCATGATTTTTAAAAAAAAAAAAATTGAGTGGCACAAAGGAGCGCAAAAACACAACTGAGGGGCCCACAGGAAATCAGAGTGTTTAAATGGAAATAGGTTTAGTGTAGCAAACTGCCATAGAAAACACAATTTTCAGGCTCGTGCAACCCTGTGTCCAGTCGCAGATTTATTATATGAAAAGTGAAGCTGCACTGGAAAACAAATTTAAGCAAATGTTTAAGTAATACCACTACCTTTAAATAAATGTTTTATATGTGTTTTGCATTGGTGTGCAACATGAAAAAGAGTGTTTAAGCTTTTTAAAGTTATAAAGTTATAATCTTGTTGAAGTAGCTTAATAGTGGACAGGTTATATAATCCAAATATATTTAAGGTCAACAAAGTAAATGTACGCATTATAGGTAATGAACATTTTCACAATCATATACATGATATTAACAGTGTTGGGAAGGTTACTTTTAAAATGTATTCCATTACAGATTACAGATTACATGCCCCAAAATGTATTCTGTAACGTATTCCGTTACGTTACTCAATGAGAGTAACATATTCTGAATACTTTTAGTACTTTGAATGTACTATTGCTGTGATTTATTACTGTTACTGAAGGTCCGCGGCTCCGAACGGGACCTCTGACTAATACTAACTTTTGTCTGGGTCAACTCTGCTTGCGAGAGACAGAGAGAGGCTTTGAAAGGCTGCTCCAACGAACTTATTGTTTCGGAGGAAAACAGGAACACGGTGTACAGTCAAGTCTTAATAGCGTACTTACAACTGGGCTCGTCAGGCACTCTTCTTGGCTGCAGTGGTTATTATTATATTTACATGCTTCCAGCTCCCGTTTCTGCTCGATGACAGCTCGTACTTTTCCTTTTTCTCCCTCCTCGCGCTCACAGACACATAAGGGGTATGGCAGTCCATTCTGCCAGCAGCACGGACTACACTGCCCATGAGGCTACATTCTTTAGAGCTATACCTGTAGGGTTCTGCTTATTAGCTTAGCACAACAACAAAAAGGCGCTCTCTCACCCAGGAAACACGCAGAGAGAGCGTCACCCTGTAACCATGGCAACCGTAATGCTGCCACCTGGAACAACAGAACATAGCTGTCAAACAAAACCCAAACAGTCCTGACGCGACAATATGAAACAGGAAAGTACCGCCGTGTAATCCATTTATTTCAACAAAGTAACTGTATTCTAAATACCACCTTTTTAAACGGTAACTGTAACGGAATACAGTTACTCATATTTTGTATTTTAAATACGTAACGGCGGTACATGTATTCCGTTACTCCCCAACACTGGATATTAACAGATCATAATTACTGATTAGTTGATGTGTATACCTCTAATATTGAAGGTGTTAATGAATTTAATCATATTTTGGATATGCCCCGGGACACACCCCTGACTGTTCCACTGTGGGCTTTTGCAGGAAGTCTACATGTCTTCCCTTTATCTGTATTGGTTCTCTTTCAGTACTCCAGCTTCCAGCCACTGTCAAAATGCAACTTCCATTACAAGAGCAGCATTCAGTGCCCCAGGATTGAGAATAGACTCACTGATAAACAACATTACTGAAATTGCATTATATTTTTCTGTAATGCAATAATGTAATGACTTAACCATACTGAAGCCATGCTAATGCTAATTGTGTCATTACTTGTGCCACACAAGGTCTTTAATTAACTGCATGATGGGTGGATAGAAAAAAGAATCAGATCGCTTCAGTTTCAGTGACTTCAGTGAGAATGGAAAGAGCAGAAAAATAGCAGACATCTAACATGCTGACAGTGAGTTAATATGTAATATTTGGACAAAAATGAAAAAGCTTAATAACACGATGCTTCCTAAAACCTGGCATTATCTTATTTACTTACACACCTCATGATGGTTGTTTTATGGTATGGTTTATGTCCATTTGCCTATGCAGAGCCTACCTACTGTAAGAAGGTATGCAAGCAACACAAACACAATAGCATGAGAAGCAGAAATAGTCCAGTGGGACATTGTTTTTAATATCCAGTGTCACTTCAGCTCTTTGCATGTTACAACTTTACTCTTCTCCATGACTGCAAGGACCACAAGCAAAAGTAGCCCACAGACTGGTTGTTGGTGACAATGGCCTGGAGACTGTAAATACCTAACAAATGTCCATAGGGTGTGCATAGGTCCGCTGCAGAACCATATTGGAGCATACGCCTCACACTGACAGATAAATCTACATGGAGCTAAATAGCAGCTCTCCATTCTACAATATGTGTTCAAGAATGTTTTAATCTTTGGGGCTAAATTACTCAGATGGTTCTATTAAACAGAAGATATTCAAGTTAAATCTGAAACCTGGAGCATCCATGTGTTTTTTATAGCCAGTGGGATTAGCTAAAGAAAATAATCTAGTCCCTGTAAAAATCTAGTTTGGTATTGTATACAAAGGAGAACATTGTGAAGCTGGAGAATGATCCACTGACTTAGTGTTGGTTAAGTCACAATAGCATGTAGGTGTGAGTACAATGAAAAGCATTGTTGTGACAGCTAAACATTATCATGGCAAATATGTTAAAACCCTAAGGTTGCAATTTTGTTTCAAGTACTTCTGTCTCTAATCAATCTCCTGCCTTTCTGTGTTTAATTTGGAGAAACGTCTTTCTTCTTTTCCTTATGTTTAAAACAAGGTCACCCTGGCTGCAGTACATTTTAAGCAGTCAAAAACAGAAATTACTTTATGGCAGTGCAAAACTTCATCCTCTCTTATTTTGCATACATTGTCTATGCAGCACAAGTAGCCAAGTCACAATGTAACCTATTACCAAAGAACAGATTACGCTCTGCAAAACTGATAGAAAATTCTAAACCCTGTTTCCTCACTACCTTTACAAAGATGATGAGTTTTGAGAATCACTCAGAAAGTTAGAAGTGAAATGTTAGAATTGATTGAAACTGAACACTTTGCCCTTTAAGAGATGAATGAGCCAAACGCCTCTCACACTTGCCTCAGTGCCACTACTAGTGACAGAATTATTTGTAGAAATATTTCCACTAGTGGCCACACCCTGCACATTTTAGCCATCCTGCCTATACTCCGTGCCCTCTTGGTGCTTTGATGGGACTCGGCGTATCGCTACAGTGTTGGTCCATTACCTTCTCCCGCTACTCTGTTTTGTCCATCTTGCCAATGTAATATATCTGAGAGCATAATGAAAACAAATAACACAAAGCAACTTCACTTCACTGGAGATGAGAAATGAGAATGCGTGAAAATAACCGATGAATTGGTGTAGAAGTTTAAAGGTAACGCAAGTGGAGCAGCTCTGTCTTTCCCTCTGAAGGTTACAGAACGACAAGATTAAAGGAGTGTCAGTCTGCCGCCTTAAATGGCTGCCGATGGATGCATCTCTGCCCACCATCAGAAAATGAGGGAACAACTAGGAGAGAAAATGGGAGGTTGCGCGAGAGGTAGTGGAAGAGAAGGAACAATGGCCTGAAAAGTCAGAGATACTGGCGGAGCTTGGTGAGACGTTTAGGAGGAGACGACAGTGTGATGATGGGTGAGGAGGCAAGTGATGGATGAGACAGAGGTTGGGTGGGGGGGAGAACTGAAAGAGAGGGAGGACGAGGGAGAGCAATTGTGCTGTTCTTGACACCTCCACAGAAAACACCTTGGCAAGCTGTCAATCAGACAGGCTTGCTTGATTGATTTTCTCCTCTTTTCAATCAGCATTTCACTACGTGTCCCTCTCTCCCTTCAGAATGTGCCCTGATGCCAACTTCCAGTGGGTTTTTTTCCCTTTATACATTCTTTATGCTGCACGTCAGGACCAAACAGTTACTGTCACATCGACTGTCCTAAAACAGTAAGCAATCAACATATTAGACGAGGAATTAAAAATATGCTTATGTCACCACTTTACAAATGCCCGGTGGAAATGAAAGCTACTATTTTTACGTAGGATATGTTAGAAATACTGTAATGGGATATTAAAACCACAATCCCCTCAGAGGAGCACAACTATAATAAATTCAAGAACCAAAGTACCTCTGTGCAACCTCCTCTTTCAAAGGTACAACACATGTGTAAGTGAAACATGATTTTAACTGGGTTAAATGTTCTCCTTACACAGTAAGGAAACGTTCTTTATATATGTGTGATTATTAGAAATATTTCAATAATATGCCCACAGACAGTGTATTTTTTCCTGTCACCATCATGCAGCATGTTATTATTACATTATTGGATTTTTTTAATGATATGATTATTCTAGGTGGCAACTTATGTAAGGAAATATAATGAACTTATTAAGCAATAATTCATACAGAACAATTTTTAGTGTTTTGCAAGCTACATTTGCATCACATAGTATCACATAACACTTTGGAGCGGTGTTACATTAAGTTCTGCTTTGACAAGATAAATAATTCACCTCTGTTTGATAGCTTATAGCATAAAAAGATTTTATGTACAGTGAACACACCGGCTTTGTCTTCTCAAATAAACACGAAGGAGGGTACACTTATAAATCAGAGAAGGGAAAAACAATGAGCAGAGGAACCTTTTCATTGCCATCTAAAAGGTTAACAAGCAGCCAATAAAGCTTGGGCCAAAGCCACTAGTCTCATTTTGAAAGGAACAAAAGGAAGAACTGTGTTGTACATTTACACGTAAATAAACTTCACCCTGCTACAGTTTTAGTGGTTGGCCATGGCTGCAATTCAAGTCTCAGTGGACATCACTCTGGTCACCTCACATTGATAGCGAGTTGGTCAAGTACATCAACAAATTATGTTGGGCCCAGACATCCCCTCAATCAAAGCAGGATTGAAGTTTTACAACTTCAGGGAAAAACTGAATCAGAACTACCCTTCTGTTCAAGGTTGTCAACAAAACTTAATGAAACAGCCAAGCCTGCGCTGCCTTCCTCCTTGTTTTAAATTATTACATGACAGTTAAAAATAAATATTAAATCTTCATAATCCCTTGTCAGTTTCTAGACTTATTAGGAGAGCATAAACAAAATCATTGTTTTAATTCAATTCAATTTTTCAATTTTATTTATACAGCGCCAAATCACAACAACAATCGCCTCAAGGCATTTATATGATAAGGTAGACCCTACAATGATACATACAGTTTTGTAGCATTTAGTAATATTACCCCAAACTCACACCAGTTGGTGAAAACTAAAAGCCCAAAGAGCACTTTACTTAACAGTGATTGCGGTGACAGCAGTTCTGCTGAAAAAGACGGCATTTCGTCTAAAACAAGCCTACTTTCGTTACCTGTGGAAAGTTTTGCTTTGGCTGTTTAGCTGGCATCAGCATCCGTTTTGAGCTAATTTTACTTCGTATGTTGGGAGGAGGAAAATGGTGGAGCGGTTGTTTGAGAAGTGGAAACATGGGCATTAGTTTTACTTTTAATGCACAAACAGGACAAGAGCTGATGGTGAAATGCCAGATTGTGTTCAGGACAGCAACAGCTGCATCATGATGCTTACCCAACATCTGCTATTTGCAAGAATCTAACACAAAGCTAGCCAAGAGGCCAAGAATCTATAAATAAATTTTTGTACAAACTACCAACTTTTCACTGTTAGCATTTATATGTTTAAAAAAATGTTTTTTATAAATCTTAATTCTTTTGATTTTCATATTCGTCATCCTCCTGCGAATCCAATTACATTCTCCATTTGCGTTTGTTTCACGTATCGCATTCAGTGTGCATCATCCATATGTAAGGAAACTAACATTTGTTGGAGTAACCAAGTCACGAATGAAAAAGCGCCTGCAGGGTGGACTTTTGCTATTGACGACAAAGCTGAACGGATGCCAACCCCAACCCAGCAGCCAGACCCTGAACTTAAACAGGTAAACAGGTTCACAGTCTCTTTGGGCTGGTTTTCAACTTTGCTTGGTGTTCATACATAAAAACTGAAAGAAGAATTCTAAGTGAATCCCCTTTAGTATTAGCATTTGTGTTGTTGTTTGGAAGGTATCTGCTTAACTGGTAATTATGTGACAATGCATGAGTAATGTAACGAGTACTGTAACATACTGCATTACTTTTAAGAAAAGTAAACAAGTAATACATTACATTCCTGTTTTTTGTTTTTTATTTTTTAATAAAGATACATAGGGGTCTCTTAAAGTTTTATTTTTGCATGTAACCTTTTCAGGAGTTTGGAGAGGCTTGATTACTCACACCAGTGGATGATTTTCACTTTACATCATACTATTGCCCGTTTAAAAAAATAGCTAGCGGTGATCATTTCAACCTCTCTATTCACCCATTAAGGTAATAACATGATTGCTTTATTAGCAACTGAAATCTGATTTCCAAATTAGGGAACAGTAATGCGCTATGTTACTGAATTGCAGATGAGTGTAATGTGATTAGTTTTCACCCAACACTAGTGATTATACAGTGTATACACCTGTTACATTTTGCTGCCCTCATCTAACTTGAAAAGAGCTTTACTCTACGACACAAATAGGCTTTTACAAAATGTGCAGCCCGTCCTTAACATCATTAAAAACACTTTAAAATAACACCAGCTTCCGTGACACTGTGTGTTGTGTTTAAACAAAATAAAGAGAGAGAATAAATGCTGCTGCACACTTACTTTGATGCTGTTTAATAGCATTTAAATGCAACATGGCCTTGAATATTAAGATTACAATCAAAGCTATTATGAGCTTTAAAATTCAGTTGTGATTGATCTGTGTATTGGTTGAGTTGTTGCCTGATTATCTGGTTTGCTGTGTCACAGCTTCATGACACCACTGCTCCGTCCTGGCCACTCCAGCCAAAATGTTCTTTATCAGCCACCAACTTCACAGATGTCAATCAGCCCCCCCACACACACACACACACACACACTTCTGAATAAGTAAATCACTCTAATCTCGTTGCACAGCAATAGTTCTGAGACTAGGAATTTTCTCAGGAATAATAGTCTTTTATCTTCAAATGTATTATCATATCATTTGGATTTACACAGATGACAGTGTTCAGTGGATCTGTGGGACTCTAGGTCCCCGCAGGTCTCCACTTTAAACTTGCGCAGCTGACTCAGACAATAGGCAGGAATCCTGTGGTTTAAAAAAAAAGTGAGCATGCACTGGGGGTGTGTCTGTAAGACAGGGCGCATTGATTTCCATGCGGATGGATGAATAGATCAAGTGCTTTTGCTTTTTCTCCTTAAATCCCTCTGCACCCATGAAGGCCAAGGCCAATCAAATAGCCACCAATTGTTTTGGTTTTTCACTGGAATAGTGAGCCTAGTGGGAGAAGATTTTATATTAATCAGAGAGACAAATGGGACAGGGCGTGTGGGAGGTGTCTTGGGAAAGAAATCCTGCAGTAATAAACAGCGAGTGGATGGAAAAGCAGGCCAAAAAATAAGGAACGAAGAGTAGGAGTAAATATTAAATAACTGCAGAGAAGGTATACCCCCCACCTAAAAACGCCTCCTTCTGCTGCTTGCATACTAAAAGTATCTAATAATAATAGTCAGAGACAATTGTGGAAAAAGAGCACACGCATGTATTGATTAAGAAAATGAAACAGAAAACAGAGAAGCTACAAGGAGAGAAACAGGAAATTACATGAGGGCAAGAGATGTGCAATTTGTGCTTCCACCAGCCATGACAACATAATAAGGTGATAAAAATCCGACAGCTTGCTTGTTACTTTAGTGATGACATCTATCCATCATTCAGCATACATCTTCACAGCTTACCAATGTGTCAATCACTCCATCCTTTTCACATCCAACCAGAACCAAGACTGTCCCCAAAGTGAAATCAATTATCCTACCAGGCCTCTTTTTTTTCTTCTCTCGATCTCTTGACCCTGTTGTATTTTAGCATCTACCATGAATATGAAATTCATGATGTAAATTACATTCATGATTACAGAACTGCCGTCTTCCTTTCGCAATGCGAATAGTAGGTAGATGTAATCAGGGTCCCGTGGCAAAGGGGTCCTTATTTAGTTTGTGAGTGGAGATAGCAGCAGGGAAATGAAAAACCCTGTCTCATTTCCTGTCGGCTACAGCCACTATGAGGTTTCAAAGCACAAAATGTTCTTCTGGTGATAGATATCGGTCCGCCCCTGGACTCCAACACTAAACCAAACACAAAATTGCTTTTTTCCCCCCTTTTTTTCTGTAGGCCAGCCACCCTGAAGGCCATTGCTGAGAAGACCTTGTGAGGGGGCCCATTATGTGAGGATTCAAGCATTTCTTTTCCATTGGGGGGCACTTTTTTGAATTAAAAAGGAAAGCCAGCTGGCATAAAGCATATTTTATTCCACAGTTTCAGATCATGCAAGTCAAAACATATCACGTAAAAACAAATTTGGAACACAGAGGAACAAAACAACGAAAAAAAACATTATTTCCTGTGTTGCAAGGATCCAGGGGGTTACTTTACAACTAGTACTCTTTCACATGAAATTTGTTCCATTTTCAAAATGCATCACAACATGAGCAAACTTGGCTTTTGTTTTGTTTTTTCATTTCTTTTTTCTTCTGGCCAGTGTTGTTCTAAACTTAACAGACAAGAAGACTTGAAAACAAAAATCATTTTAAATTTCCAAAACGTGGTCCATGCTGTGTCTGGTTGTCATCCAGCATAGTTAAAAATGCAATAGCATCTCCACAATATGTGCAAAAGATTTGTGGTTTCAGCCCCACAACTTCTCCAGCACTCTATCTTTCCCTCCTTGTTATAAAGTGTATTCTCCCTCCAAGAGACTATAGTTTATATGTTCAATGACAGTGAATATCATTCAAGCTTCCCCGCTCTTCCACTGACATTACAAAGTCTCCTTTACTTCCTCACTGTATTATTAAATGTTTTATCAATGTCATGCTTCAGCTGTTCCAATCTGAAGAAGAAAAATCTGGGCTGGAGAGCCATATTGTTTCCTCAACTCTTGAAAGTATTATACTAAGTAATCCAGATAGATATTCAGCCTCCCCTTCTCTCCCTTTTCTTCTAATTTGCATCAATCACTTTAAGAGTACAGTTTGGATCATAAGTCACCAGTACATCACTTAGTAGAGCTCCTTGGTACCAAAAAACATGCCTTAAGGCTTTTGTTTTGTTTTCCACAGTAATCACCCTGAATAAGTTATACTCACCCATTCAGTTGACCTACACATAATCAAGGTTGCATATAGTTCCCAAGAATCTAATCTGTGATGCAATAAACAGGACACAGGAAAGACTTTAAAAAACAAACTGTTCTCTTCTGCTTCTTCTTTTTTAAAAAAAAAAAAATCTGACATGTTCTATGAAAATATGTACCAAGAAATACAGCATACGTCTAACTTTTCCAAAACTGGAAAGCAATGGGCCATAACTATCGAAGCTCTGACTTCTTAGATTATCTGTATCAATAATGCCACATTTGACTCTGAAGTGTTGGCTTGTTGTGTCCTCAAGACATACCAGTGGAGGCAGCTACAGTTGTAGCCACACCTGCCCTGGGGCAGACTGACAGAAGCGAGGCTGCCATATCGCGCCATCGGCCCTTCTGGCCAACACCAGTAGGCGGTAGGTGAAGTGTCTTGCCCAAGGACACAACGACCGAGACTGTCCGAGCCAGGGCTCGAACCGGCAACTTTCCGATTACAAGGCGAACTCCCAACTCTTGAGCCACGATCGCCCCAATTAATTGTGACCTTTCCTTTACTCGTGCATTTGGTTTAATTTAAAACATTTGGATTATCTGTGTCAGTTTGCTGAAACTGAAACTTGTGCTGACTTTTATACAGGCTCAAAACTTGCAGCAGTTCATCTAACAGTACATCAGCAAAGCCTAGAACTGTCATTTACCTGGGTCATCCTTGACTGTCATTAAAGCCCAATTAGTCTAGAGGATATATATCTTGTTTGCAGCAAACGCTGGCTTCATAAATATTGCAAGAAGCTACCCAGATGAAAGACAGTTACTAAAAATTAAAGGAATAGTTGGCCACCAAACATACCATGTATTCCATCTAATTGTTCCTTGCACCGTGCCTGCATGGGGTATCCTAGGGAAGAGACGGATGACTGAACCTAGAGGTGCCTCAGCATCGTGTCAGAGATTCCCCACTACTTATTTTGCTCCGACAGAAACAAGTGTTGATTGTCCTGAGCCTGCAGAGAGTCACTGGGGAGAAAGCCCAGAGATTAGGACTGACAAGTTAGCCTCCACTTCTGAGAGGAAACATGTTACACACATACAGCAGTGTCACATTAGACCAACTCCCCAGTGTGTAAAAAGACAATGGCTGAATTGCTGAATTTTAATGTTGCTGCTCTTTTCTATTGCAGCAGCTTACTGGGTGTCTCTGTTTTTGTTTGAAACACAGCAGTGTCACACTTGTACACAGCCAGTTTTTTCCAGCAACTAAGCAATCATATTACCTTTTTTCAATTGGAAACACATGTAAGTGTATTTTAAATAACATAAAGGATTGCTTCTGCTCTAAAGGGGACAAAAAGTGTGCAGTAGAGGGTTATTTGGATAGTGGTTGCACAAACACATCCCTAACATCTCCTTGTTAAAGTATTTTAACAAAACATTTCACGAGACTTAATTAAATGGCCACTAGGGGTCACTTAATTTCAAACGTATTATAGGTCTTAAAATTAACCAATGAGGACTATTGTGTTGGGTGAGGAGAGTCTTGTTATTTCATTGCCAGTGAATGGCAGTGTAAATGAAATAGAGTCATACAAAAAATGAAATTCAATGGGCAAAATGTGGAATACAGGACATTAACCTGAATTGGGTTTTGTTCACCAAGATGTAATAATTGGATTTTTTTCATTAAGGTCGTATGATTATAGGTCCAAAATTTAAGAGTTTTTAATATAACAAGGGCGAACACTACCAATGTAGATAACTTTTAAAAACATCATAAAAATCTACTCATTGTAAGATGATATTTATTTAGTTATTGCAGTGCATTTCAGCAAATGCATTCTTTTCCACTAAACATGGACTGTTTACCTGCAGGGCAGCACGGTGCCGTTGTGGTTAGCACCGTTGCTTCACAGCAAGAAGGTCCTAAATTCAACTTCACCATTTGACTGTGGCCTTTCTGTGTAGAGTTTGCATATTCTCCCCGTGTTCGCGTGGGTTCTTTCGGCTTCCTACCACAGTCCAAAGATTTGAAGTTAATGGGGTTACGTTAATTGATGATTCTACATTGTCAGTATGACTATTTGTCTCTTTGTGTTAGCCCTGTGATAGACTGGCGACATGTCCAGGGTGTACCCTGCCTCCCTGGGATAGGATCCAGCCCCTCCATGACCAGTGTTGGTCAAGTTACTTGAAAAAAGTAATCAGTAACTAATTACTGATTACTTCCCCAAAAAAGTAATCCCGTTACTTTACTGATTACTTATTTTCAAAAGTAATTAAATACTTAGTTACTTAGTTACTTTTTAACAACACAATTTACAACCTGAATAGGTGATAAAGCGATAGATCTTCAGCCCAATTCCCTGAAGATCTATTCCCAATTCTACTTTTTCTACATAATCCATCATACAAAATGTAATCAAATGGAAAAGTCTCATTTTAAAACTTGTTTTATTAGTTTAAATCTTTTAACTTTATGCATCAAGCAAAAATTTAATTATAAGCAACATTCTCTGACTGGAAGAAATTTGTTCAATATTTAAACCTATTTTCTGCACATTCCAGCACATAAAATAAAATATGTTTTGTGTTTACACTCACTCTTTCAAATAGATGCAAGTAAAACACAGCAGAAAATAAATAACATCAAAGACTAGCGGTCCTTTTGCTCTATTTTCACCTGTAAAGCAGGAGTGGGTGGGCGGAGGTTTACCCTGGTGCAGGTGTGCGCAGAAGTCAGTGGAAGAATCCGCGAGTTTCTCTGTGAGTTTCCCATTACGTCATAGCGCACTCGGTGCTTGCTTGGAAGTTTAGGGGGGGTTTTCTTCGCTGTAAAAATAAGTTTTCTTCCCACGCACAACGGACACTAATGTTTTTGTCACTATTTATGGCATCAAACTCAAAGTAAGGTCAGTACTTCCACACTTTAAACGCTGCACGCTCATATTCTCTCCGCACTCGATATATTATCCATTGTTGATCTGCACACAGCTGTTGTCACCAACGTCACTGTCATGAGACATTCTTGCAAAAAAATCACGTTTTTAGTAACGCAGTAACGCAGCGTTCCTACGGGAAAGTAACGGTAATCTAATTACCGTTTTTGCAGTAGTAATCCCTTACTTTACTCGTTACTTGAAAAAAGTAATCGGATTACAGTAACGCGTTACAAGTAACGCGTTACTGTATTCAGGTTACTTGTAACGCGTTACTTGTAACGCGTTACAAGTAACGCGTTACTGCCCATCTCTGTCCACGACCCTGAATTTGATAAAGAGAAGACAATGGATGGATGGATGTTCACCTGCATCCCCAAACATATTGGTCAAAAGAATTAGAACTACAAGCAGACTAAACAAAGACAACAAAGACAAAATGACACACAGAACTTTGCTCTTAGTCTAGGGAGCTTGGAAAGAAAAGCATCTGGACTTCTTTAGGTTGCTTGAAGACGTTTCACCTCTCATCCGAGAAGCTTCTTCAGTTCTAGGGTCAAATGGTGGAGAGTCCCAGATTTAAACCCCGTGGGAGTATCCCCCAAAAAGAGGGACAAAAGGGACCCCTGATGATCCTCTACCTAATCACATGAGCCAAGGTGTGAAAATGGGTGTGGGTCACAATCAGGCAGGGTTTCGGGTGAGCTCATTGTGAAACCTAGCCCCACCCTGTGTGATTTCCTGAGGTCAGATGGCCCAGGGTGTGAGTGGCCGTTAAGGCGTCTGGGAAGGGATCTTAAAACTGGATTATAGATGACTGAGAACCTTCACAGACATCTTGTCTCTTACAACATTTTCATATTTTCATATAAGAGTACACCAAGCTATATTTTCATTCCTTCTTTCCTGTCATCAACAGCAAAGAAGGAAGGATGAAAAGAAGAACGTTTGCTAAGACGAGTCTTTATGTGATCTTCATAATGCAAAAGATCATCGCCCTTGGGTCATCCATGCATCGGTACTGGTGTAACAGGGTCATAAATCACAATTATAATTACCCAAAATGTGTTCTAAACCCCCCAAACCGTTCCTTTTATACCTGACTTTTAGGACCTCCAAGCATGTAGTTATGTTCATTATCAGTTAGAGCCCCTCCTCATTCTTTTCTTCTTCTTCTTTGGTGCAATCCTATAAATACAGTGTACCCCTTTTGCCTCTCCCCTTTTCTACAATTCCCCTATGGGAGAGGTGGGTGTCATTTCTTTCCAACACTTTAAAACACACATATAATGCATATTTAGTCACCTGGATGTTTCTGATTGCGATTTTAGTTCAATTATTGTCATTATTAAGCCTGTTTTTGTTAGATGTTATAAGTTTGTAGTATGTGTGTATCATAAATGTTTTTTTTGGGTGCCATAAATGCTAGCATGAATATATACTCCTTGCTAGCTTGGAAGTTGTGGTGGGTTGAGCTAACCCTCTTCCCCACTGTTTGTATTTGGTCGTAGGAGCTGGAGTGGGCAAATTATTTACTTGGAGGTCTTTCTTTCTTTTGCCTTTTTTATCAGGTATGTCGGATTTCATGTTGTTGTTTTTGTTTTATCTTATGTCAAATATGTTACGTGTAAATGCATACTTTATGTTTAATGTAAAAATAAATGCCAGCCTTTTTTCTACAATTCCCCTGTGGGAGAGGAGCTGGAGTGGGGAAAATTATTTACTTGGAAGTCTTTCTTTCTTTTACCTTTTTTATCAGACACAACGCAGAATCACACCGGTTACACTGGCACCAGGCTTTTACACAGGATGGGAACTCTCTGAAGGTAAATACTAATGTTGAAAAGGCGATGGAGTGCTGAACATAGCTGGGTTTATCCTATCCTGTCCGCTGTGCTTTCCTTGATAAAGTCTCTCCAGTTCTCTCCAGTTCTCTCTACACCAGCTTCGCCTTGGAACTGAGCACTTTTTCTCCAGCTCCAGCAGTTGATAGCACAAGGCGATCAGCTAAAATCTTGACTAGATAACGTCAATGGAGTTTCAGACATGGCTACGAACCTTTAAAAGGTAAAAAAAAGCATCTCAATGTTAACACATAGCTGATAGAACAGGTTTGCACTACCACTACCACTGCGAATGAACTAAGTCTGTCTTTGTACAGAGCACATGAAACTGTTTACAGTTTAAAGTAGGTGTGAGGCAGGTAGTAACAGCAAGCTGGAAGTTTTGTTGTGAGCCTAATTCAGTTCTGTGATGGGATCTGTCTACTTTATTACCTCAGTGAATTACCTCCTTTCACCCTTTTCCTCTAACATTCAATCTAGGTGTATATATAGGTGTTATCTCACAGTGGCACAATAGCACAGGGGATAGTTACTGGATACTGCGGGGATGTAACAATACAAACATATTATGTTCTTCAAAATGATGCGAATTGCATCCGAATTATAGCGGCAATATTCTTTTGTTGTTGTTGTTGTTGTTGTTTCTTTGGTTTCTATGTGGATCTGCCGCACAATTTCAACTCGACTTCAAGCAGAAACTTTTGAATTTAAGTTCCAGTAGAGTTTTCTCTATTCCATAACCAACTTAAAGTGTTTCTGTTATCTTGAGGAAGAGGTTGTGTGTGGATGTGTGTGTCAGAGCCTTTGGTCTGGCGTTATGCGGGCTTTGCTCGAGCACACACACATTCACATACACACACTCACCCATAGCCCTCTCACTGTCCATCACTATCCCCCTTAACACAGAAGCAGTTCAATAAATCACTGTCAACTACAAATAAGACATTGCTTAATCAGCATTGTTGGTTTAAAAAAAAGTCATGATTACGAATCTGCCGTTACATGTCATGTAGCTAAAGTCTATTTTTTTACAAGTTGAATTTGATCTCAGGACTTCACTGAATCTTGTTCTGCAGTTCTGCTTTCCCATGAGTCATCAGTTGCATTTATATTCCATTCACTGACTTTTTTTAATCCAACTGTGAACTGCATTTTATATGGCTAAAATAGTTCCAGACGGTTTTATATGATTATTTGTACATTTCTGATGCAATGTTAGCAGTGTGGCTCTATCGACCACTTTAATACACACAGAAATATCTCAACAAATATTGCACGGATTTAATGGACAAAGGGGACAAAAAAGTCACCCACTTACACCGCCTCAGTATTCTTTTTTTTTTCTTTCTCAGATATAGCAGATGCAGATGCTGATTGTGGCTCTGCTTCATACCCCTGACATCCAGTGTACTTACTCTGAAAGATCCAGTCACGCATGGCTGCGCAAGGTCAACACAAGGTTATGTCATCTGCCATTCCAACGACTGTCAGCTAATGCATACTGGTCCACATTAATGACCAAACCTCATGTTCTTATGTAAAGGTCAAGCTAATAATTTGAGCTGCAGTAATAATTTTAAAAAAAATTAAGTTCATATATCAGTAAAACCCTCAAGTAGAAACAGTCCTTTTAAAGTACCTAGAAAGAGCTGAATAAAATCACTGCAGACTTGAACTTGAAATACCCTCTCCCCGTTGCTTTTCTTTCATCCCCCCACTGTCCCTGTCCTCATCAGGATTCAAGCAGGTAGAGATGAGTCGCAGTACAACCAAATTGAGTTTTGGGCAGCATACGTGGAAGTATACAGTGGCAGTCTGTTTGTCCACATAAATCCCACTGATCCGTCGCAAAATCCAGTCTCCACCACAGAGGGCTCTGTCTGAGGCCCAAGGCAAGCCTTGACAGGTGGTGCCATCCTGAGTACTGGCAAGGTGAATGTCTGCCACAAAGGAACAGTGGGCGTAACTTGACAAATGTTGAAAAATAGATATGCATACTGGACCCTGTTTCTCTGTCTACATTTCTTTGAAAATTCTCAGACCTGATGCATCACTACCACTGCTTAATTTTACTACAAAATGAATAAGAGCAGCAACTGTTTGCATACATATGTACAAGAACAAAAATTCTATATCCATGAATCACAGCCAACACAATCCATTTGTCTAGATCTCTAAGTGACATGACAGGTCAGAAAGGTCCATTATGTCCATAATACAACGCTCAATTACCAGCAGGGTTTCTTTATATCCTCAGAGCTGTGAAATGTACTTAGTATTGCAGCTATTTTAGACCACCTCTTTCCCTCCCTGTTTGACTAGCAGGTGAAAGCAAAGCTGACGGTGTCCGTTATCAGACTGTTGTCTGAGTGCAGAGCCCCTTGCTTTTCCTCTCAGTCCTCACTGTTGGGAGTATGTATGCTCACTCATGTACAGGGAGCATCTATCTGTGTCCAGTCCATGCATCTGGATGTGAGCGTGTGTTCAGCGTTGCAGAAATTCGGTGGTCTGTGTGCAGTCGCCACCATAACTCATTAGTGCAGTGGGAACATCGGATGAGGCTCATTGCCTCAGATGTGGTAACAGTGACCCCCACAGGAGAAGAAATATACCGACCTTCGTGGCAAAGAGGGACTAATCCCCACTACCTTCACTGATTATACCCTGGTGCAAGCAGTTCGTGGAGACATAGTGGGCAAGGGCAAAATAATAAAATAATAATGGCACCAATTTTTTATCCCTATCTTAAATAGGCCAGGAGGAAACTTTCTCAGCAAGAATATTGCAAGTGACATGATATGCTTTGACTGGTGGCTTCGTGCTTCACAGTAGTCTGTCTCCCTCTCTCTCTCTCTGCACAAAGCAAATCTGGGCTTTCTCTCATTTGGCAGGATAACTGTTGAGGAGAAAATTCCCAGAGGATTATTCTTGTGATCCCTTGAGATGTTATCATTATGTATCAGACACATTATCTTGGGAACTATTAAAATGATCATCAGCTATAAAATACTTGAATCATGGGCGAGCAAGTGGGACTGTAGTGTACGAGAACTGTGTTTGCTAATGTAAGCAGGAGCTCAAGGATGTAAACAAACCTGATCCTCAAACGCAAGAGTCTCTGTGATTGGCCCAAAGAAGTTTTAAAAAAAAAGCGTGTTCCTCTAAAAATGTGATTTCGCTACACCATATGCTCAGTACAGATTCATCTTTTGACCTGTTTTAGTGTGCACATCAAACCCGGTTAACTAAGACATCGTCTTCCTTCAATCAGAGCACACAGATTACCATCATCATTATGTTGTGCCAGTCTTTTTGTTGGGGTTTGTTGCGGTTTAGATGCCACTGATGGTTTTCTTTTCTTTCCTTTTTTGTGTTTTGTTTATGCATTCATGTTACTTTTTGTTCTATTTTGCAACAAAAGAAGCTGATAAGCCAGGGAGCATAGGTTATAGCATAATTACTTTTTAAATATTTCTTTTTCCCAGGTGATTTATCCCCCCCCTTTTTTTTTTGTACATCACAGTGGACTATGAAGTATTTTTATTTCAGTATATTCACTGGATAACATTGCATGTTAAGATATTAAGATATTACACAAACAAACTACCCTACAGCATATTGGCAAACTGGCTACATTGCAAACAACCACAATGTTTAACCGCCTCTTGCAAATTAACATATCAGTATCACTACCCTAATATCATAATACATTACAATACACAATCTTAAATACAACACTGCTTCTTGTTTCATGTGCTTGACAGAAAATAGCAATATTTTCAATTTCGCCTCTAGGTGCAAAATTGAGACTTGATTTTCTCTCATTCTCTCACAATCTTTTTGCTTAAATGAGCTGAATACTCATAACCACAAGAGTACTACAGCAGGGGACAGAATTTGTACTTGTTTGTTTGTGTCACTATAGACATTAACAAGGGAGCAGCAGTAGGATTAGACACATAACAGCGAAGAGAAGATGAAGTAAAGTGAATCATCTGTCACTCTGCTTTCCATCTGTCCATGAAAAGAACAAATCACTCTGCCTTCCATCCAGGACTGAAATAACACCGGGCAGGTAGCATGCAGTCACCTCTTCTGTCCTCAGTGTACACATTCTCTATGGCATCAAAAGCATTGCTTTCAACCATTGCTGTGGTTCTCATCAATTACCCATCTGGCCAAGCAAAAACTTATTTTGTTGGGAATGTCCTATGAATGCCAAATGTTGCCTGTACAATTTCATCTGTGTGTACTCCAGCTGCTGTCTGCCTGGCAGTACATTGAGCTTAACAGGCTAAATGGCTGTGTTGCTTGTTGAATCTGGGTGGTAAATATCATATTGCGATAAGCCAAGACGGAGTGTTTTCCAGTGGTAGGAAATTTAGCTGCTGTGCTTTTTAGAAAAAGGGGAGAAAAAGCATTCCAGTTTTGGTCCATTATGGAAATTATGCCAAGTATCCCCAAACCCCTCTATATTACCAGAAAGTTAACGACTTCAAAACATCTAAATATGTTTTATGTACCTAGTGCACCTGTTTTTCTGTTACCCGGCACAGTTGCAAAATGTTATAATTTATAATTTTGATTATATCATGTTTGTTGCACATTTATTAGTTTTCTTGCTTTGCATTTTATCTGACAGTCATCCTGAGGGATAAATGGCCAGTATAGTATTTTTTTAAAAAACTCAGTAAATCCTAATAGTAAAGAAACAGCGAGTGTTTTACAATGAACAGCTGTGCCAGATGGAGGCCCTGTTTCATTCTTCTGTTGATTTGCTCTTTTCCAGCTTTATCACCTGGGTGTTACTGTTGGTGCCCCACTAACAGTGCACCTGCAAACAACAGTAGAAGCAGGCTAGGCCTCGGGGGTACCCTTTTATCACAATCCTCATCTCTCCTGTTGGGGTAGCACCAACTGAAAGGCTGTGGTCACGGCCCCTGCCTCTGTGCCACCACATGTTGCGGCACCACCTGGGGGAGGATGAGTCTGTGCTCTAGGACCCCTGCAGTACCTATTTATCCCTGTAGAATCACTTTTTTCTATCCATACACAAAGAACAAGAGAGCACTAATACTCATGGGCTAATTTTAACAAAAACAAAAGGTATGGTTAATCAAGTTTTATAATTGTGTAATGTAGATCCTGGTGTAATGCTTCTGCTGCTTATAAAGTTTAAAATAACCTTTAAGAGAGCTTGTGTTGCAGTGTAAGAAAGGCAAATATTTTAAAGTAAACTAACATACATGCTGGGTAACATGTTTCAATTGTTTGATGTATGAACAAAATATGTTGTGCATACTTAATTTCTAGTTATATTTATTTTGCCCATTACATATAGTGTAGTATATATACTACAGTGCTGGCAAAAACATAACCAGGGAAAGCTTCAGTGACAGAGCCATGGTGAACAATAGCAAGCAAAGAGGACTAAACTCACGTTCTCTTAATAATAACAATATTCCAAAAAGTCACATAAGTAGGGAGGCACTGTATGTAACCTACATTAAATTAGCTTATACTGAAATTTGCCAGTACCTCCCATCTTTCCATCCTTTGTAACCCATTTGTTTTGACAGAGAAGCACTGAGACACAGACTGTAGCAACATGAAATTAATTACAGTGCTGCATGTTCACCCAGTGGGCTACAAACACTGAAAAGCTGACAATTGTACCCAGCAAACACTTTCCCTTGAACCACACACACACACATACAGGGTACTCTTTCTCTCTTTTGCTCGTTTGCAACTTCTCAAAGGCCTATTGTTCCCCACCTTTAAATGCATTTAATCCTCAACTATCACTGACTCATCTGTAATCAACTGATTTATTCAATAGTAAAATTCTTGACAGAGTTTGATGGACGGATGGTGTGTGTAAGCATAATCAAAAGCAGGATTATATCTGGGTCAGATAAAAATAGTCAAAATTAGCTTCTGCAACCACTTGATGTTTGTCAACACCCTTTTTTGTGTTGTTTGTGTGTGCATTTGTTTTGTTTTTTTAGTGTCATATGTAATTATGTCAGTTGTTTTAATATATAAAAAACTGTCTAAAGTAAACCCACAGATAATTTTATTAAAAGACTTTGCCAAATTTCGTGATGGTGATATTTTGTCCTTGTTGCCATGCTTTTGGATGCGAGGGTCGGTTACAGCAGTGTCAGGTGGCCGACGCAGGTGACTGGGTGTATCATTGTCTTCACCTTTGTGATAGGAAACCAGAAACTAGAACATGGTCAACTGAAAAACAAAGTTGACAGGGCACACGAAAGCATTATTGATACTAAATGTGCACACAGAAAGGTAAATGCTCTTACTTGAAGTCACTCCAGGTACACTGGCACATGAACACTCCCACCTGAGGACATTTAATTGCATTCAAGCAGACACACGGTGAGATGCGGAAAGACAAAACCGTTAAGTCCTTTTACAGCTTTTCTCATCTTCATGTTGGATGCTCCAGTGGCTCGCCCTGATTTGAAATGACAGCCTCTCTCACCTGCATGGCAAATCTGTTGTATTCTTCAAAATTAAAATAAGAGCAGCATTACACTGGCAATGATTATCTCATCGCCTTTGTTGTGTGTGATCATCCAACACAATTCAGGAGTGTGACAATCAAATTAGAGGAAATGAGAGCTGACTCGCCGTTCAATTAAAATCAAGCTCCAGTTGTTTCTGAAAGGGTTTCTTGTCAGTGTAATTGAATTGTATCACCAGGAAATCATGCATGGAAATGATAATTTTGCAAAGTAATTATTCTGCCTTCTCATAGACTAAACCAGCGGACATAGCTTGCAGTATATTTTAGGAGTGAAAGGTGGCAGAGAGGGCTAGACAGGCCTGCCAAACACAACTTTTATTGTTTGACGCAATCTGTCTCTCAGCTCCACCCACAGCCCAGGCACAGAGCTCTGCCTCACTGAGAAAAAACACAAGAGTGAATTCCATCAAAATGAAAGGCCTTATTAGTTGTGTCAAATACTGATATTCACCATGGCAAAGTGCAGAGAAAACAGACAGCATTACAGGAGCACACAGCAGGCCATATCAACAGCTCAAGCCAAAGGGCCCCAGACAATGACTTGGGATGGCGTGACGGCAGGCATATGAAAGGCATCACAGATGACGTCTAATCTGTATTAAAAGACATGGGCTGGCTGTAATCACCTCTCTGTCACTGTGCTAATGGAATCGAAAAGCAGATAACGGACACGAGAGGCAAAGGAGGGGTGAAAAACAGTGTAACAGGGGGGAAGAAGAAAAAAGAAGAGCAATCCTGATAATAGCAATGGCAAAATACGACAACTCTTGCAAAAGCCCAGAGTACACTGAAAGGAGAACAGAAGGTAAGTGTCAAAGACAGATGAGGGTGTACAATTATGGACCCCCCTGTGTTCATAAAAGGGAGTTTCAATCAATTTTAAGGAGCCAGTGCTATTAAATATTGACACTATCCTCCGACTTTCAGGCTAACCCTTCCCTCTCTCTGGTTTAGCAATCACGGACAAGATGCTTGTCATAATTAAACAGCCAGCCCTCCTTTCCTCTTTGTACTATTAATTAAACTGCTAAGAGCTGTCTCTCCAGACAGTAGATGGATGAGGTTACCGTGCATTAGCTGGTAAACATGTTTAGTGTAGCTCTAAAGTCGGACGGGTTCGTCATGAATTGATTCGCTTTCAAAGCCAGCTTCAGGTGGACACTAAAGGAACTGTACTTTTAATATGTTTGCATTCATTTCATTTTAACCCCCAGAGGTTTATGTCCAGTGTTGGGGAGTAACGGAATACATGTACCGCCGTTACGTATTTAAAATACAAAATATGAGTAACTGTATTCCGTCACAGTTACCGTTTAAAAAGGTGCTATTTAGAATACAGTTACTTTGTTTAAATAAATTGATTACACGGCGGTACTTCCCTGTTTCATATTGTGGCGGGTCAGGACTGTTTGGGTTTTGTTTGACAGCTACGTTCTGTTGTTCCAGGTGGCAGCGTTACGGTTGCCATGGTTACACGGTGACGCTCTCTCTCTGCGTGTTTCCTGGGTGAGAGAGGCCTTTTTGTTGTTGTTGTGCTAAGCTAATAGGCAGAATGCTACCGGTATAGCGCTAAAGAATGTAGCATCATAGGCAGTGTAGTCCGTGCTGCAGGGAGAATGGACTGCCATACATGTTATGTGTCTGTGAGCGAGGGAGGGAGAAAAAGGAAAAGTACTAGCTGTCATCCAGCAAAAACAGGAGCTGGAAGCATGTAAATATAATAATAACCACTGCAGCCAAGAAGAGTGCCTGACGAGCCCAGTTGTAAGTAAGCTATTAAGACTCGACTGTACACCGTGTTCGTGTTTTCCTCCAAAAACAATAAGTTCCGTTGGAGCAGCCTTTCAACGCCTCTCTCTGTCTCACGCAAGCAAAGTTGACCCAGACAACAAAGTAAAGCTAGTTTCAGCTACGAGCCCGAACCCACCATATTAGCCAGAGGTCCCTTTACTACGGTTCTGAGCCGCGGACCTTCAGTAACAGTAATAAATCACAGCAATAGTACATTCATGTAGTTGTAAACAGCATGATAATATATTAAGTAATCCAAAGTATTCAGAATAGGTTACTCTCATTGAGTAACGTAACGGAATACGTTACAGAATACATTTTGGGGCATGTATTCTGTATTCTGTAATGGAATACATTTTAAAAGTAACCTTCCCAACACTGTTTATGTCTAGTAACAAATGAAGCCAATGTTGCATCCCAACGATGTCAGCGGGAGAGAAAGTTCAGTCAAAACATGTCCTCAACCCATTTCAGCTTTAGTAGTTTAACTTGTTAACATATCATACCAGAGGCTTAAGGTTGAAGTATTTTGAGGAGATTATTTTAGCCAAGCAAAATGAACTGTATATAAATATCAACATGGCCACCATGTGTCACACTTGAAGGCAGCCGATGAGCTATTTTCTAATACACTTCCAAGCAATAGGACTAAGGCCTTGTCCACATGTATACAGGTATTTTGGTAGACTTAGCTTTTTCTATAGAATTTGGGCTCCCTTCATCCACACATAAATTACATTTTAGATCACTGAAAACTGAGCTTTTGAAAAACTCCTTCCAGGGTGAATATTTTCAGAATCTCAGTTCCGCGTTGACAGGTGGAAGAAGAAAACAGAGATTTTATCTCTCGGCATCAAAAGCGTGCACCATTATCTCCTTTTTTTGATGTCAGACTGTGTGATGTTGTTGTGAGCTTTTGCTTGACCAAATTTCTGTAATGGTCAGGATTATGTTATCACCTGTTCCCCTGAGTTCCCATGAGGATGGAGATATTTTCCTAATATTTTCCTAATTTAAAAAGAATAGCTGTGTACATATACATGTAGCCAAGACACGCGAACATAAATTATTCAGACTCAGAAGCAATACAAAAACAATAAATAAGGTTTTATTTAGTAACTCAGTAAATACTGACTGCAAACATGGAAGAAGTGCTTAGTGGGATGACACCAAGGAAACACAGCACTGCATATTCCTGCTGGAAGAACTAAATGTGTGCAGAAAAGGGCATTTGGCCTCCTGGGCTTAGACTGACAGATGCAGGGATGCATGGGTGAAATGTGTCTTGATAATCTCGGACTATATGTACCATTTCACCTTGAGGAAGGGAAAATAGAGCTTGTCTGTCGTGTCCTTCCTCTTGATTAACTGTGTAACTTAAAAATGGCTTCCAAGTTGTAGCCTGGCAGACAGAAGCTGATGTTTATATAGCATTTTTTCAGCTAAGGATTGCAACCAAGCACTCATCCCACCCCTGCTAAAATACTCCATGTACTGTGACCTGAACAGTACAGGTAATACTGCACAGTGTAAGCCCCTCTAAAGAATATTGCAAGTTTAATCATATGAGAGTGTTGAGTCAGACAAAAATCTCTTGACATGTTTTTGTCTACAGGCAGTTACAGTAAATGTTTGATAGAAACACAGATGGGGAGGAGGGAATTTGACAAGAGGAGGAATTGGGAGGAATTCAAAGTGTCAAGGAGGAGGGAAAAGTGCCATGTTTGGCAAACTGTAGCATGCTAGTCTATGACAGAGTATCATGGGGCATCCAAATTCAACTCTTAGTAGCTCTCATCAACCAAGGTCGTGCTGAATTAACTATCAGAGACTAGTTTTGATTTCCAATATGACAATGTTTTTTTAATATTGTTACTGCGCTGACATAGCTAAAAAGCTTGCTAAAATATGAGTAACTAACAAAAAAAAATTCAATATTTCTGTGAAATCTTGGCTTTAAAGCTCCACAGATAATCCAGACAAGCTGATCCATCCAAGTGCAAAATTCTGAGGAGTCATTGATCGTGTGGTAGAGCCAATTACAAGCCACTCAGAGTCAAAGAGGAACAGTCACTTTCCAGAACGCCTCCTTTCAGTCCAATTTTACGCTTACAGCAGCATATTCATAATTACTCGTTCTAATCAAGGTGGGAGTTCACAGTGAGCCATTTCATTATGTCAGCATCTCTGAGTGGCAATGGAGTCAATAGCCAAATCACATCTGTACCATTTGGCAGAAAGACGAATCCCACCTCTCATCAATCTTTGGCAGCCAATTTGCAGTGTCAAATCGTGACTATCAAACCACATATATGCTCATTATACTGCATATGTATGAGCAAAATGTACTTTCAAAGCAGTGATTTTTGTAAGGTTTTGACAGAGCATGAAGAGAGAATGGAAAATAGGTGGTGCAGTACCTTTAACACTAACAACAGGACATCGTGTCGATGTCCTTTGTTCAATTTTATGTGTGACATGTGTTAAATGTAGCCGTGTTCTTAGCTGACAGGAGTGGTACTTGTTGTTCTTATGTTGCTGTATCCCATCTGCTTTAAGGTTCAATGTGTTGTGTGTTCAGAGGTAACCAAGATGTGCCCCTCTGCACACCTTTGCTTGTAATGAGTGGTTATTTGAGTTACTGTTGCCTTGCTATCAGTTTGAAGTAGTCTGGCCAATCTATGGCAACAACAAAGCCTTAACACAATTTTCATATATTGAGAGCATGAGAGCTCTGTAGCATTGACTCCTGCAGCTGGTACACGTCACCTGCTGAACCATTATTCATTAAAATATAAGATAATAAGACACTCAGTGAAAGCTGTATGAGAGAGGCCTTTTTCACCCTACTCATATCATCCAGTGTACAGCGTCTAGCAGCCCATAGAATTTAATCCTGATGATCAAGTGGTGTTATTGACTGTAGTCGTTACATCCAGTGTCTGATTTGTTTGGGCAGTCGAGAGTCTCTCATGCCGAACTGTTTTTTATGCTAAGGGATCTTGTGCTCACTCAACTGCCTTTTAATCCTAAAAATAATCAACAGCCTAATTAATTGGAAACCAAATATGGGATACTATCTAAGGCCATCAGTTTTACTGAGGACTCCACTGATATATGGTATTGATTGCAACAGGGAGCCCTCTAATCAGAATCATGGCAAAATCAATAGCTGGCATTGCCTGAGGTCCTGTTCATGCTTCAGTGTACACATCTGAAGTAAACTCCCCTGTGCTGAAACAGTCTGGTCATTTGCTTAAAGAAAATCGAGACTCAGTGCAATTGCGAGGAATGTGGAGATAAACCAGAAGAGACAGACAGAGATATAGGGACTGGTGAATGAGAATAGGTGATAATCCATGAGGGGGTTTGGTGTGATCGAAAAACTGTTATGGAGGTTTTCTTACTCAAAGCTTCAATCCATCAAGTTGGAGGGTGCAGCATAGGATCAACAAGCCATTGACCTTCCCCTGATCCACCAACAAGTTCCAGCCACAGAACTGTCTGGCTGCTGTCACATCAAGCCACTTCTCTGCTCTGACCGCTCTATTCTTTCTTTGTCATTTGATCCCTCCACATCTGGGAACAAGTTAAGTTGCAGGGCAACAGTTTTGTGTCTACTCACTTACCTCCTGGGGGATGGGAGAAACAGGATAGCTTATCAATGTAAAACCAGCTTTAGGATGCCTGTTCAGCATATTCAACAGTCACATCCCATAAACAACTAAATGAAGCAAACCTAAAAATGCTCAGAGGGGCTACATAAAGACCCTGAGTTTGCCTTCTACTGTGTACCAAGGCAGTAATATGCTACTCACTTAGAAAGAGGACAGCAGAAGAGTAGCACATTTGGTGAACCAAGAATAACAAGAACATGATTCCAAAAGAAGAGGGATTTGGAGGAAAGGAACGTTAAGCATGAAAGAGACTCGCATTATCACATTATCACTTGCAAAATTAACTCATATTGTCATCATTTGCTTAATCAAACATGTTTTCTGAAAAAATGTATGTAGCTGAGATTGCATTAATTCATCGAATTAGAAAAGTGTAGCCAGAAATAGCAAGATTGGGATTGATTGTGGTCTTCCAGTGCAAAAGGCAGAGTATGAGGACGCTAAAAGCAATGCTCTATCTCCTCTGTTGTCAAAGTACTGTGCCTTGTACACTATAAATGGTAAATGGCCTGCATTTGTATAGCGCTTTTCTAGTCCTTAAGGACCCCAAAGCGCTTTACACTACATTCAGTCATTCACACATTCACACACTGGCAATGGCAAGCTACATTGTAGCCACAGCTGCTCTGGGGCGCACTGACAGAGGCGAGGCTGCCGGACACAGGCGCCACCGGGCCCTCTGACCACCACCAGTAGGCAAAAATATGGGGTTAGTATCTCGCCCAAGGATATTTGGCATGCAGCCAGCCTGGGATCGAACCACCGACCTTCTGATTAGTGGCTGACCTGCTCTGCCACCTGAGCTACAGCCACCCTATATGGTCTATACCCAGACAAGAGGCAGGGCTTATGTTCTTTGGCCCACACATTAGGCTAAAAACATCAGCCTTATGCAGTAAGTCATCTGTAACTTTTAACAGCATTTAGATTTGCATCAACTGATCTTTTGAGTTAGTAGTGCAACAACCTTTAAACACAATATAACCAAAAGCAATGTACATGGTTAACATATATGTAAGAAGAAAGAGACTGAAAATACTAATCGGTGCTCTTGTCACAACTTACCTCTTTCACAATCATATGTTTTTAAGGTTAGGGAAAGACTATGATTTGCCCTTTTAATCAGGACTTACCCTAATATCCCATATGGAAAAGAAATAGTAAAAACATATATGATTTACTCATGAAAGTGGCCACTTTCTCATTACTTTCATATATTTTTTTAGTAAGTATACAAAACATACAAGTTTCATTATATAATTTTTCAAGGGATCTTATATGTGTTTTCACTCTTGTATGCTTTTCATACAAGTTTCATACAAGACAGATAAAAACTTTATAAGATTTATATATATCTTTTCCATATGGGATTACAACACAAGCGTTTCTAATGCAGGTTGTAAATTAATACCGCTAAATGTTAATCAATTTTAAATTAATCCACCATTACACCACTGTTGTTTCCATGTGAAAACTACCACAATCTAAATAAAGGAGAAATGAAAAGGATTCTGATTCAGACTTTTCCCGTGACTCACAGTAAATTGTAAAACACAAACCTGATCATCTACATTAGAATTCCCTACAAATAGGAGTTCTGAGGTTTCTTATTTCAACTTGATGAACTGCATGTAAGGACCAGGGATTCTATCTCCCACATTCTACATTTAGAAAGGTTTGCTATGAAAGAGTCTCTGAAGAAATGTTACGTGCATGGTTTGTCGTCTTTGCAAGTGATTGAGCAGCTGCTGTGATGGGCAGATAGAGTGGACAAACCATACATAAGGTGAAAAAGTCAGCCCTAACCTGACCACTTTGCACTCTATCATTCTTAAATGATGAATGATGCACCATTCTAAAAACTTACAGTCCATGATGCCATAAACTAGATTACAGAGGTCAGGATTTTCACACTGTTGATCTCAGTAAATTCATATGTGGGTAAAAGACAGTGAAACCTTGTAGATTATGCTCTGCATAAACCAGAAAAACTCTGCCGTCAAAGCAGGCTGTTTCCTTAGAAATCTATTGTAGTGGAATTAATTCTTATTAATTCTTTATTTAAATTGACAGCATTTTAAAAATGTATAAATATTGAAGTTAAATGGCCAGCCAAATGGCACTGAGTGGAAGGGGGATGTAATTCTGGCATGTTAAACCATTTGAATATTTTGAATTGGTTGTGAGGGTCTGAAGAGGAAAATGTGAAAATTGGAATGCTGTGCACATTAATTGAATTTTTTAAATTTATTTGCATATAATTTCAAGTCCTGAACTTGATTAGTTATAGTTCATAAATGTTAAACTGACAGGGCTACAGACTTCAGGGTATATCAGACCAGTATGGTACTGACTTGTGGTTTTGTTTTTTTGTTTTTTTCAGTTTTCTTTTGTTTTCTTTCCTTCATTCTTTATTTCTTTTCCAGAAATCATGGAATCCCCCATGGCATTTTTGCAGTAAGTATCTTTTAAGTCTGACATGATTATATTTCACTGGTTAGACCTGGGAAGTCTTTCACCGTCACTAAAATCACATCACCGTGATATCAAAAGTGGATGCTAACTTTTGATTTTGAGCAAAAAATGAGACACAAAACAAAATGCACTTACTGAACTAATGAAACTGCGCACTCTCATAAGAAAGTACTTAACAAAACAACCTTCTCCCAGGTTTCACACACAGCTGCACAACAAAGTTTTAATACTCTTTAAAACATTCGAATTTTTGAAGAAAAAAAAAACACCCCACGGAAAGGGAAAATGTCCCCTATGGAGTAGGTAGTATTTTTCTGTACCAGCCCGTAAAGCTGCTTATTTCAGCTGCACAGTTAGACATTTTGACGTGGCAGTATGTGCGAACTGACTCACTTTTGGCACTTGCATATAGGCTTTATTTTTCAGCCCCTGAGGCTGCCACTTGAAACTGAGCAGAAGCCGGCTGTGTGAAAACAAAAGTTTCAAATTTCAAGATTGATCTGTGATATTTACGCTTTACCTAACGCAAGATGATAACCACCATACCACCAGACTCAGGTGGAAGTACCGCCAGCACTCTGTAGCCCACCAATCACCACAAGGGGAGCAATTACTGTAACATTAAATAGTGATAAACACCACTGCACAGTGATCATCAGAACATCAGAGCTGTCACTGCGCCATCCATCAAAACCGCACTTCAGGGTAGCAACAGTCAGGTAGTGATACATTACAAGGGACAAAAACAGGTGCTAGCATAGATTCTAATTACTTTGTTCTATCAATTATGCACAAAATCCTTGCATGGCCTGGGGTCTGCCACACACTGCTGTGCCTCCTACACACTCTCTGCACCATCCCAGCTGTGGTTACATAGCAGGCAGGCTTTTCAACACTGGTATGTGTGAATGCCTTCAGGTAACAAAAAAACAGAAGTTTATTTTTCCAAGGATGAATTCATACAGATGGAACGGTTCTGGAAAAAAAGGGGGGGGGGGAACAATTTGCATATCCCACTGACATTTGATTGTATTATATCATCTCTAGTAATGGGAGTAGATTCTTTTCTCTTCCACTCAGCCCTGTAAGCATCAGTTTAGACACACAGGTGCTCTGCTGTTTTGTGTTTTCAAGCTGTAACGGTCTTCCAGGCACTTGTGGTTTCTGCCTTTGTTTTGCACACTCCTCATGTTTTCTCTCAGCCACTCGGTGCACAAAAACATTATGCTAATGAGAGGAGGAGACATCTGCTTCCAGCTCGGTTTTTCTCTAGGCGTTTAGGCATGTGTTTGTCACTCACATAAAGAATCTGCTTTTACCTACAGTAGGTCAAATTTTTCAAACAGAGGCATGTGCAAAGAATTTTACACTGAACCAGATGCTATGACGCTTCAACGTTGCTGAAGGATGAATCTTTTGTTTCTCTTTTCCTTAACCTCCCACTCATGAAGCAGTCTCATAGCGGGCTAATGCATCAGGTTCATTCTACTGTGTGAAACAATGGCTCATATTCTTGGCATGTCATTCACCAGTGAATGGAAATGTCAAGAAGTTCAGTGAAATGAATAGCTTTGCCGTGAAATGATTCTTAAGGTCATGGTTTAGGAGTTATTTTGTTACGTGTCCAGTGAAGCTCTTGATTTATATGGCATGTGTGCGAGGCAGAAAGAAACGTATAGCAAAATGTTCAAATATGCAAGGTGAATGTGTAAACAAACCCGCAGCAATCTCTTAATATTTGAAGGATTCTATTATTTTTTTATGTAGTAAATAAGGTTTGCCATAACAAAATTAAGAGGTTTGGTGTGTAACAAGTGTAAGAAAAACACAGTGTACAAGCTTTAATTATGTAGGTCGTCGAGCTGTAAATGCTATACCAGTGTAACAAAAGCACACATATCTGTCACCAACATTTTTTAAGCAACCTTCTCTGTAGTTGAAAAAATAATTAAGTAAAGGGTTTAACAGTGTTCTGTTTTTCAAGCTTTGGTAGAACAAACAAGTGAGAAAACTGCTATTTTCAGTCACGTACGTCAAGTTAACTATCTGACTATTTCAGCTACTTTGGTACTGGGAATAAGTTATTTTAGGACTGCACACTTCAATAATCATAAAATTTTAAGTAATCTGCAATTTCCTGGATTAATTTCCTAGTTAATCTTGGAAGCATATTAATAAACTTTTGATTTGTCTAAATGCAATTAACTGAATGCTTGCATCTGCTTCAGTAATTACAGTAATTAAGATAACATGGTGGCAAGCTCTATTATTTCAAACTGTGGCATTTAAACTTTTATTTCACATGTCGGTCAGTGTGTTTCTTTAGGGAGTCTTTTCTCAGATGGGTGTCTCACAGATGTTACACCACAGATGGCACACGTGTAGTGGTTTTCCACATATTTGCAATGCCTACTTCGATCCTCCAAATTAAAAAAGAAAAAAAAACTAGGCGTGTCTTGTCAAGATAGTAAAATTCAAACATATAGTGCTGCTTGTTTTCCAGCTAGTGGAGAGCAAATCTAATTTTTCCACAAGCATTTATTTCCTCAGTATAGGTCAGGTTGCCCATTCTAGGTTTAAAGATTTATCTTGTCTTTATCACTTAATTAAAGCAAAGTTTGCAACACAACTTCTTAATTAGTGTAAAAAATCTCCTTAAAGAAAATGGTGGAAAAAAGAGCAAATGAAGGAGTTCCCCATTCTTTTGGATCGAAAATGTGAAAAATGTATTAATAAAGCGACACAAATTGCATATAGCAGCAGACAGTTATGCATTTTCCAAGGTTTTGCAAAGGTGATTTTACATTGATATCACTGAAGTGTCTCACTAAAAGCATTCAGGCATCACACCTGCCAGTGTGCAGCAGTCACAGACTGTTAACCTCAAGATCTGGAAGTGTCTGTGAGTCAACGAAGCTTCACAAACGCTACCACTGTCTGCCTTTGTCAAGGTTCAGCTACATAAAGAGTACTTTAACTTCGTCTTGGCGATCACAAGATTCACTGAAAATTCAAGCACTGCTTCCTGCCACTGGCTCAAAGGTAAGCAAACTAAAATCCATTCTACATTAATGGAAGAATAACAAGTTCTCGCTCTCTTTGAGTAAAGCTGTGCTCTTGCAATGCCAAGCTCAAGGTCTCTTTGCTCATCATGTTCACACTACAGACAACACTTTAAAAAGATTCTTAGAAACATTCTCGGCAAATCACCTTCTCACTTTTTTCAGAGTTTAATGTGAACTTGATGCATGAGGATTTTTTTTTCTTTACTATTTTTTGCAGATGGTTAAAGGATTGTAGAAAATGCAGTGCCGCTTTAGTTTGCAAACTAAAAGTGGTAGTGGCTTAGAAGACATCAAATGTAGTAGCACTTTTAATGGTAATAATTTACGCTGCAACTGTATAATACTGATATTCAGTGTTCTCTTACAACTTATCTTTTATAATTATTACTCCAATAATATCTTTTGCTTTATGTATCTGGTCACTATTTAAGTGTTGGTAGCTATTAAATACGCCATGATTTTTGTAAAAAGGCTAAATAATTGACCCTATGCTACATTTTAGGACCTGTAGTGCATATTATGATTACCTAAGCTGTGCTCGTCTACACGTTACTTTCATAAACAGGAAGAACAATTACAACCATCTGAATGAACACAAACAACAGCTGACTTACGCATTGTGTTTGTGTGTTTCATTGCTGTTTTGACACAGACACCTGCCAGAAAATGACCCTGCAGCCATTAACTCCAGTGAACTGTGCAGGCCTTCTGCAGCCCGGCTGCTCTCTGCTGCAGCTGGATGGTGAAGTTCTGCTGTTTGGCCAGAAGGGTTGGCCTAAGCGCTCGTGTCCAACAGGAGTATTTGGTGTACGGTTTAAACATGGCGAGATGAAGCTGAGGGCCATCTCGTTCTCCAATGACTCGTGCTACCTTCCCCCACTACGTTGCCCAGCTGTTTGCCGCCTCGACCCCTATGATGGGCTTCCAGAGAGTTACCTCATCCACGGTGGTCGCACCCCAAATAATGAGATCTCATCAAGCTTGTACCTGTTGACCATGGATAGTCGTGGCTGCAATCGTAAATTAACGCTCTGCTGCAAAGAGAAAGAGCTAGTGGCGGAAGTGCCAGGACCTCGATATGGCCACACAATGAGCATGGTCCAAAGTCGTGGGAAGACAGCTTGTGTGTTGTTTGGGGGTAGGTCCTACATGCCCTCAGGAGAAAGGACCACAGAGAGCTGGAACAGTGTTGTAGACTGTCCACCTCAGGTGTTCCTCTTTGACTTGGAGTTTGGCTGCTGCTCTGCTCACACTTTACCTGAGCTTAGTGATGGACAGTCTTTCCATCTGGCCCTTGCTAGAGAAGACTGTGTCTACTTCATTGGAGGCCACTCACTAGCCTCAGACTCACGTCCACCTCGTCTGTTTCGCCTGCATGTTGAGCTTTTGCAGGGCAGCCCGTTGCTTTCCTGTGAAACCCTAGACAATGGTTTATCTATCTCTAGTGCCATCTTTACACGTACGGGACCCACTCATAGATACATCATCTTAGGTGGATATCAGTCAGACTCACAAAAGCGGATGGAGTGCACTGCTGTGATTCTAGATGAGAAAGGAATCCACTTTGACCCCGTAGAAACACCCAAGTGGACCCCAGATATCATCCATAGTCGCACTTGGTTTGGTGGCAGCTCTGGAGAGGGAGGCATCCTACTAGG
This sequence comes from Neolamprologus multifasciatus, assembly GCF_963576455.1. Classification (NCBI taxonomy): domain Eukaryota; kingdom Metazoa; phylum Chordata; class Actinopteri; order Cichliformes; family Cichlidae; genus Neolamprologus; species Neolamprologus multifasciatus. Next base: position 60,267,184 of record NC_140445.1, on the reverse strand, counting down.
TGTGCCCACAGAGGGAAGGCCATCCCAACAAGATATGCATTACTTCTACCAGGTGAACTTCCAGACAGAGGGAGAGACCAGAGAGGAAGATGGAACGCTTGCCTGTAGCCAGGAGTCAACGGATTATGATGACTCCACTCCTCTTGAAGATTCTGAGGAGCTCTATTTCGGCCGTGAACCACATGAGTTGGATGGCAGCAGCGACGGAGAAGGGGACGCTTACAATGAAGAGGATGAAGAGGATGAATCACAAACAGGTTACTGGATAAAATGCTGCCTTGGCTGTCAGTTGGATCCCAACACATGGGAGCCATACTACTCCACAGAGCTCCACCGACCAGCCATGATCTTTTGCTCCAGAGGGGAAGGGGGCCACTGGGTGCACGCCCAGTGCATGGAGCTGTCTGAGACCCTGCTGCTGAAACTCTCTCAAGGCAGCAAGAAGTACTTCTGCTTGGACCACGGAGGCCTGCCCTACCAGGAGATGACCCCACCTCGACATATCATACCACTGAAGCGCATCACCATGAAAGCTAAAGACAAAAAAAGACCTCTGACAATCAAGATGTCCCCTGCCAAAAGAAGCTTTTTCAGACGGCTGTTTGACTAACTCAGATTTTCATATGATGTGTGCCTGTTAAGAAAACTTTGTATGCTTAGGATGTTTTTCCACCCTAACAGTAATCTAATAAACCAAATCGAGAAAATCCCTCAAACTACCTTGAAGTGCTCACTGAACGTAATCAAGTCACAAGCCAAGTTTAAGTTAGATCACATGACTATCACTCACACCTACTTGATTTATTTTTGAGTTAAATTAACAGTTTACAGTTTGTGAAGATTTGCAACATTTCCTTTTATTATTGAATGTTTCTGTTGTGATTTCACATTGTGCAACAAAAATGCAGTTTTACTTTTTATCAGCTGTGAAAAGGTTCATTCTGTTTGTTTCTTTCTTTCATATGTACGTTTTAAGTACCACAGATCCACTTTCTTCAAAGTGCAGATGGAGCTGAATTGTTTTTGCAGTGTTTTGTACAATAAAACTGACAAATCCTTAATAAAATTTGTGATTTTCAGTCTGTAATTTTGTGTCCTCACAGTGGTGTATTGTTATCTTAAAAAAACATACTCTAATTAGCCTATCAGTTTAAAACAGTCAGTGCCTCCCACCTGATGCTGTTATTAATGACCCTGTTTTAAATTTTCTATACAGTAAATTTGGCATGTTTAATGAAGGCATGCAAATTTTCACAGTTACAGGTAGTCACACTATAGAGGTATGAGTCTAAAAATGTACTTATTATTTTTTGAATTACTGCATTATATTCTCCAGCATATTTGAGCCATTGTACCAATTTAATGTTTCTCATGCCGATCTCTTGAACTTGACAGGTTTACAAGGTCTTATCAATTATAGAAAACTTTTAACCCACCTTTTGGTACTTCAAAGCCCTGTAACTCTGAAAATATTCACAGTATGAAGGTAAAATTTTAAAAAATCTTATTAAACATTAAAGTTACTGTACAAAGCATACTAGCTAATTTTGAGGGATCAAATGTGAACTGTTGTCCTGGTACATTTTATATCAAATGATCCAGTTATATGTGAGTTTCAGTTATTTGTCATTCTCTTAAGGAATATACTGACTACTAACTCCAGCTTTCAGTATTAAGTAGGTATTAAGTAAGTATACTAAATTGATTTCAGAGTTATATAAACATGAGCATAAATATGATATTTATGCTGTATAACAATACGTAATCAGAGCTGTGAACAGTTAAATGGTCTAAGCTATATACATATTGAATCAACTGAATTTCTTTAGTGCTTCCATATTCTCTGCATGCAGGTCTGCATCTAGTTTGTTGTAATGTTTTCTAAAAGATCATTGTTATTTTGTTTTTTTTTATTGTAATTATTTTTATTAACATGTTACAGCTGAATTCTGTGTTACTAATACAAAATTAAATTAAATACAATAATAATAATAATTTAAGCAAACAAGAATCACAATTCTTCCGTTTTTATTTATTATCTGGTGAAAACAGAGACAAAAAGTACAAACTTCACAAAAGTAACTCATCAAAAGGATGGTAAGTTGTCTGATTCAATTACAATACATAAGAAATAACTAAATACAGCATAACATAATTTGAAGGTAGTGGTAGGTAGTGGAACTTTAGTGTATGCAAAATGAATGAACAGAGAAAGTATTGTGCGGTCCCAGTAAACTGTACATTTAGTCTATGCGTGTGAGCCCAAAATGAGGAGATACACTGTGAAACATGACAGAAGTAGAATTTTGTGAATCATCCATCATCCATTACTTTGGAAATGCAATTCATTACGGCAAACACAAATATGAGACAAGTTGCTATATAATGCACTCCAAAACATGGCGTTATGGTAGCACTGTGACAAGTATCCAATGAAATGTGGATATTTCATAGCTGTCATATGGTTAAATTTATGACAGTAAAATAAAATCAAACATTCAATCAAGTAAGAAAACAAAATTGCCTGTCACAATTCAAAATGGTGAGGGCAGAAAAAGACAATATAATCAATCAATCAAACAAATAAAGTTGCCAACAATTCAGTTTACATCAGGTCTCTCTGGCTCTCACCCATCGCTCTCCCCTGACGACTGAAGCTGTGAAGATATATCAGCTGAGAAAAAGAGCCAGGTTATATACAGAACTTAAGAAAAATCCCTGCCTGCTAGAGAGTCCATGGGGTATTAGGCACCGTAATGGACCATACTGTATTTTTATGATATCAACAAAAAGGTCAGTATATGTTTTATTTTATGAGAAGAATTCAAATAAGTATCATCTATCCTCCACTGTGCAAAAAGTAAACGAGATAAAAATTGGTTCAAAGTGACCTGGCATCTATTCTGCCCCACAGGGATCCCACGATAAAGCACTAAAGTCATCTTTTTCAGAGGGCACTCATGAAACAAAGAACATTTGGGTCTCTGTGATTGCATTTCGCTCCTGCTAAAATGATATATTAATACAGTGGCCACAAATGTGGTCTTTTTAACACGATTTCTCTCTATGACTTACAGCGCTTTCATCTGTTTCCATAAATATCCTCTCTATATCGATGCGTAAATGTGTCATATCCTTGCAATACAATAAAATGCACCATTTTTCACAGATGGTGTCGATTTATAAACCAAAAAAAGGAAAAGGAGTATGAAAAAGAAACGTGTTGCCTCTGCTGTCACATCTTTGTGGTGTAGCAACTAACAGTTAACAAAGCAATTCGAAGTCAAATAAATGTTTAAAGAAAGAAAAACAAACATCAAAAGTGTAAAATAGCATTGTTTTCCATAAAATTATCTTCATTTATGGGTTCAGGTGCAAAACACTGGCTATTCAAAATCTGTTTGTAATATCTAACAACACACAAGCATCTGAGTTCCAAAATATAAAAACTAAAAACAACATAAAATGTGTTTGGCCTCTTGCCCGAAGCAGAAAGAGACTGACTTCACTTTCTGGAAAGTCAAAATACTTCCATGTAGAGATAACTGACCAATGGTACAATTCTCTAGAAATCAATCAAATGTTAACAGTTATGGAAAATTCAAAAATCAGGAACTTCCAAAGACATTTCATCATCATCCTGGATCTCTACTGGGTCAATGGTAGCCTGTAGAGCCTTCGCAGAGTCCTTGTGAGCTTCCATAAACTTCTGCAAGTACTTGGACGTGTACAGCCAGTGGTGTTTCAGCACGTCCTCCAGTTCAAAGGTCTTAGACTGGCGTGCATTCATCTTGCGAAAACGCCTGAAGAGCTTGTTTGCTGACTCGTTCCCCTCGCTGGCCCAGGCTCCTATGGATCCGTCTCTCTCTATAATTTCAGGTACGTGGGCTAGGGTCTTGTGCAGATAATTTGTTATCTTTCCATTGTACCTATATTTGAAGGTAGTGGAGAGGACGTCAGCAAAGCGCTGAGAGTTAAAACTGTAGCGGCATAGCTGGTCGGGGCATTCCTTGGCTGGGCAGGTGGCACGCCACACAGGTTTCATTTGGAGGTAGAGTTTGATAAGCTCCCTCAGGGCCTCTCTTCTCTCTTCTGAGGGCACCAGCTCACACACCACGTCCACAGCCTCCTGGGTCATTAGTCTGCGGGCGTAGTTCCCATTCATCCTCATTACTGGTTTAAGCTTCATCTTCTTCCTCAGCTGTTTATCTAAGGCCGCCCTCCAGCTGCGCCGTTCCTCCCGGCTGGGGTTGCCCTTTTTATACACCTCTCCGATCTCATCCTGGAAGATCTTGTAGAATTCAGTAGCATTGCCAATGTCACAGTGCAATGCATCTAGCGTTGGCTGCGTCTCCATGAAGGGCTTTGCAGACACACCTTTGACTCTATCACGCAGCTCATCGACTGACTCAGAAAAGGGGTTGGTTCTCCATATTTCATAGCGTTCGAGGTTCTCTTCGTGACTGCGGGTGATGGAGTGCAGCACCATGTTTTGAGAGGCCTCTGCACGACTGGAGTCGCACAGAGTGCAGACGTACGTGGACCCAGAGGCCTCCAGCCCCTCCATCTCGCGCACCATCTTCTCATCATATCCCGTGCCCCTGAAGTGGAAGCGAAAGGATCGAGGCAGACCACCCATGGACAGGATAAGCCTGCTTTCTTTCATTGCTTTACGTTCTGCAACTATGGGCCCCAGGACACCTGTGAGTGTCTCATGGTCTGACTCATCCACAAACATCAGGCACAGAGGCTTACAGGACAGTTCTGAATTTGGCTTTGGCTCGGTAAAAATGGTAACCTCCTCCTCCTCATCGTCTGCCAGGACAGAGACAGACATAACAGTGAAAGAAAACCGAACAGCCTTCTCAGGAACAACCGGTCCCCCGCCATGCTTCTCGCTGACATCACCCATGCCATCGCAACATTCCTTGATCATGACACTAAAACCTGATGTGCAGGCACTGTCTTCCATCCCACTCTCCCTCAGCCCCTCCATGATGTCCTCCTCCAGATCCTTTAAGGCAGACACAAGTGCCACATCATACCGAAAGCGCCGAGTGATAGTGTCAGCTGGGACGTCATCCACCGAGGAAGACCATCCAGAGAGCCCATTAATAATGCCAACGTTACAGGATGGGGACACGTTTTTGAGAGCTGGCTGCCATTCAAACTGGTGAAAACCGGGGAGAAGCTCCTTCTCTGCAGCTCGAAGACTGTGCAAGGGCTGAAAGATCTGGCGGCCACTTGTGGCTTTGACAGTCCGATACATCTTATGATATTGACTGCAGCTCAGGAATGTGTTGACCCGAATGGCCAGGCACACAGCAGGACTCAACCCAAAGCCTCTGCCTGCAGAGAGAGAAAATGAGAGGAGATAAAGTTTCAGAGAGAGACAGAAAGAGGCACAGTCTCAACATAAGAAGAAAGCAAGAGGAAAGGATTGACACATGAAGAGAATTATTTAATACCAATCCACAGAAGCCTATTTCTAGTGCTTTGAAAAATACTGCAGTATCTAAAATTTCCTCATTTGATATCCCACATTTGGAGTAATTTCTACAATGAGACAGACAGAAGCGTAAATTTTACACCCAAATGTGAATGCCTCATTGTCAAAAGCCCACAAGCCGCTGATTACAAAATCCAATATTTCCTAAATTTCAAATGTTATAAGGGGACAGAGGGCGAATCAGTGAAGCTGGCAATAGTGATGTATTGGCTGTAGATGAAAACAGACACCAGCTGCCTTCTATTCCCCAGAGAGGAGGATGGTGCTGTCTGTGTAATTTGCAGATACAAGAGCTGCTGATGTTGTTTTGATTCTAACAGCCCCTTCACAAGAGTTGTTATTGTGCATTAAAGGGAGTGTGAGAATGAGAGACTGACAGGCAAGACAAGTGAAAGTGGGAGAAAATCAGGGAGGGGTTGAATGTGCAGCAGCAGTGGTTCAATAGACAGAAATGGACAATAATTAAATGCTTTTCAATCAAAATCACAGAAAGCTTTCTTATGTCTCCTGCATATTGGACTTTTCTTCATTGTTATTCATGAGATGACTGTATTCCTCGGGGGTAGGTGGAAATATTAATGAGCAAACACTATCATGGTTTTCATTTGTTTGTATCTCCCTTTCTTTGCCACGGAGGGCTGTGTTGATTGAACATAAACCCTTATAATAGCCTCTTACCTTGCATCATGGCCTCTAGCTCATCTGCCTGACGGTGTTCATTCCCAGATCTCAGTGCAAGCAGAAACAGCGTCAAACACACAGACTTCAGATCACCACCTTCCTCTTTGTCTGCAAACACCTTCACCTGGTTCTTCAGATCCCTCAGTCGATGCTTCTGGGCGCGACGGGTTAGCGAGAGCAAGTGCTGGCGAGGCCTTCCCCCTTTATTGGTTAGTAGGAAGTTATCAAGTTCTGACAGACTCTGGTTTTCATTTTCCTTCAGCTCGTGGCTCAGACAGTGAGCCTTAAATGAGTCCAGCCTCACTTGCTCACGACATCCCTCACCGGGGCAGAGCAGAGGTAGGGAATGGAGGGCAGATGAAAAGACTTTGGCAGGTGAGGTGAGATTATCGGGTGTGCAGGGCGAGTTGCAGGCAGGGCAGTGAGGTCCTAGAACGTGGGTAAATTTTACAATGCAGCTACGGCAGAAGAGGTGCCCACAGGTGGACTGAACTGGATCAGAGAGCAGGTGGTCACACACTAGGCAGGTGAAAGATGCAACAAAGTCCACAGGGAGCTTCTCAGAGAGCAGCTTGGTGCTCAGGTGATCTTTCTGGCAGCGTGTAATGTTCCTCACCCACTGCTCTCTCTGGACGCTGAACTTCTTCCAGGCCCTGAGAGCAGAACCATGACGGTCTCCAAATGGTCTCAGAACTCTCCTCTCACCAACAGCGATGGCGTCGCAGTCCCATCTGGCCCTTTTTGCCAGGCTCTGTGCTCTTGGAATGACTTTCCTCCTCTTCCTTCCAGTCCTCTGGAATGATGTTTTTTTGGGGTAGCAGAGGTGGCACAGGGAAGAGTGAGGTTTCCACTCAGGCACTCTTGTTCTGGTGAAGCTGCAGACGCCCCCACCTCGAATGGCAACCATCCAGCAGCGGTGGCAGAAGGAAAGGGGGTGGACAGATTCTGTGTCCTCTGTCACGTCCACTTTGAAGACTTTAAGGATGACTTCTGGCCAGCTTGGGAACTTGCAGCCCATTTTACGCAAGGCACACTTGCTCACCTCATCCAGATCTCCGTGAACATCGTGCACCGGTCCTTTGACTTTCCTCAGAACCATTCCGCAGACACGACACAAACCCCTATAAAGAGCCAGGGAAATAGTGTCAGATCAAACAAATGAACATAACATAGCATCATTCACAAAATGTAACAATTTGATTACCTGAGGTGGTCCATGTGGGTTTCCATCTCCTGTAGCTTCACATCTACTCTCCTGCCAGGGCCCTCCACATTTTCCTTGCTTTTCCCTCCTAGGCATAATTTCATAACACTCCCTGGACCCGCAGCATGATCTATTTCTATATTTGGAGCTGCAGGTGAAATCTCAGGCCGTGTTTCACTGGGCAGAGGGGCTTTCTCCATGGACTTCACCCTGAAGAGTTTGAACTTCCACTGAGAATACTCAGAGTGGGGATGGTGGAGCTCTGGCGGCATGGATGATCTGGGACCATCTGTCTCCAGGCTTTCTGCTGCCATGATGAGATGTAGAGCTTAAGTGCTGGAGAGGCAAGGAGAGGAGAGAAGAGATGAGGAGGTCATTTGATATACTGCAAAAGCATGAAAAACAATTTCAGCCGTCTGTAGTATAAGATAATAGATATTGAGAAAAGGTTTGAAGGTTAAAAATCTTCACGGGGATGGTTGAGCCAATAGTGTCTCCTCAGTATTGAGACCATGACACAATCCAAAAGCTTTACTTGATTCCTGCTGAATTTATGCTCATAACACCCTGAAATTCCCACTGAATAGAGAAGAGCAAACCTTGACCTAGACTGCTGTATTATACCATAAGTGGCATTTAGATCTTGTGTAAAATGCATGAGACAAGCACTAGGGGATCGATACAACACCAAAATCCTCATTTCACTCATCTTCAAGCCCATCACTCAGTAAGCTGCTGTGACTTTTTTTTTTTTTTCTTTGACACAGCAAGTTTGCTAAATGGGAAACCTTATCCCAGCAAGGTTGTCAATCATTTATATTAGTTGTTTTCTTGGCTGGCAGGAGAGCTGGAGCCCTGAAAGCTTCCAGCTGGCACTTTTAATGCAAGGAAAAATCGGAAACACAGCAAACGTATTACATATTACATAGATATTGACCAAACCAGATGGAAAAGAAGATGAGAAACCATCATATTGAATAAACATCATAAAGAATTATTCCAAACACAAGATTGTTCAATTTCAGCAGCCAAATGCTCTTATGATACAGCACAGGTATGATCAATGACGGTGCTACACTGATGGGCCCTATTTCATCTTCTCCCACACTATCTAGGTTCTATTACCAGTTCTGACGATAAAGCAGTCAAACAATCTTAGAAACTAATAGTTCAATCTTTGCTCTTACCATTTCACACCTACGGCATTCACACAGTTGAATCTTCTGTCTATCCATCTTTCAATGATCTCACTACATTTTCATCCTTGGCGGCTCAAATCTGTCAGTCTCCTTATTTTCTCAGCTCTCTCTCTCTGTGTGTACTTCACATGCTGAACTCCCCTTTGAGACAAACAGCTGAGCCTGTGTGCATGTGTGTCAGCTGGGCTCTTACCTTGTTTTTCAGTCTCAGCTGGCGTCAGCTCCCTTGGGGGCTCCTCTCTGCATGGGAGCACAAGGGAAGCCCTGGAGCTAGGTCCTTACACCCTACATATACTGTATACGTTTGAGTCACAGCTTGAAGCTTCTGTTACCGGGAGTCGGTAAAGTGGGAATGCTCCTGACTGTCTCATTGGGCCTCATATTTATACCCATCCTTTGGTGGAATCCCAACAGTCAACCACTGCCACCTGATCGAGGCAGCTGAGGAAAGAAAACAAGGTCAACCCCAAAGAACAGTTGTAACATGTGCATGCTGAGAATCCAACAGCATACCCCCAAAACAAACAACTTTTCACCACACCACACTTATCCTCAGCTAGACACACTTGCATGTCTAGCTATCTTCATCCAGGTGGCCTCACTGTGACAGAAAGAGCAATACTGTTAAACCTTTGTAAAGGCTGAAAGTGCAGAGACGTAGCAGATCACAGGATAAGTGGACAAGATAAAAACAAAACTGAATATTGGTGGGGGATTTTAACAGCATAAATATCTGAATAATCAAGAAACGCGAGGAACTATAACAATAACAAAGACTTGTTGTTGTAATCTTCATTCTAATCATCTTTCTTTTCCCCTGGCATGTCTAAGTGTTTGTGACTTCTGCCTCAGCAGTCCAAATGGGGGCTGCTGTGACAAACCAAATGACAAAGCCAGTGACACAAGTGAGTCATATTAGGTTGAATATCAATTTGTGCGCAAACGTGTGTGTGTCATGTTGGAGTGTGGGTGCTCACTCATTGTGGTGGTTACTATTTTAAAAAAATAATGCTTCAAATGATGACTTATAGAAACTGCACACACCCAAACTAACGAGTGTTGATCTGTCTGTCGGTGTGTTTGTTTGTGCATTAAACTGCATTGTGCTTCATGGTTTTTGTCCACAAATTCTTTTGATCAGCACCTCATTTACCTATAAGCTGTCAGCATCAAAGCGGCACATTTTATTCATCTTTTCAAATATTCAGTGTCTGTCACCATTCAAAATGAGTTTTAATTAGACAGCATCATTTGATGTAATTTCTCAGCAGGTATGGGGAGTATTTGCCCAAGATCATTCTTGTTTGTAATTATCCAGGGGATTAATCTGGTGTATTCACCACAGGAGCCTGTTGCTGTTGCATTGGCCTTGCCAGCCAAGTCATTAGATACACAGTCAGTGGGCACCAAACAACAGTTGGGTCTCTCCCGCTCTTGTCAGCTTAACAGGGGAGCAGAGCAGGATGAATACTGGCAGGCTTTGCAGCTTATATTTGGCGCATATGTCCAAGTGTGACCTCAGAGAGCAGTAGCAGTTTTTGTTCGTCCGTCTCTTTCTTTCTGTTTGATGAGTACACCTACTTACTGCAAATGCTGAAGAGCCACTACGCAGACCGAAGCTGGCGACAAAAGTGCTGTTTTCTAGGCCTACTCATATCTATCAGACACACGTGAGAGATCCGAGGTGCACAATGCTTGATTCATTATATATCCAAGAACAAGCAAATGATGGATTGTAGCAAGATGTTCCAGACCTATTTATAGTTGATATTTAGATTTATGATAGCCAAGTAGCCACATGTTTCCAAGGTAAACGCCACACCTAACTCTGTGGCAGACAGGGACAGAGCTGCAGATGTCTGCCTGACAAACAAGCAGTCACCCCCTGAGACCCTCATCTCTCTACGCCTGCTAATTGACTTGTTATTGATCAACTCAAAGACAGTCTGATTTATGGGAAAGAGGACTTGTGGAGACAGCCACCTGGCATCGAGCAGAGTGTTATGAATGTGAGGAGCAAACCCTGGGAGACATAGAGGCTGCAGTTTAGGAGGACATACAGGAGTTTGCAATGCACCACTGAACTGACACCTTGCACTTGGTGGGGGTGGTTTTTCTTTTCTTTCATTTTTTCCAGAATGTAAACCGCAAACAACAGCGTGTGTGTGTGTGTGCGTGTGTGTGTGTGTGTGTGCGTGTGTGCGTGTGTGTGTGTGTGCAGTTGAATGACCATAAAGCAGGTGTGTGCTGAGGGAGGGGTGAGCAGAAATATGGCTGGGCCACTACATACTCTATATGTATGGGAGGGGCTGCTGTGCGTCTGTTTGTGAGTTTGCTCTGGTGTTTGGGGGATTATGCTGAAGAACAGTTCAAATAAATATAAAGTACTTCCTACTAATCCATCCTGAGAAACTTCAGAATTATCAGAATCAGAATCATTACTTATAGATCTATGTGTACAAAGCACAAGAACACACAGAGAACTAGACGGACAAAAGAACAAGAGGGAACGTGTACTGGGTGAAAGACAGAGAAAGGGGATATAGTAGTGATCTTGTGTAAAGGAGCTGCACAGGATAACAGGCTTAGCTCAGAATGGAGAACACAAAAGGGCTTAGGGCTGATTGCATGCTGTGACAAGGAAAGGGGGAAAGAGATCAAACCTTCCAGGAGAACTATGTAAGCCAAAAGTCCAAAAAAGATCCCCTGACAGCCCGAGCCACATAGCAGCTTAAAGAAAAGTGTCAATAGCAAAGATGGACAATGGATGAATTCCGCAGAAGCACTGCTAGCCTACTTTCCTCACTGGGAATAAAATGTCAGCAATGTCCACATTTGAATAGACTAAACCAAAATTACTGCATGATATTTCAAAATGTCACGAAGAATGTGTGCATCTTTGTGATTGCATCGAGGTAAAGGGGGCATTTCACTCCCATATTCCCACCGCGTTATGGAATATTAAGCGTTTAGTATGCAAGTTCTTATCTGAAATTTCAAAGCACGTTCAACAACTTCTTCAAGCCGATTCTCGGTAAGTCACCTCCTACTGTCCATTTTTTCCATTCCTCATCCGGAGACATGATTGGGTAGATTAATACTCAAAGAGGTAGACTTCAGTACGGAGCTATTCGTCAAAGCTACCTGCCAGAACAAACCCTTTTCCCCACTACTCATGTTCCCCCTCGTTCATCTCCGCTGTCTCTCCCACTCAATGTCTTGTTTTCCTCTGCTCGGCCCTCTCTTTTCAGGTTTTGTTAATAATCAAATATGTGATTATTCCAATGAGGTGATTAATTACCACCCACCCTTCCCTCTGTTCCACAGGTTAACGTGCTTGCAATCACAGTGTGACAGCCATCTGAATGATCTCCCTCAAGGCCTCATCTGACCTCATATTGCTCGCCTGCATTTGTTGTTGGCTCATCCCGACTACTGGAGCTTTAACAGAGAGCAGAGAAACACAACAACATCACAGCTTCTACAAATAACATCCCCCACAAGCTGCTGACAGCCTGACACCCCAATATCTTCCATGTCCTGCTTTCCAAATATTCATTTTATTGGATAGTCTAGTCTTGGGACCATATTAGTTCATTCCAAGTCTTGCAGTACCCTGAGGCACTGCAGTTATTTTGGTTTTGGACCAGTTCCATTCGTCTCTTTTGTTCTGGTAAGTAAAAACAATGTGGAGAAGAACTTAAGCTGAAACAATTGAGAGTCACATTTAAGAACCATTTTTCAAAGGGGGGGAAAAAAAGCTAATCCTATTACCAACCCAATATTGGATAGAGAGAGGGGTCAATAATATGCAGAGATTGCAGTGTGAATATAGTATAGCAATCTGAAAAGTGAGACCTGAGTAGACAATCCAAATGGATGTTGATCCACTTGCAGAAAATCAAAAGAAACCCTAAGCCAGATTCAGGAGGAGTAGAGAAGAGTGGAAAATCAAGACCAGCGCCTTTAATCAGAATAACAATGCTCTTTAATTCTTTGTTAATTAAATGTAGATTTCCCTGATTGAAGAGCAGTGCTGCTGATGCCAGGGGACCTCCAGTCACATAAATATCTACTCACTGAATTTGTCTTGTTTAACCATGCATTAGTTCTCTTTTCCCAAACTGTCTGGTGCTGGTTTACACAGAAGGTCTGTCAGCTGAAGGATAGTATCTCGCAAACAACTCCTCAAGATTTCAAACGTTCTGCATCCTCAAAGGGAGGATTTCTCGGCAAATTGTTAAACACCTTCATAAGTGGGTTAGATCCAGACACTTTTTAAAAGAAATGAGAGTAGTGGTGAATTCTCCGCTTCTAAATTTCACACCATTTCTCTATTTCCTGGTCATTCGCCCTGTTTCTCTTCCTCACTGCCTCCCTCCCTCAGTCCCCCTACATCAATGTAATGAGCAAATCATGGCCACTAGGGAGAGATGTAGAGAGAAAAATTGGTCCCATTATGTGTCAAGCTGTGTGAAAAGAGCAGCGCTGTTGTCTGTCAACTCTAACCCCAAGCTGTCCCTGGTCTTAACTTCCAACCAAACACAAAGAGGTCTTTTCCCACACGTAGATCTGCTTATTATTTCCCCGTCTTTTAACTAAAAAGTCCATTATAGAAAATGCCAGGACAGCCATGCCCTTTTCTGCACCAGCTCTGGCAGAGCTCAGACAAGAGAACAATGGACACAGTAACACACGCTGATTCAGGGCTGATTTAGAGTGACTGGTCTTAAACCTGACTTATAGAGTACAGTAATTATAGGAGTTGAAGGGAGGGGCTGTTAAAGATGCTGTGGTTAGGTGGGGGGCATGTGTATGGAGGCTGTTGTCATTTGGCAGCCAGTCCACTTGGAGAGAGAAATTACTATTCGAGCCAGAGCCTGGGTGGTGGAACATTTATCAAACAGTCATCAGAATGATTCACATGATCCAGTGGGGAGCCATTATTTCACCAGTTCAGTCTCTCAAGGCAACCTGCTAGTGGCAAGGATGATGACAGCTATGGGCTTTATAAGCACAGGAACAGACATATAGAGTAATTGTTTGAGAACAATAGTTTGGAAAGTCCTATCTCTTTTCAAAGAGTCATATGTAGTCTGTGGATTGGACTAGACTGAGTGGGGAAAAATGAGCAGTTAAGCCCAACTTGGGGGCATATGGCATTTCACTGTAGCAGAACACAGATGCCTCAGGAAGGGACTGACAAACATGTGGTCCCTGTAGTTGCAGGGGACAGTAACTAGCACTGAATACATAAAGATCACAAATAAACAGACCATCCACCTGCTAGGCAACTGTTTTGGGACCTTGTAGAAGGTATTGATACAGTTTTGCATTTGCTGGCCTGGCAGATACAAGCAAGTATAACAATCTCTGCATAAGCAAATAAATTCCTAAGTGAATAGGGAATAAGAGAAAGAAGCAAGGCAGACCTCTGGAAGGCTCCTCATAATAAGGATGATAAAAATGCAATTCTTCTATTCATTTTCCCCTCACTCTTCCCTTTCGACTCCTCCGGGATGCACATCATTGTAATATACACAGATTTTCATTTTGTCCCTTTTCTGTGAAAGACCTGCGGGATAGGCAGGGACAGAGAGCGATTGTGACTGTTTATTTAGTCAGATCATCTAACATGTGCAGAATAGATTTGAGCTGAAGAAGAGGCCATCTACACGGTGGCAGCTGCCACCAGGAAATAACGCAGGATGATGACTGAATGATTTAATGAACAATGCTGTCTCAGAAGTTACTCCCTCGTTCATAAATAGCATCAACATTAACGTCGTGCTTAACTTGCGGAGATTAAAAACCGACAGTTTAGATGCTTATGAATAATCCTCGTCACTGATAGGTGGAGTGTTTCGTAATGATAGCACATCTATTATGGTGAAACATACTGTACACAACCCCGTTTTGAAAAAAGTAACGTGTTACTTGTAACGCGTTACTGTGGGCAGTAACGCGTTACTTGTTAAAAAAGTAATCGGTAACGCGTTACTTGTAACGCGTTACCGATTACTTTTTTCAAGTAACGAGTAAAGTAAGGGATTACTATTGCAAAAACGGTAATTAGATTACCGTTACTTTCCCGTAGGAACGCTGCGTTACTGCGTTACTAAAACCGTGATTTTCTTGCGAGAATGTCTCATGACAGTGACGTAAGCGAGTGTGATGTTCGTGACAACAGCTGTGTGCAGATCAACAATGGATAATATATCGAGTGCGGGAGAGAGTATGAGCGTGCAGCGTTTAAAGCGTGGAAGTACTGACCTTATTTTGAGTTTGATTCCGTAAAAAGTGACAAAAACATTAGTGTCCGTTGTGCGTGGGAAGAAAACTTCTTTTTACAGCGAAAAAAAACCCCTAAACTTCCAAGCAAGCACCGAGTAGCTACGTCGTAATGAGAAACTCACAGAGAAACTGCGGTATCCTTCCACTGACCGCTGCGGCACACCTGCACCAGGATAAACCTCCGCCTACTCTACTCCTGCTTTACAGGTGAAAATAGAGCAAAAGGACCGCTAGTCTTTGACTTTATTTATTTTCTGCTGTGTTTTACTTGCATCTGAAAGAGTGAGTGTAAACACAATATATATATATATATATATATATATATATATATATATATATATATATATATATATATATATATATTATGTGCTGGAATGTGCAGAAAATAGGTTTAAATGTTAAACTAATTTCTTCCAGTCAGAGAATGGTGCATATAATTAAAATTTTGCTTCATGCATAAAGTTAAAAGATTAAAACTAACAAAACAAGTTTAAAAAAAAGACTTTTCCATTTGATTACATTTTGTATGATGGATTATGTAGAAAAAGTAGAATTGGGCTGAAAGATCTATCGCTTTATCACCTATTCAAGTTGTAAATCATGTTTTTAAAAAGTAACTAAGTAACTAAGTAATTAATTACTTTTGAAAATAAGTAATCAGTAAAGTAACGGGATTACTTTTTTGGGGAAGTAATCAGTAATTAATTACTGATTACTTTTTTCAAGTAACTTGACCAACACTGGTCATGATGCACCAAATGTTTTTAACTGGGTGAAAAGTCTGGACACTCTGCCACTATGAAGCCATGCTGTGTAATAGTTCCAGTATGCAGATATGGAGAGAAATGATCCATGTCTGTGGAAAATGTGTTCAAATGTGTAGCTGATGAGATGCTCAGATCTATAAGTGTGGAAACTTCCACATGCTCTCTCTGGAGAGCAAGTCAGGGCATCACTAATGTAAGGAATCTGTGGGCTTTGACGGTCTAAAATTTTTATGGCAAACCAGGTATTTTTATCCTAGCAAAAATGTTGGGTGGGCAGAAAACTGACAAGCAGACACTAATCCCATCGGTCACAATAGTGACCCCCCCAAAAAACCTCAGCACTTGGAAAGTTTTAAAAATTGTTTCTGAATTACGCATCAACGCTTTTTAAGCAAATATTGAAATAATAAATGTTTATTCCCTGACAGTGCCGTGAAAGGAAAATGTCTCCATCAAAGCCACCAAACAAAACTTTATTAAAGTATGTTAACATAAAGATAGGGCCATTTGTTTTGGTACACATCATATCTAGTACTGATGTCTATATTTGCAGTGATTCATCTTCGTTCAGTGTGGTCACAGAATGGCTAAACAGGTTATCAACAATAGTGACCCAGAAAAACACTTAAGCAGTTAAAAAGTCGTAAAGATGTTTCTGAATTATGCACTGATGCATTTTAAGTAAATATTGAAATAATAAAGTGTCTCCGTGAAATGCAGTGTCACATGTTTAGCATAAATTCTCCCATGACCAGTGTTGTTTGTTCGCCGTCTGAACGATGAGAAAAAGATGTCTCCATCAAAGCCCCCAAAGCAAAAGTTTATTAGAGTAAAGACGGGACCATTTGTTTTTGTGCACATCATGTTTGGCTTTGTTCTGTGTGGTCGTAGAATGACTAAACATCTTATTGGCTATCATTAGTGGCCAGCAGAATAATGTAGCACACCCTACACACACTTAAACAGACTGATCATTCTTTTTCTCACTATCACAATCACCAAGGACAGCGATTGTGATGAGTCAAATATGGAGTATGAAGGGGAGACAGGCTATTTGCCAACCAGGCTGTTGAATGCATATGCCGAATTCGTGTGAAAAGATCATGACAGGAACAACATTATCAGTGACGCTGACGTCCCCCTCCCCACACCTTCTCCCCCATCCCTCTCCACTGTAAGTAATGAAGTGCCAAAAGCCTCTATCTACCATAGGGACCAACCACAAAAGCTGCAGGTAGCCCCCAAGATACTTAAATTCCTCCACTTGAGACAACAGCTTGTTCGCAACCTGGAGTGGGGCGCTCCACCCTTTTCTACCAGAGAACTGTGGTCTCACACCTGAAGGTATTAATTTCCATCCCAGCCACTTCACACTCAGCTGCAAAACACCTCAGTGCAAACTAGAAGTCTTTGGTCAGCGAAGCAAGCAGAAGTACATCGTCTGCAAAAAGCAGAGGTGAAAGAGGTGCACCTGCAACCTGCACCTAGAAAATCTGTCCATAAAAACCATGAACAGAAATGGTGACAAAAGGCAGTTCTGACTGAGTCCAGCAACCAAGTCTGACTTATAGTCAGCAATGTGAACCAAACTTTTACATGGTTTATGGGGGCTTATGAGCACTGGATACACCAACACCCTTCCTGAAACTTCATCCACCTGAAGCACTGCCCTGGACACCCCAGGGGACATGTTCAAATCCCTTGCTTTAAATCCACAAGTTACATGTAGACTGTTTGAGAAAACTCTCTCACTCTCAAATATTGTTGATAAGATATAGAGTTCATCCGGTGTTCTGTGACCAAGATGTGTCCACACATTTGCTCCTGAACCCAAGGTTCAAATAACAAACCTCTCCAGCACCCTCGCGTAGACCTTAGTGAACAAGCTGAGGAGTGTGATGTCCCTGAAATTGGAAGACATGCCTTCCTGTGTTGCTATATGGTTTGGTAGAATCACCTTAAAGCCAACTAAGGGCCACTCCATGGCCTCACCAAACTCTTCCCACACAAGTTTTGCTTCAGTTATTGTCAGATTTGCATTCTGTATTTGTCAGCTACTTCCCAATTCCCTCAAGCTATTCAGTCTCGATAGGACTCCTTCTCAAGCTTGACAGCTCCCTTAATCTCTGGCGTCCAGCATCCGGTTGCTATGCTATTGCCATGACTGCCATTAACCGCTTTACAACTGTAACTTTGTACATCAGTAGATGTATGGCTCATGGTCCATTAATGTCCCCAGCATTCCTTGGAATGTTTCAAAGTTGTGCATCTGCTAGATGTTATCAGTGGACCCTTACTGTGTGTTTCACCATGCCAAGCCTGTCCAGCATCCTCCATCCACCACCAATATTTATGTTCAGTACTGAAATGTAATAATGCTTTTTTGTTGTTGTTCTTGTTTTGTCTCAGTATTCATATCAGGACTAAAAGTAAATTTTAATTTTTGAGTTTGAGTTTGAGGGGTTGTCATAGTGTTCTAGTTTAAATATATTAAGTCCCACACTCGAGTCTCACTGCTGAAACATTATTTACACTTTTTCACCTACTTTTCCATTTAATAAAAAAAAACTGTGACTGAAAAATTTGAAAAATTCTGGATTAAATGGGTTAATAGCACATTATTTGCTAGGTTAAAAGTAAAGTTCATGACAGCTTTTTCTTGTTATTGCTCCATATACTGCATTAAAATCCATGAGGTGTCAAGATAGTGAGTTTTTTTGTCTATTTTATCATCGCTGCCTGCCTTTTAGATTTGTAATTATGCACAATAATTTTTGCAAAGATTACAGCAACAAGGTTTCCATGTCTTACATTCCTCTACCTCCTTTACCACCTCGTGCCATTCATTGTCATTGTGAAAAGGTGTGTGACTCCCAAGTAGAGCAGAGCCCATTATCGTAAATAGGCCAGTAAGTAACTTCACACAACGTCTCCTGGAGGCTGATAGAATATAGAGTGCGCAAGCATATAGAGTGTGCAAGCTCACTCTATATGCAAAGCAGAAACACACTGTTAAAGAAACTGGAGCCAAGTGATTATATTTGTAATTTAATTTCCTTGGTCACATAGAGATAAGAGAAGAGAGAGGATACAGCTGGCCAGGGATGACTAGAGTGACGAGAATGTGACTACAGCTTTATTGTCTAGACCGAAATGTCCAAGGCCACACCACTTACGAACAAGGGTACCGCTGGGCAAAAGGGGTAAGCCCACAGACATTCACAAGTCCAAACTCAAAGACACAAAAGCAAACTTAGTGGTAGAGACAGCAGAAAGAGTCTGACAATACAAAAAGAAAACCCCAAACACACATCTTGCACTCAAATTCAGTGATCACAGAATGATCAAGAAACTCCCTTTTTCCCCTTTTCTAAGCTCTGTGTATGTCTTCTTGTAACCAGGTGGTCTGGTCCAGTCACAAAGAGCAATGTCTCATTGCAGATTCTGCAGGCAAGACGTACTGAGAAAAATAACTGAAGGACACAAGGTGCACTCTCATGCACCCTCTCTCTTTCTCACTCCCACTCGCTCCCTGCTTTACTATGAGATTGTAGGACTGCAGACATCAAATTTCCTGACTTTTCCATTTTCAAAGACTGTCCACTTATACTGATGACAATGCAGTAGAGGGCACAGCACTGCAGTGGTCAAACTCAGATTTAGAGCTATAGCAAGAGCGCAGTGGTGAGGGATGGAGAGAAAGGTGCAAAGTTCATTATATCTGACACGACACGACACCCACAGAATACAAGGACAGTGTGAAAGTATTTTGTGACATCTCAAATCCTCTCTCCCCCTTTGTTCTCGCCTCCTCTGATCTTTATGTCTGTTTCTCCCTGCTGTCTTGTCTTTCTGTGTATTTCCTCAGTGTCTTCACTTTGAACCCAACAGCATTAACCTGTCAGGAAAGTTACAAATGTTCTGACTGAATTATGCAAACCACGGAGAAATAAAACTGCAAAAAGCATGGAGTCCTCGCTTTATTTCATAATTCATCACACTCCCAGATCGAGCCAAATAAAACTTGACTTATTAAGTAGTCCGGCACATTCTGGCTCAAAACCCTGCGAAATATGCTTGAGAATATTAATCACACTTTGTATACCTTGCAAATCAAAATCAAACACTCACACACACACACATGCAGACATGCACAGACTTTTTGAGATTACATTACTCATCAAATGAAAGCAGTGTCTCCCTCATTTCACCAGAATTCTGTGCAAAAGTCAAAACGATAGGTGTTACACCAGCACCACCAAAAGGTACAAGAGAAAATAACAGTTTTTGGCGATTCTTGCTCTCTTGTTTTTTTTTTGTTGTTGTTTTTTTTCCTTCCTCTGCAAAATTCAAACTTACAGCTCTGAAAATCAGATTAAGAATGGGCGCCTTGGTACTCTGTGACGTTATTTATTTATCTCAATGAACACAAGCACAGGCACACAGCACGGAGAAACACATAGTTTATGCTGAGGATTGGCATAGTGGCGGTGCAGCATAATTAGTAGGACATGGCTGTATAATTGGACTCTAATTGATATGAAGAGCAGTGGTTTAGCCCAGGTTATGTTGTACACATGCTGCCAGCCACAGGCAGGAAACACTCAATCTTGGTGCCATCTTCTGATTGATGTCTCTATAGCAGAATGCCCTTCAACAATCAACACCCGCAATCTTTCTGTGACTATCTGGCCACCTGTCTATCTGTATGTAACATCTTCTGCCATTCATCTGTCATTTCTTACTTTGTGCCTAACTGTCTCACTATCTCTTTCTTTCTATCTCCATATTGATTTGTCCTGCCTTTCTCTGAAGGCATTCTCAACCTTTAGTCCGATGCTTTCAGGAGGGTAAAAGAGCAGCATTTGTAGTTGTGGAAGGTGAAAAGGCTAGGGTTTGTTTATGAGACACTGGCAGCCATAAAAGACTGTGTTCTTTCAAGTGCCCAGACAGCATCTACTGAAGGGAAATAAAAGCAACTTAAGATGAAAAGAAAATCAATTTTAGAAGGGCTTTTATTTACAAAGAAAAATGGGTTACTAAGTCTCTCATTTTGACAAATAATGTTTTAAAAAAATGTTTTTTTTAAAAATAGCAACTGAATCAAGAGAGGCACAGCTGGATACAAGAGGTTGTAGTGAATTTAAATAATTTGAAGTTAGAATGAGGAAGCTCTTTGGACCAATTCCGTTCATGGATCGCACGCTGATGCAACGCGACCTTCAAGGACATTCCTCTCATTTACACAGCAATTAACCACTACCCTGTTGGTAAATTGAAAAAGAGACAAAAATCCTCTGTGGATTTAATAACAAACTCATTACCAGGGCCCAACAGGGCGGAACTGCCTTTTAATTAGAGCAACACCTGATTAACGCCCAATTAACAAAGCCAGAGCCACTTAATTCTCCCCCACTTTGGCAGGTTGAGAACATAAACATGAGCAGTCCAGCATCTGAGCGCTTCCTTTCCTCTTGGGAAGGTGTGAAAGAAAGTAAATAACGACTTGGGAGGCAGTTTGCTGTCTGGTGCCCCAAATGTTCTGCAGAACCAGCAGCTGCATGCAAGAAATGAAAGAGTTTTTCAAAAAAGGAAGCAGATGTAGGACTTGCAAGGGAAGAACTCTGCTTCGCTACACATTCAAGACCCACGGGCTGGTGGGCAACTGTCCAAACAAAGAACCATAGCGCTCGACCACACAAACTTCTGCTTCCCTTAAAAACATCCAGATACTTTTCTAAAAGGAACAACGCTTTTTAAACTGTGAGTTGCTGAGGGTTGTTTAGTCAGTTGCTTAGAGTCCACCACAGGCAGACGAGGTTTTGTTGAACAGTTACAGTACAAAAAAAAAGTTTGGATATGTGCGTAGATCTTTTTTGTTGCTCTTTTCTATGGTATACACAGGAGTGTATACACACACACACAACTGCTATTTAACTTTAAAAAAACATGTAAGCTGCTACGTGTAAATAAAACAGAATCGAATCATTTACAACTAAGTGAAAACTTGTATTAACTGAAAATAACTTAAAGACAAGATACGTGTTATACCGAGAAGTTTTATTGTTTGTTTTTTTTAAAAAAATACAAAATGGACAACAACAACAAAAAACAAAGTAACAAAATTCACAATTAATAAAGACTTGGTATAAAAAAAGAAAAGAGAGTGTTTCAAAAGTGTAAAGGAGAAGAGTCCACCAGGAAGAAAGGTAGTGCAGGCAGACCGTTCAAGAACATTGTTTCTTGTTAGTCCTACAACGGACTGGCAACCACTCAAAGACGTACCCCACGTCCTGCCAAATGACAGCTAGCTGACAATAGTTGGAATTCTGTTGATGCACACCAATGTTTCTTACTGTAAAAATTGCAAAGAATTTGCAAGTGGGAATTTCCTTAACTACAGTGCAACCTACTATTGGAAGAAATGTGCATAAGGGACACGGCTGAAAACAAGTACTGAATGGCCACGATCTTCAGGCCCTCATGGAGCTCTGCATTAAAACAATGCTGTAGTTGAAATTATAGTCTGGGCTCACGAATATACCTGAGAACTACTCATCTGTTTATAAATAAACCCAAGTTAAATCTCCATGCAAACAAAAAAGAAAAACATATGTAACACACCAAAAATGCTTATAATGTGTACATCTGTCAACATTAATCAGTACCTATCATCTTTTACATCAGCGGTCCCCAACCTTTTTTCCAGTTTATGCCCGACAATATTTTCACGGACCAGCCTTTAAGGTGTCGCGGATAAATACAACAAAATAAAACTAGTACCGGTACCGAAAAAAAGAAGATTTAATCATAACACATGTGAAAAGACCCAGGAAAACCGAGTTAACGATAAAAACGATAACAAAATAACCCTGAAAACCACACATTTCACACATGAGCCTCAACTCTCGCGGCCCGGTACCAAACGACTCACGGACCAGTACCGGTCCGAGGCCCGGGGACCGCTGTTTTACATGACAATTACTATTTGAAGTGTCACATGGTCATAACAATGACTTCAGGTAAGATATATCACAGCAGCACTATTTAGATAAATGTACTAACTGAATGTCTTGTTTACGTAAATTGAACTCAGAGCCCTTTATACCTGGACCTGATCCTGGCTGTGGAGCAAACCTTAGTTGTGTATTTCACTTCTTGGTATGTTATTAGTCCTTAGTGTGTTGTGATTTCATTTCAATCAACAAACCACTGAACCAGTCAACAAACCAGAAAATGATTTCCACAGTAAGTCCAGCAGGAAACTTCAGTTCTTCTGACTTCAGGATTCTTTCAGTGCACAGTTAGCTGTGTTTGTGTGCAATAATGTGTAAACTGACTCCTTTAGCGTCATATTCATATTCATGTCCTTTTTGTTTCTGAACTCCGTTCAAAATTCAGACATATATTTCATCACACCCTTGTTGCTTTTGGGGCTAAAAGGATGAGAACTTTGACTAAAAGATTGTTCGTCGGCCTCAGACGGAGAGGAAATCCGCCATGGCTCCACAGCATTCTCCAAGTCAGGTAGGATGTCTGGCACGACAGCCTGTTCAACGATAAAGACGATCGGCTCCACGACGAGCAGCAGGGTCCAACCTAAAGCCCCCAGCCAATAGGAGGAGCCAAGACTGGAGAAGTCCTGACGGATTTCTTCACGGTGCTGATATGTGAAAAAAGACCAGCTCAGGAGGAAGAAGAAACCTGTAGACAGATGGCGAAAATGAGTCAACTCAAGTATGATTACTGCTAAAAGAAAAAAGGTATTAAGCACAATTATTACATGCCTGGAGCTTTAGGGAAGACTTTGCATGATAATGAACTGCAATTCCAAAGAAAATAAAGTCTCCGTGCGCTCCCCAGCGGGGTACATAAATGACTAGTACATGAAACGACTTCTGTAGGTGAGAGCTTGACATGAATGACATAGACCAAAAGGCCATTTGGAGGGTAGATGGAAATGTAGAAACAGAATAAGAGAAATCCAATAAACACAGTGTTTACATATGTGGATGTCATAGGAAATGAATATATGTTACACACCTGTGGGGGCCATGGTGAACAGCAGCAGGGTAGTGGGGTAGAGCGCCTTTTGTACAATGAGGAGAGCGCGAGTGTTTGAGTAGGAGCGCACCGTCTGGGATGTCCAGCAGAGGGCAAACACCAGACACAGAGCAGCCGTGCTCACGGCCATCAGGGAGGAGAGAACTCCAAAGACCCTCTCTGCTTCCAGAGCTGCAGGACACAAAACAACAGACAAAAATTAGAAAGGTTAACTACACTTATATTCATTTTTTACACATTCATTTCCACTACGAGCATGATAAACACTACACAATGTCAAATTTTCCCACAATATATCCCTTATTTTATCCTCGAATGCCTTTGCTAGAGAATGATCTGTGAGTGCACTTAGGATTAAATATGGGGGTTTTTTAATGTTAAATTTAGACATATTATGCTGTTTTCCACCTCTACACTTTTATTCTGGCGCTCCACCAGAGTAACTGTCCATACTTCACTATTCAATTAAGTCCTCATTTATTTAATACCAGCTGTTTTGCAGCACTTGAAGAGTCCACTGGAAAAAGGTAATAACCTATTAGCTCTGGGCTTTTTTAAGACAAAAAAAACCCTGTTTCTTAAATGTCTACTTTCTTCTGTCTGGCCAAGTTTCACAAATTTGTCACAAGCCTTATATACTTTTTTTTTCTAGAAATGCCCCCAGGGGAGACATGTGGGATGCGCTAAAAGAGTACCAAGAAAAATGATATTGTGCTGTTGCCAAATGACTGTATTTCTCAGCACTGTTGGTTTTTAAATGAAGTGCATCAAATGACTGTTATTCTTCTACTCCGGCGGATGATTTGATGCTTGACGAGAACGTGTACAAATATTTCCTGAGAAGGCAAGGCAAGGCAAGTTTATTTGTATAGCACAATTCAACAACAAGGTGATTCAAAGTGCTTTACAGAGACATTAGAAACAAAAACAAATAAAAAGCGTGATTTAAAATTGATTAAAACAAGCAAACAAACTAACTAATTAACAAACAAACAAACAAACAAAACAGTATATAAAATCAAAACAGATAAAATCAGAACAGTAGATAAAATCAGTAGTTAAAATGTAAGTTTGAAGAAGAAACAAGGTTTCGGCCAGGAGCAGATGTATAAATGATGTCATTAGCTAATGTCAGAGATGAAAACTGAACCAAGAGTTCAGGGATAACCTTTATATGTTTATCTCCTTACCTGAAACTCAATATTCAGTATCGTTCTTTTTAATTTTAGAACAGACGCAGCATAATATATCTCTTTAAGTCAACTTTGAACTATTGCAGTTAACAGCTATTTACTATATTTTTATCTTTTTAGTAAATTAATAATTTTGTGGTAATAATCTTTATATTGATCACTCGTTCATTAGAGTTTCTTCTCAGCATGAGAAAAAGACTTTTTGTTGTTGTCATAACTGATATTTTTTCGTGGTGTCGTTAATCATTTCTAATTTCTAATCACCATTATTACAAGCAAAAAGACAACAACTATCTTGAGTCCCTTCTCATTTGCTTTCCTTCTTTGTGTATGAGAGCAGAGGACTTATACAATATTAGATTAATTATTAAGAGCATAAACTCAGTTTATGTCAGTTTATGACACGAAGAGATTTGAATGATAAAGACCGGCTTTTAGCTCACTAAAGATTTCGCAAGCGCATTCAGTACAGAACTGAGCCTTAACAAAGAATGCAATTCACCCGGACAGAAGCAAGCTCAAACTTGTTTACTGCTGCAGAGAATCTCTTCTGTAACTCAGCGTTTTGTCAAATCTCCCTTTTGATATTGATCCTCTCTTGAGAAAAATAAATTCTCCTAAGGCTGAAGCAAGCAGAAGCAGTCTTATCAAAACACAGCAAAGATGCGCTTAAGTCTCATTAAATATGCTGCCGTTCCTAACACATTTTAGTCTTTAACCTAACACAGAGTGAAAGCTTAAGACAGATACGAGATTTGTCGACTGCAGAGCGGTGTCAGAGAAGCGTTTGGCTCACCGTTGATGCCAATATCATCTTTGGGATTCGTCTGGTCGCTTTCAGTGGCGTTCCACTCCGTCCACAGTCCCCCGTCCTTCACCCAGTAAGGTGTCCAGACTGCATAGCACACACACAGGCACCCCGCTAATCCCAAACAGGACTGTGAAAACCTGAAGCGGCCGATCGAGTCATCCAGCTCAAGAAACTTCATTTTGACACCGCTAAAAGAGACAGGGGCGAGGATAAACAAGAGTGTAATTAGGATGTGTTGAAGTTCAGCGACAGGGATAATCTGTCTTAAAAGTAACCTTGGCATTTAGATTATTTAAATGAGCTTTACAAATATAAAAACCTTGGCTTACCTTTGTTGTTGTTGTTGAAGGGAAAGAAGCTGTCAGGAACCAAGCCGTGAGGTTAAACTCTGATTTGAGTTTGCCGTAAAGTAGAAGAAAGTGTAAAAGTAGCGCTGTGCCAAAACTACTGTACAAACACTTCCAACACTCATTTGACATATGAGATAATGTGCTTACAACCACAACAGATCAAACCCTCACTGTAACTCCACCGTGTGGAAACTCCCACCCATCAGGGCTGAAATTTCCCCTTGAATTCTCCACTGTGACTTGCCGAATCGCTCTAAAGAGAAAGTGAAAGCTCCAGCAACAGCCATTCAGTATTTGAGGAAGCAGACGTTTATGCATCTAAAAGCAAACAGAGTTGAATAGGTTCGAAAAGCTCGATCTAAAAGTCCCTTAACAGTCGAGCGATTATGTTCGACTGCAATAAACAAATCAGACCCTTGTCATGTAGAAAGTGTGTGGGGGGTGTCGTCGGGTCATTACGCATCACGAAACGGTTAAGGAAATCCCACTCTCTGTCACAGACAGTGGGCTACAAAGTGTTGTCAGCCAATAGCGTCTTCGGCATCACATATCTCCCCCCGTTCGTCACTCTGCTCTCACCACCTTCACTTTCCTTTCCAGCAGCGGAACAGAACCCACAGCCCACCCATGCCAAAGAACAAAAAATGTCACACTGAAACACACAAAGAGCACACAAAATAACACATCTCCAGCTAAAGGCTACTTACTCTAAATGAATAACAGTCAAGAAAAGAAATAATACATCCTGTATTTATTTGTGGACTATTAACTTTACAGCAAGTACAATTCATTTTGACAAAATAAGATGAAAATCAGAAACATTTACAATTCATAAGAAAAGAGACTTGTAGTGTTTGATGTTAGGACGCGTCTGATTTTTGGTTGTTCTGTTTGGCATCCACTTAAAATATCAGCAAATAAATCCACTTCTCAGCTTAACGATAAGGCCTCAAGACGCATACAGAAAAGTTCTCCGTCCTGTTCTTAATGCCAGGCCGGGTTTTTTCTTTACTTCTCTTTAACCTGGTCTCAGCTATTTCATTCCTCAAAAACAGACATCAGAGCTGACCTCGCGTCAGGTGTTTGTGTCAAGCTTTTCCCCATAAACACAGGAAGCAAGAGGGATGCTCAAGTACTGCCTCTTGAAATTTGGCAGCTACATTCGTGCCTGTTTAATCCTAAGCTTACTTTCTGGCTCTTTGCAGCAGGACCTTGAACACATCAAAAATTTCTGGGTCCTCCCCAGCAGACAGCTCTGGAGTGCTTTTCTCCAGCCAATCAGAGGAACGGATCTGATGCCTGAGAGTACCGATCAGCGTGTCAAGACTCTCTGTGGGCTTAGAGGCTTGGCAGTCTTCAGTGGCCAGCGAGCCTGTGTCAGCAACAGGGCTATCCCTCTCCTTCAGCTGATCTGATGAATTGTTCTCGAGTAAGGTTTTTGGATTGACAGTAGCAGCATTGTCTGAACCTGCATTGTCCTTTTTTACTGGCTTTTGGCTCTCCTCACTGGTTTGTTTGATGTCCGGGACTCTCATTTTTGCTTCAGTTTCTTTTAAAGCCTCTCTAATTCGCTTAAGGCCTGAAAAACCACAAAACAAAGTGACAAAATGAGTCAGTACAACATAAACCTTTAAATGAATCAATTATATCACAGATATGTGCTAATCACTGTCTAGTATAAGCACAGGGTGACAAAGCATTCTACATATTTAATCCAGAAAGCTGTAAACTTTAAAAATAATAGCATATAAACAAAGTATAACTATGGTAGATTTAAAAACTACAGAAACAATTAAATATTAACAATTAAAGCCTTTACTATTATAATTTGAAAGATATCGCTGTACTAGAATGCTAAACTAAAGGATGTTTTTTGGGGTTTTTTTTTAAAATCAACTGATTAGGTCATTACAGACTACTCAGTCTTCTTCTTTTGGAATCAGAGAGGTTAACATCAAGCCAAGAACTTTCTGCATACACCATCTCAAAGACAGCTATGAGGAAAATGAATGAATTAAGATTTTTATCCTCATTTTTATAAATGTTGAGCAAGAATGAGGAGCAATTTTCATGAGTTTAACTATTCTACAGTGTAGAAGGATTTTAAGGTGACTTTAAAATGACAAATTTCTCAGTTTCTCATAATAGACCAAGGATAGCAAAGGACCTGGGCAGGGAATTTGTGGTAAAATTTAAAGGATATGACCTTTACTCTCCCTCCCTCAATGCAATAACAGCTAATTTTACCTTAGAAGCAGAGTCCACTGAAAAGAGCTGCTTTAAAGATTTAGATATGTTTGTATTTTGTTATTATTTTTCTAATGGAATTTGGTGACTGTGATGTTTGATTTTAAATTGTCATTTTTTTTACTTTTATTTTGTAGCATAATTTTGAAACTTCACGTGTACTATTCTTTAGAGCAGAGGTGGGGGAACTCCAGGCCTTAAGGGCCGGTGTCCTGCAAGTTTTAGATGTGTCCTCGATCCACTGCAGCTGATTTAAATGTGTCAAAGTTCTCCAGAGGTCTGATAATGAACTAATCATTTGATTTAGGTGTGAAGACCCAGGGTGATATCTAAAACCTGCAGGACACCGGCCCTTGAGGCCTGGAGTTCCCCACCCCTGCTTTAAATGATGGCATTTTATGTGCCTAGTTCTCCTTATTTAACTGTACTCAGCCTTCCTGTAGAGTATACTGTGTATACAGTTAGGTTTTTTGGACAATGACACTTTTTTTCTGTATACCATGACATGTGGATTTTAAACCAAACGATCAAGAAGTGAATGAAGTGCCGACCTTTACCTTTACATAAACACATTTAACAAAAGTATTGCTTTAACTTTTTATGAAATACATAGTATACGTTTTCCCAAATTTTCAGAGGCTCAAATTTTAAAATAAGCAAATTGTTTCTAATACTTGGGTGGAGTGCTTGCTATCTGGGACAGCCTGTTCTGCTTGTTTGCGGCTGTTTTGCTTTCAGTTTTAAGGAACTGAAAAGCTGCTCTGTTGGGTTGAGTTTAGATCACTGACTTGGCCATTGAAGAACATCCCATTTCTTTCAATCTCATTTCTTCTTTTCTTTGAAAGACTCTTGGTTGCTTTTGTAGTATTCTTGTGTCATTATCCATTTGCACTGTGAACAACATAGGTGTACAATAGTTTTGTTTTTCACTGCTTCTTTGGACCAACAAATCTGGTCCAATGTTAATGGCTCACTGCTCTTACTAAAACAGAGAGTAGGTGAACGGCTGAGAGGGCATAAACAGCCTGGCCAAGAGAGACTACGAGTGTTGTTGGTACTGACCAAGCTGAAGGTGGTGCTGTTGGTCTGCAAAGACGATGCGGAACCACCCGGGCACTGAACAGCAGAACGCTTGGCCACAACTCAGCAGCACCTTGTGCCTGAGGAAACACTTCCACAGAGACAGCTCCTCCTCAAACGATGACTCTTGGAGATACTACCGAAACAGAAGTGACAAATCAAACCTAAAGAATATAGATTTCAAAAGAATGAGAAGAGTGTTGCGTTCATATGCGAGCCGTTTCAATTCGACTTCGGTCTTGTTACCTTTCTAAGGTCAGCCCAGACATACAGTGTCCCAGGCCTGTCTAGAAACGGGATGCCCATACTGAGCAGCTCTCCAGTCAAGTAGCTGCACGCAGCTTTCAGCCTGCGTCTGTTCTCGGGCAAAAATTCCTCATTGATCCACTCTACAACACGAGAATGCCAAGTGACAGTCGCAAGTGTAAATTAAATGTTACAAGTCTTTCTGCAGCAGAGGCCCCATGCTGTGCTTGTCATATCAGAGAAAGCAAAAAAGGGAGGCTCGTGTTTCTTGAAAGCATGGAACGCTTTCAACGAAGGAAGAACAGTGGAATTGTTAAAATGCTTGCATCAAAAGTCATTTGCATTTATGAATAGAAATTCCGCTATACACAAAATGCTTGTTTTGTGTAAAGAGTGCTGGATTGTTTTGTCCAAATTGTGCTCATGTTAGGATAATTTTCCAAGTGGTTTTTCTGATAAATCTGATAATACAACAGCAGTGTGACTGCAAAAGAACACAAAAAGCTCAGATCTCACCTTTGTCCTGAAGCAGTTGTGCAACCTGGTGCTGGGTAGTCCCAGAGACACCATGAAAAGAGCCCAATTTGGCCAAAGCCTCCACCAGGTCTCTGTTCTCAGTATATAAAGTGCCTATTCTGATTCCTGCCATTGCAAAGTCCTAGAAAGGACATGACAAAGTCAATGAAAAATAATGAACTGTGAAAGCAATGTATACGGTTATTGAAAGTCTCACAGTTTTCCACTTCCA
Organism: Neolamprologus multifasciatus; assembly: GCF_963576455.1. Classification (NCBI taxonomy): domain Eukaryota; kingdom Metazoa; phylum Chordata; class Actinopteri; order Cichliformes; family Cichlidae; genus Neolamprologus; species Neolamprologus multifasciatus. The sequence continues at coordinate 60,236,791 of NC_140445.1, read as the reverse complement.
GGCCTCTGTACAGCACATACCTTGCTCATTCCCCACATTATATGCGTCCTCTGTGGGTCGGGCAAACTGAAATAAGGGCACATCATTATGAGATAAGTGGATGTCTTCAGCAGCAGTTATGATGATTCAAGGTCTAACAGACTAATCATGCGGAGGTTAGGTTCACGCAGTACCTGTCTGCACTGAGGACACTCTGAAAGGTGACAGATTCATCAAACACTGTCAGCATGTACACTTCATCTACAATGGCATGGAGAGCATTTCTAAAGCAGGAAAGGAGACAGGAAGATAACATAAATATATACATATTTTCAGCGCAGCAATAATAAGGCCTGGTTTTATATTCTTAATGGATATTTAAGTCGAGGAAAATGCGACATCAATGTAAAACGGTTCCTTCAACGCCCAGTGTCACTGTAAAAGCACTGTGGTTTATGGTTACAACAGCTCAGTGCCTGGAAGGGTCTGTGCAGGGAATTACTCTGGCAAGATCATTTAGAAAACAATAGATGTTGCAGGAGTCTCTTTGGCACATGGCTGCACTTGACAATATGCTGGTGATTAAGAGAGGTCGTAAAACTCCGTCAAGAACGTTTGATATTCCACACACGGGACAGAGCTCTCCGTCATAAAATAAAACAGATCACAGTAGGAACTATATGCAGTGACTTGGCAAAGCGCTTAAAGGAACCGCAGGAATGTAGAGCGAGAGGATTACAGCGTTAGGCCGCAGTGTGAGATAATAGTGAGGCAAACATACCTTTTGGCAAACTCCAGGAAGGTAATCATCTCCTTCAGGCTGTAGATTTCAGCCAGAGGGTTGTGGGGGTTCATCAGGATAACACCGCGAATTGTCAACCCCTTAAAGAAATGGCAGGTTCAACTGGAGGTAAACAGGAACTGCTACACTGTACCTTCACAGTCTTTACAGATAAACTGAAAAAATAAAGTCTCTGAGAAGAACAAAGCATCCAAGGTGTTTATCTACGCTGAGAATTTTGCTCGAGTAATTTTGTCTTTCTTTTAACATTTAAATGTTACTGTTTCAAACCGGCATGCCTTCCCGCGTTACCTCTTCCTTAGCTCTTTGCAGACCTTCTTCTAGTTTCCGTACGGTGAGGCGGAAGGGTCGGTTATCTTTGCCATCAGCCTTTAAAAACGAAAGAAAAAGCAGCCCAACTGGATAGGGGCCAGTGTGCACAAAAACATCCATTTCAAATGCAAAATGCTGCAAGTAACTCGGGTTGTTTCGGCTTCCTACCTCACAATCAAGGGGAACATGGAAGAGTTTTACATCGCTATACAGATGAAGATCTTCAGTGATGACGCCGTAGAAAGGAGTCGGAATAAGGATGGCATCTACGGGATGCAAAACACACAAAACAGGTTAAAATATGCACTTTTTTATTATCTCACTTTTCATTTTAGTATAGAAATAACTAAATGTGCACATATAATCTGTATCATATTGTATTTTCATGGGTGTATATATTGCACAGCTGAGCCATATCTGGTACTATTTTGAGTTGTTACTGGTCATTGCCTTTGCTAACATGGAACCAAAATCACCAACGAAAAGCATCTGCTGATTTCAAAAACATCCCACTAATGACTGGCTCACTCTGCCTTAGTGATTCAGGTAGGCAGTAAATAGGTAAATACCAGCTGACTCTGAGGCTCATGATTTTTTCTTAACGTTGTGACTGAGCAAAACCAATTTACTGCGCCGCTTAAAACGAAGCTTCGCCAGCAGAGGTAAACAGAATGCGCAATTTATGCGGCTGGGTGTTTTCTTTAAAATAAGCCTGCGTAATCCTTCCCATTATCTGTTAAACAAGCAAAAGAGGAACGCGGACTCGACTTCCTCTCTACCGCGCACTCATTTTTATTCATACGGTACAGATATGGATGCATTAAATGGATTGTACGTCAAAGCATATCTGAACCTACCTTTAGGATCACAAATGACTGCAGCAATACATGAGAAGAGGGAACCACAGCCATTCATCACCACAACCTGGACAAACACAGGCATCCACTGTGTTATGAAAGACCCAATTATGGCACTGAGTCCTGATAAATGTGCTTTAAATTAATCCACCTACTAAAACTGCTATTCCTTCCTGTGCAAATTAAGTTGGTGAACCCAGAACTGCTGTCAGTTCAATTGTAGTGTTTGACATTTTTTGATCATTAGTGAAATAAAGCATTCAGCTCAATTGCCTTCATTTTTGATAAAAATGAGAGGCTATAATCCAGAGCACTAGTATAAAAGTGGAATAAAGGCTTATTTGTCAGTAATTATGTGATTTGCTGGACATCGCTATGAGTTACAAGATGAGGACTTTATTTACACAACCTGGGGATTTATTACATCTTCTACCCTTTGTCCTGTATACTGTGTCAATTATTATTATCTTAAAGGTCAATAACATTTATGGAGTCATTATATAGGAGTTGTGCAATATAGAAAGAGTATAAAGTCCTCAGGATTGTGCTTACTGCAAGGTGAGTGATTAATAAAAAGGTGTTCCAGTTTTACCTTTGTTATTAATATGATTCCCTTAACGCACTAAGGTTTTTACATATTCATGTGGCTGTGGCTGCTGTCTTAAACACATTTCATATATTACTTACAGTGCATACTATTTCAATAATAAAAGCAATACCCACGTTGTCAGCTTTTAATGGGTTTGGAGAACAACAGTAGCGAGTCAGGAATTTTGCAACTGCCTCCCTGAGGCTGAGAAAGAGCGAGACGGAAAGGTCATGGGGTTAATGTGCACAGTGAAAGGTTGCTGTTAAAAATGTAACTTCACCACGAGTCACATAACAAATGTGATCCTCATTAAAAAAAGATTAAAAATAAATGTGCATTTAAGTGTCTTACAAAGCGTGCCCCCTCCAGTCTGAATACTGCAACAGGGATGGGTTGATGTGCAGCATGTCAGGCTTGGTCAGCTGTAGGAGAAAAATGGGATTTTTTGTCAAAAAGCAGACAGAATAATTCATAATAATAAGTAATAACAAGTAAATGGCTATACATATATTATTATAGACTGCATTGGATCTAATATTTATCTTACCCGTTTATGAAGAAGATCATAACAAAGTTTGTTCTCACTGGTCCCCATGTTGATAATACCCTGGAAAAAGAAGGAGCTTTTAATAAATGCTTAAGCATCTGTGACTGGTGTTTACAACATTGTGCTCTCCTTACATCAGGGTTGTCTGTATCATGGTGCCGGTCCATTCCATATTGGATGTAGCCCTCCTGGAGGATACCTTCATGGAGTCGGATGCTATTACCACGCTCAGACAGGTAGACGCTATTGCCGGGACCTTCCTCACCCCTCAGTGTTTCCAAAGCATCCTGAGACATTTCGCAGGCCTTGACAGATGTGAGCTGTGACTTTTTTGTCTCCTGATTGAAAACAGACTCTGTCGTGGGAGCCTCTGGAGGTGGCTGGGATGAAGACGAAGGAGCAGAGGGGGCAGGCGTTGTCATCAGCGAAGCTGAAAAACGAGCTAAGGGTGAGGCGGCGGGGTCGCCTTGTGTTGTGGTTTGCGTACCCTCTCTGACAGCGAGCAACACCCCCGTGAGCATGCTGAACAGCCGGAGCTCATGCTGACGCTCTTGTTCTGCCCTCCTCTCCTCCCGCTGCTCCCTGCGCTCCTCCGCCTGTAGCTCTCTCTCCAGCCGCGCCTCCTCCAGTGAGAGGAGACGTTCCTCTGCAGACTGCTGCCAGCTCAGGAAGCTGGCTAGGGCTTTATCCAGCCTCTCCTGACCGCCGCATCTACCGCCCCCATGGCACCATGATGTTTTACCACCCCGGCGCCGCTTCCTCTGTCTCACTGAGGTCTGTTGACGAGAACCCTCCTTTCTGGGCTCGTCGGATGTGTCGTGTGACACGGGACCACCAGCAGCCAAGGTGGTGGCTGTAGCAGAGCCAGTCATGTTCAGGTCACTAAAACCTGAGAATGTAAAGAAGAGAAATACGTTTTTAGCCTGCTATCAATTTTATAAACATATGCTGATTCTAACTAATAATAATAATAATAATAATAATAATAATAATAATAATAATAATAATAATAATGATGATAGTTATCGGCTGACAACCTGAAGGTGAAATTCTTGTATTAAGTGTGCTCTCGGCTCGGCTCAGGGTGTCTTCTGGCTCCAGTAGAGACTGCCCATCAGTTTCCTGATCATCTCCAGAACCATAGTACATCTCAGGCGGTGCTTCGCCGGAGTTCAGCATGCTCTCCTCCACATCTTCACATTTGATATCCAGCGGATCTCCAGCTTTTGGAGGCTGGCCAAAGAGAAACCCACCGGAGGAAGCAGGACCAAAAGAGCCCGCTGGCACTCCTTGCAGGTATGCCTCAGATGCCCCAGAGGTCTGGAACACCTGTTGAGCTATGACAGCTCCGCCTAGGGAGGAGTAGGTAATAGCCGGCCGATTCGCCAGCACTCTGTCCATCACATCATAAAACTTCCAAGACCTCATTTTGTGGTTGTCCTTGATGCGGCGGTACTCCAGCTTCATCTTTTTAATCTTCTCCCTGCACTGGTCTCCTGTGCGGTAGATGCCCTTTTCACGCAAAATGTGGGCGATACGGTCAAACACGCGCTGGTTGCGCAGTGAACTCTCCAGTTCAATCTGCACCGACTCGTCGGACCACAGCTGGAGCAGCTCCACAATCTCCGGGTCAGTCCAGTTGCTGCCTCGCTCGTGCCTCCTACCGCGGAAGTCCATCGTCTAAGTTAGAGGAGGATTTCTGCAACACGGGATGATGATAGCGAAAACGAGCAGGCGGCCTCTGCCAGGCCAACTTCAGGCACACAGACACACGCTGGATTTTAAATGCATTACTCATGTAGTAAAAGTGTAGCTTATACCAACTCACTGTATTTTCTCTCACCTTAAATCAAAAATGCAGCCCTCCGAAATGAGACCACCGTGGAGCTGTCACTTTCATGTGACATCCACGTAGCCCGATACATGTCACGGATGGTTAACCCGGTTTGGACAGGTTTGGGGCGGCAAAGGTTTGTCCAGCTGGGGTTAAGATCTGTAAATCTTTCTCACAGCAAATGTTGTAATAACTTGGAGAAACGGGGAGTAGACGCGCACTAAGATATCTACATCCGGGTTGACGGCACATGCGTGCTGTCCTTATTCCGGGATAACTTTGGTCCGTGTTATAACGCTGGAGCTGCTTAAAGCGGGCTGGTTTTCACTTATACCAGGCTGTAGCGGGGTAGACGCAACCATGCGAGTCAGACTCAAACGGGGAGCTTTGTGTTATAGCCCCCTCTACTGGTTCCAGTGCTGTTTTGTTCGGTTTTTTTGTAAGTTCAGTACATATCCAGGAGATGGCAGTCACACACAGGTGTACAAATCAAGCCAGCCTTAAAGCATGGATGCGTGTTTTGTATACAGTCGTGTCCCGGAATTCCTCCTGTGAGGATAAACTAATCCGCGTTGCAGCTTGAAACAGGCATAATTTTGACACAGTCATCCAATTTGTTTAGTCGTTACTTTAACCATTCTTATATTTATTTAGACTTTTAACTAGTTCATCATAAAAGTAAAAATAATACGATGATACGAATATTATTATTTATCCTGCTATTGTCAAATGAAAAAAGGGATTAGCGTGACTTTAGGCGAGCTACACAACAGCTGGCCCCGTCCCTATAGGAGACTGCGACGATACACATCAAGCGCACACTATAAGCCACTCGCTCTAAACGTGACGTATTTCCTGGAGAAAAGGGTTAGTGGCAAGTTGTTGTAATTTTCATCCAATCCTGAACCGGTTTATTGTATTGGCACGTAGCGGCTTATTTTCCCCTTTGTCTGTCCGTGCTGTTTAATTTGTACGTGTGTAAATTAAAAACAGCACTACTCCAGCCAACAAACAAACCACGTGAAATGACTTAAACCTATTAGAAGAAGCCTCCGAAGACATAACTGGGCTCGACGGTGGAAGTTAACTGGCAAAATATAACCACGGTGGCTGTAAGTTGGTGGAGGATGACAAGCAAGACGGGATAGTTGAACTGAGCACTTTTAGGTGAAGATGGGTGCATGCGGGTAGCCTTGTAAATAATCTCCCGGACCGAGTAAAGGACGCACAGTGTCAGGTTAGATGTAAAGTTGCAAGTGAAACCCGCAGAAGGAGGAATGGGAGTCTCCGCACGGAGGGAGGATGAGGAGGCATGCCGTCTCGGTCCTCACTGTTGTTTGACTTGCTAAGGTAACTCCTACGGCTGACAGCCGCTTTACTGTTTTGCTCATTTTTTTTCTTCTTCTTCTTTTTAATCCGTGAGTTTTTGATGCGTTCAAAGCTGGGAGGGGAGCTGTGCCAGAGTGGGTGGGAACAATGGGAGTATTAGCGGAAAGCGTTTCAGCAGTCTCTGCCAGCGCTGCCAACAGCGCTCACCAGTCCTCCCAGTCAGGTGAATGCTTCTCCAGTCTAGATAACAAGATTTTTTATTTTATTTTTTTAAACCAGTACAGGGGCCTCTCTCTTTTCTTTTTTTTAAATTTATTTATTGGTAGAGACATGGCTTAGTGACATAGTTGGCCAGCTCTGCTCAGACGCGCTCCTCTGCTGAAGTTTATTGGTGGTAAGATAACACGATTGTCCTTAACTGTTGTATTTACAGTGCTGTTTTCTGCAGGATGTCACATTTGGCTCGGCTAATTCAGTTTACAGTCTGCTTTCCACTGTCCTCTGCCTGTCTTGCGCGCACACTCTTTATTTTTGCGGTCTCATAGTTATTCAACCTGACGCTTTAACAGGGAGTAAAGCTAATCAAGTGCATTTATCTGTGTGTGGTGAAGATAGCTGTAGTCAATTTCACTCAGTTCTGTTTGTCTGGCAGGGTTCACCAAAGCAGTGCGTTAGTCTCCGTCAAACACTGTATATGTGCTTGAAGAGCAGCTCAGTTTGAGCAAACAAGCTTCAAAACTAAACCTAAAGTAATCCAAGTCATGCTGTCCCTACCCCGTGGGTAGTATTGTTTGTACTTCTAGTGCAGTTTCCACCAGAAGTAAACCAAAGAAGGAAGTCAAGGTCGCCAGTTGTTGAGGCAAAAAGTATGGCTCGGAGCATCCTTCTTATTCCGACTACGCTACATCACCACATCAAAGACTGACTGATCTTCTGTGCTTTTCCTTTAGGTCTAGGCAAAGGTGTCTTCTTAAGTTTATATAGATAGAGAAAGATTTTGCCGTCAACCTCCAGCCTCCAATCTCCACCCAGTTTGTCACCTGTACTCCTAAATCCAGTACCAGTGGTCCTAAAGGTGTGAGCCCTTAGCAGCACATGGTTTATAAGAGATATAAAACAGGAATGCAGTGGAGGAGAAATAAGTAGGGAGACAAACTTGTCAACAATATAACTCATCTATAAAGTAGGAAGGAGGTTGTCTTAGATGAGGTGGAAGTTTGCCGCGGGGATAAATGCCAAGATTCAGATGGCTGTTAAAAATGGGGTTGGATGTCTCTGTGGGACATTACTTACAGAATTGATTCTTCCTCCTGGACACATTGATGCTGCTGCCCCAGACAACATTTTTATCAGGCTTTTCCATCTCTGTAAGTTATAGACAGTGGGAGCCAGGATGGATTAGGCTTTAGTGGCAGTCAGTCATGGCGTTCTCACTCGCTACACGGCGTGTCTCAGATGATCACCGCACAGCTCACATCCCGCCGTGTAGCGCAGTCCTGATAGAGCACAACATGCCTGTGCAGTGCCTCTGGCTTTCCAATCGCACTCTAACTTGGAGCAATTTTCCCTCTCGGGAAAGAATACTTGGCTGTCAGTGGTACTTCACAAATGCTGCAGCATGGTTGTGTGCCTTGGTTTTCTGTGAGAGGCCGGCCCAGAGCACATGGTGGGTGTAGATTTGGCTGGTGGGCAGCCTGAAATAGAGCTGGAGTGCTGCATATGGTCTGTCACAGCTTTGTGTTCTTGTCATTGCTAATGGAAATTGGCAGTTGCTCTCCATCAAGTAAAGAAATGGATATTGATTAAAAAAAGAAATCTATCTATACCAGTTCCATTATTGATTCTGCTTGCAGACTCTTTATCGATTCACATATGATTAATTTTTTGATTTTTTTTCTTGCGGAGGGAAGACAAACCAGATTTTCATGGGTTAAATGAACTTTTTTCATCTCTGAGTCTGAACAGAGTGCGACAGCAGGAAAAAAAACTTTGTTGTGACTCAGGTGTACAGAAGCTCTAGTGCCATGAGTTTGACGTTATGGGTTTGCAGCACGGGAGCTGTTATAAAAATAATCCAGAACTGATATTCTTGTAAGCACACGATTCCGATGGATTGGAAAGTTTGGAATGGTTCTTGATGCAACTTGTTCTTTATTCTCATCTGTCAATAAGGACAGGATGCTATTTTGTCTCATTATGTTTGTCATGTCGCTCCGGACCGAACCAATTGCACATTGTGTGCCTTTCTGTTGTTTTGTACATATTCCTCTAGTTTGTATATATTCCTCCAGACTGTATATATTTCTTCTGTTTGCTATTTATTCCTGATGTCTTTAATTTTTATTTATTTATTTACTCCTGCACAGTTGGCGTGGAGCACCCATAATTTCTTTGTACATGTACAGTAACAATAAAGGGCTATTCTATTCTATTAAACTCCTTGTCAGATAAATCACATTTAACCTACTGGGAATACTTGTGATAGCGGTGTGCTGTTGACTAAACAGCTGCTCCAGAGCTTTGGGAAATCAAGTCTTTTCCAACTAAAAGAAAAAAATATTTTGAATTTTCTTGTCTTAAGAATTGAGTTTGATTCAGGTTCATGCTGCTGACAATATTGCTTCATTTGACAGATGGTGTTTGAGTTAGTATTGGACGTTGTGCCCTTGTTATTTATTTATCTTTGCACTCAGCAACAATTACTGAGTTTTATGTCAAATTCCAATTTTGAAATCGGAACATTTTAAAATAAATAATGACTGGGTGATGTTATTTTTTTAATGTAATTTATGTTTGGCAAGGATACCTCTAATTTGGTTACAAGAAAGCTATAACAAAGATATGTAAAGTCGTTATAGCTGGATAAAAAGCTTTTTTATGGGGGATGGCAGTAAGGGTAAATTTAGGAATTATACAAATGGGAAAGTATATTTCAAATGCGGATCCTGTTATTTAATTGCTTTAAATAACTGGAAGGCGGCACAATGTCGCCACACAGCAAGAAGGCTCCTGCAAGGCTCCCCAGAAACATGCTTAATGGGTTAACTGGTGAGTCTAAATGGGCTGTAGGTCTGAGTGTGAAGGGTTATCAGTCTGTCTGTGTTAACCCCGCAATGGAGTAGCAGCCTGTCAGCTCTGTCGCCCAGCATCTGCTAGGATAGACTCCAGCCCCCCACCCACCACCCCTCCCCCTGCGACCCTGACTGATTGATACAACAGATAAACAAGTCGCTGCCATAGGTAAATGTCACCTGACTTGTCGATAGGCCGATATCAGTCAACACCGCAGATGTAAGCCGATGCACCGTTCGTCCAATGTATCAATGCTTTACTGTTTGCAACCTATAAAAATGCAGGCCACTAATAGCCACTCATATCATTTACTGATGAGTCAGTTAAGCCGACAATATAGTTTCTGCTGGTGAATATGTTAGGCTGTAACTGTAACCTTTAAATTATATACAACCTATAAAATACAGCATTAGGATAATAATAACAGTGTACTCAAAAAGTGCATTAAAAATCCCCTACCATGTTTATATAATAAAAAATAATGTGGACTATTTTTGAGCAGTTTTAATCTGTTTATTGCTGCAAGTGTTTAGGGTACAGGGGCTGCAGTCTAATGGACTGGGGAAGTTATCAAAACATTAATTAATGGACACTGCTGATTCATCTCCCTCTAATCTCAAACATCTTGAATAATGAGTGAGTCAAAGCACACGAGTCAGTCTGTGCTAAGCTTCTTCAACGGAGCCTGCAAAGTTCTGCTGACCACTGAGCAAGAACAAGGGATCAGCTGATGTGATGCGTCCTCTTGAAGGACAACTTAGTTGCTGATGCTGAAGAATAAGAGCGGATTTTGAATCGTCTAGAAAGAACATCGTGGCAGAAGTTGTTGCTCCTACTCTGTTTCAGTAGTAAGAAATTACTTTCGGGGAAAAAAATAAAAGATTTCTCGTCCTCCTTATCAAAAGGGCCCACTTAACGACTTTTAGAAGTCCTGACAATAGCTTGAAACAGAAAGTGCTCAGTTAATATTTCAAATCTGTCATGTTATTTTAGCAAATCACGGGTCATTTATCCACCCCTGCACGTCCACTGAAGGTTCAGTGTTGTAGTAATCTCAATCGAGGTTATGCAACTCATTTTGTATTTTCATTGTAGTTTAGATTCTGAAGTCTTAGTTCTCCTTTGGTGTGAAGGTTGAAGCTGCGGCTTACTTTTAGGCCTTTGATGTATATTGTAAGAGTAAGCAGCCACTTGTTAATTCCTCTCCAGGCTGCATTTTGAAAGAAGGTGTTTTGGGAGTTGTATTATAATGTGCTTGTTGTTTTCCGCAGTGCTGTACGAGGGGGAGGGACCCCACCAGTACCACCTCTATCTCCTCTCTCTCTTCCCCTATTCTCGCTCTCCATCTATTCTTCCGTCTCTCAGCCGTCTCGGTAACAGCGGACCCCTGCTCCTGTTTTTGTGGCGCTAGCATAGTGTCTAATGAGCTCAGAAGAAATACTCCACAGGAAGAGTGACAGCCCGTGGTCATGTTTCCACCATTTCTCCTGTTGTGCTCAAATCACACCCACACCACATTTGTGAAGCCACAGAAGCGAGCGTCTACTCTTTGAATAGTTTGAATCTATGCAATCTGCGCAAATGGGATAATTGTTTGGATGATTGAGCGATTGAGGGTATTTTCGGGGAAGTGAGGAGTTTACAGCAAAAACAGCAGTTGCCTCCAAATTCCTACTGCTAAAAGCATATCATTTGGAGTTGGGAGGTTTTTCTTATCAGTCCACAAGGAAAGGATTTTGGTCAAAATAAAAAAAATGTGTTTACGACTAACCCGTCATTTATTTTCTTCCTCTTGTCCAATGTCGGATCATTGTAGAAGCACATTAAGCAGGATATCCCAGACTTCTTTTTACCCAGCAACATTTCCAGACTCCTCCTGGGGGATCCCGAGTTTATCGTAGCCCAGGTAACATATAAAATGTATCTGGAGGAATTTCAATCTAACCCAAAGTCCTTAGGGTAGCTTTCTCTGTGAAATGCATGAGCCACCTGAGCTGGCTCCTTTTAACATGAAGGAGTAGTGGATCTACTCCAAGCTTTCTCAAATGTACGAGCTTCCCACTCCGTCTCCAAGGGCGTGCTTCCATTCGGTACGGCTGCCATGTAGCGTGCACTAGCACGACAGTGCCCGCTCTCTCACTGACCTGCACATACACTGAGATTAGCGATTGGGACCGGAGTACACATCAGTTCATCTCAGCATCTCAAATCCCCTTTCTCGTGCTCACTCACTCTCAAATAGAATACTTGAAAAACACATTTGCAGAGTACAAAAAGGGTCATGACTTCAAGGATTTTGTGGCTTGATTGGGAAAGTAGTGTCACACTGTCTTCTCAAATGCACCAAACATTTGCTGATTACCTAAACTGTTTTTCACTGTAGCTATATGAAACACGGCATACTGTTCTTGGGCAGATTTTGTACTCCTATTATGCGAGGACCACTAAATCTTACCTGGACCCACCTCTTCAAGCAGGTCAGGGCACAGCACAGAGCAATCACACATGTCAAACAAACTGTAATTTTTGGGGTTCAACGTGACCTGGCGTGGTACGGTTAGTTTGGTATGAGTGTAACCTGAAAGCCTGAGCCCAGCTCCTGTGCAAAGGAAAATATTTTCAGTCAGTTGCATCCACAGCCTCATTTTTCTTTCTATCACTACCCAGAACTCATGACCATAAATGAGTGTCTGAATGTAGATTGACTGCTCCTTTTACCCATTACTTGTGAAAAAATGCCAAGATACCTTCGCTTCGGGGAAAAAACAAACCTGTCTGTAGGGAGCGATCCACTTTTTTCCAGCAGAGAAATAAATAGAATTTATTTTTTCAATCTAAACTGAAGGTTTGAGGCTGAAACTTTCCCAGATGTAGTAAAAAAGTTTTTAGTTGCGTCGTAAATCTAAAAGGCTGAATTCGAAAGATAAATTGTATGATTCAAGAAATTGTGCTGCCTTCTGCCCTTTTTGACATGGTCAGGTATTACTTTCCATAAGGCATCTTACAAATCCACTGCCATCTTTCTATCCACCACATCCTAGGGCTCAAAAATAAGACGTAGTCCTGCAACCAGTGGTGTAGCCTCCTCATCCTATGATCTTAGGATAACGTCAAGAGACACAGCAAGTTCTTTAAAGCTTTGAACATCCTACCTGCCAGGTGTTTTAAAAAGTTGTGCACCAAGAAAGTATACCTAGGAAAATGTGCACTGTTGAAGGATCTGGACTGTCACTAACTTATTCAAAGCACCTGGTGACACTAGATAAAGTATGCTGGGGTTTTAAAAGCCAGATCACGACCAACTTGAACGAGTATTGGAGAGCTGAGAGAGTTTGATTATGTATCCAGGTATACTGTAGTTTGACTGCTGCTAAAAAAAACATTAAGGAAGCACTTGATCATCACAGTATAATGCAAAGGCTGTGAAACCTCAGGGATACCAGTCTGTCCACAAACACAAGGAGACAGGCCGTTACATAAGACGAGCTGAAGAGGGTCGTAGAAACAGCAGGAGCAGCACCAGAGCCTTACAAAATGACCTCCAGCAGGCTACTTGTGTATGTTTCTGACCAGACTGTCAGAAACATACAAAGACTTGGACTCAATGAGGGTGCCATGAGCTCCTGACAGCACCGCGCAGTGCAGCTCAATTGGCATTCGCCTGAGAGCTCCAGAACTGGCAGGTCCGTCATTGGCACCCTGTTCTCTTCACAGATGAAAGAAACTTTGCATTGACCACGTGTGACAAATGCCACGGCAGCCCCAGCCCTTGGTCTGTCACATGTGTGTATGCCTTCTAACTGGACAGATGGATAACACTGAAGTAATGACTAGTTTAGTGACTTTGTATTATACTGTGATGATCAAGTGTTCCCCTTTTTTGTCTTTTTAGGGTTTCTAAGGCAATGAACAGCTAACTTAACAATTTTATACTTTAAATCTAAAAATCCTGATGTTCAGAAATGTTGATATAAATATTCTAAATGGAAGTGTACCAAATTGGGGGGGTCTACACTGCAAATAAGTGTGTTGTGTGGATTGATACATTTGATATGATTTTGTGTGATCAGCAGCGTTACCACTGAGCCATTTAGGCCTGTATGGTCTCTATCTCCTGTTTTCTTAGGATGAGCTGATATACTTAGCAGATAACCACATCTTATCTGTCTTCACACTCTGAGTCAGTTAACTTACCTTAAAGCTTTCCTTTTCATGTTTGACTTACAGGCTCCGTTTTTATGATCCAAAGAGCTACAAATCAAAGAGCAGCAGATGATCTCAGTTGAAAATCTCGCTCATTTGAACATCTGCTCAAATAATGGTCCTTTTTAGCGTGCTTATTTTACTATTCTGTTAAATGTGTTGAAAGTACCTTTTCATACCTAATAAGCAGTCTGTTATTTAAAAAAAATGGAATGCCTTATAATGAAGAGAAGTGCGTGAGTAACATTTAAATATTTTCTTCCTCAGACACGTTTCCCCTCTTTTTGCCAGTAGCTGTATATTGGTTTGCTAGGAGCTCTTCCTGTATTGCAGCAACATGCCTACTGTATATCATTATCATACATTACCATTTCAAGTCTCAAAAAAATGAAAGAGAATTGGAAAATGATTTCATTTTTGGCACAGCCCTTGTCTGTTTCTGACCTAATATTTATGCTTTGCACATTTATTAAGATGTGGTCTTCTTCTCAGAGTCTGACAGCAGACTGTGAGTAAGTTTCATGCTTGATAAGGTCTGTGGGTGTGGTGTCTATTTTTGATGCAGTTCTGGGTTTGTTTTTGTGAATGGTGTCTGCGGTTGGTAATTCAAACCCAAGAGTGACCCAGTTAAGAAGGCCATGTTTGTGTTTATAGCTTGCTCTGTCCTCTCATCTGCAGGCCAGTGTTCTACTTTGCTGCTGTAAGGTGGAGCATCCCCACTCTGCCTGGGACACAGCAACAGACGGACAGATAAACTGCGCTGTGAAGTTGTCCTTTTAATGGATGCCAGGGAGGCCCTGCTTCTCTTGTGGACAGTCTTTGTCCTGCTGACAGCTGAACTGAATTGGATTGATGCTGCAAAGGTCTACACCAACACGTGGGCTGTCCAGATCAATGGGGGCCCTGGGGAAGCTGATCGCATCGCCAGGGAACATGGTTTCATCAACCATGGCCATGTAAGTTCTACGTCTCTTACTCCTTCCTTGTATTACAGTGTCTAAAATGTTATACTATATATGTCGCATATGTCCGTTTGGATTAGTTTTTCTCCTATATACCACCTACCTACTAGATTTTACTTTACTATACACAGCCATGGTTTGTTACAGCCAAGTCTTGCAAGTCTCAGGCTTACAAAGCAAGTGTGCATTAGAGAGCCTTCTTTTTTTTCAGTGGATTGCTAAAGTCTGGCCTCTTCCCATTTCTTGTAGCTTAAGTGCGGCATGCATGACTTCTTACCACGCTGGCACATACCCGTGTTTGCAGAACAGTGGTAGAAATAGACGGCAATAATAAGGGTGATATTTTAGGGTCTGAAGGACGGTGGCTCTGTTTAATTATGATGTAGCTAGTTTAATTTTATTGCTAGCACTTCAGTTGCTGTTTGTGGCCTTGCCAAGTCATTTTATTTAATTAAACTGTTGTATCACACAGTTTTGAGATACGGGAGAGGGGAAAAAAACAACTGTCAGAGGGTGAAGGATGAGGAGGAGAGACAGAGAAGTGACTTATTGTTCTTTCAGCGTATTAGGTCCCTCACATATCAAAATGCTTCAGAGGCTAAGCTTTTTCATATTTGTGCTCAGCACTTGACAGCGAGTCGCTATTTGGTCCCCTTTTCCCTTGTTGCTTCACTTGAGACTTTACTTCATTTGCATGTGTCTGTGTGGAGCTGCTGGAGTGTCACACACACACACACACATGCACACGCCAGTGAGCAGCCCTATGGATTACTTCTTACGAATATGCGTAGGAGGTTCTGCATATTCCCGTCCCACCTCTACCCACCTCAACTAAAGAGGATTCTCTGAAAGAGAGGTTTGCGAAATTAAATCGGGCTTATCTCTCCTGCCTTTTTATTGTCAAAGATGGTTTTGTCTGGAGTGCGAAGCCAGACGTTTTTAGTCTTTTATCCTAGCAAATAGTTGTAGTTCGGGTTTTTTGACAATCTGGACAAGATTAGACTTGTGTCAATAGGAAATGCTCTTTACGCCCATTATAATAGGTCACATCCATGTGACCAAACGTTGAGCCTCTCTGAGGAACTTAAGTTATTTTTAAATGTGCAGTTTCTTTAGTATTTATGTAGATACTGCAGTAGCTTCAGGCTTAAAGTATAAAACTATTGTAGTGCAGGATAAAAGAAGGCTTCGGTATATTGGCCCCTGACACTTATACTGTAAAACGATTCTGTAAGTTCAGGATAGAATGAATTGGGTAAAATGAACGCATCAATATACTGCTCACAAAATACAGATATATATACTCTAGAGCCAAAAAAGTATCTCTTCTCAGAATGAGGTAATTCTTCTTTCTCTCATATTCCTCTAATGTGATCACTTTCCCTAGGAAAGAAAAGTTTAATCAGTTCCTGCCTTCTGTTTATCACTGTTGCCCTCATTTCACCCAGCTACAGAAACATTTTGAGCCTCTGCCTATAATACCACTTAATTAAAGGATAGATGTTTAGTTTTCTACTTTCTGTTAATTACTGATTACGTCAAATGAAGAGATGCTGGCAGAAGGCAGAGAAATGAATCCTCTAAGATGACTCTGGGTTTGCGAAATCTATGATCCCGTATGGCAGATTGTCAGTTAAGTGCACACGAAATTAAGCTAAGGTCCTGGAAAATGAAAGAGAATTGCATGCAGACTCATTTTTGAAGAGTGGGCTCTAAGAAAAACCCACTTACCTCAGCCCAACCAAGCCTTTAGCACATTTCTCCAAAAGCGGAGGGTTCTGGGTTTTTTTCCCCTGCAGTGTGGATGTGGGAGGCAGATATTCCAAGGGTGGTGGTTATAGCTGGCTGCAAGTTTAGGGAGAAATGATACAAATACTAATTTCCTAAACACGGTGAAAGCTAGGAGCGTGTGTGGGAGACGCGAACAAAGAAAGGAGTAAAGCTAGTGTAGCATGATGTAATGGACAGAAAAGTGCTGGATGACTGGAAGAAATTTAGTGTTATCCACCGTCTGGAATTAGATTTTGTAGGAGTACATCTTCAGTCATTGTTTTACAGAAGCACCCAAATAAGTTTTATTTTAGTCTCTCCTGAGTGGGTGCTATGAGAGAATGATGATATACGGGCTATGTGCAGTATCTGCTCTCTGACAGTGTAGTGTGGGTTATGTGAGGGTATGAGTTAGGCAAGACTTTGTAGAGCTGGCAGCTTAGAGAGGGAATGACTTATTCATTTTCCCATCATCCTTGGTGGTGGTTCTATAAGGCTCTTGTAGAGAGGAAAGAGGCTGATGTATAATCAGGACTTAATTGGATTTTTATCACTAATGTGATTACAGGATCATCACGTAACTGATTATTTGTTCACTGTGGTGCTTAGAAACACCTTATTGTCTCTGCACATCTTTTTGTATTTGCAGATTCACTTATTATGTTTCGGCCTCATTTTCTTTTGAGTGTATAAGGGATAATGTGCATATGCGGGTTTGATTATGCTTCATGCTGATATTTAAGTGTAAATGTCATCAAGACTTTGTTTGTCGGCATCGTTGCATCTGTTTGTTGTATCTGTGTTAAATTTTGGCCTCCTTTCTTCGTAATGCTTTGTGTCTGTGTGGGAGTTCTATGGTAGGGTTAGGAGCTAAATGTCATGTTGCGTTCTTGGTGAGCCAAGTCAGAATCATTGTTTTTATGCGGATGGGCAGGCTCTGTAGGTGGTGACAGACTGAATCACCCTGGATTAGACGTCTAACGCCACAGCCTTTCTCTGTGTTTCTTTGTCCTTCTCTCTTTCTGCATCTCTCCATCTGGCTCTCCCAGTTTCTTTCTATTTATAGCTAACCGACTGTAAACATGTGGCTGTAGTGTAATCTCAAATAAGGGCTTTTTTGTTCAGCTTCACACAGTCAGCTCCCTTGGCGGGGGGCCTTCTTTTAAGACTGCAGGAAAACACTCCATTAGGGCTGTGCGATATGACCAAAATCTCATATACCAATATAAAACATCTATCGTCCAATAACGATATAAATCACAAAAAATGTAACATTTTCTGTAAATTCTGTGAATCTCGGGTAGGTGAAGTGTTTCCAGCTGGGCGTCTTGTACCTGGAGTCAAGTGTTTTAACCGATGCATGAAACTACACATTTTTAGACATAAGTTGTAACGGTCGCCATTTTCTTTGTGAGTATTTATTATTAGTATTTATTATTAGTAGTATTTAAAGCCTGTTCTAACGTTTGAGTCTAAGGTTTATTTTTTAGCACCTGACGACTGTTTGTTTGCTTCTAATCCGTCAATACTCTGCATACTTTTTCACGTGATTCCGTTTATTTTGAAAATTCTCAACAGGATCTTGAGCTTTATTGTGAAAGGTTAATGTGGAAAATAAACAAGCGGACATGCGATGGTTTTACCGTCGTTGTTGCTAACGACAGCCCATAAAAACAGGCGCTTGTCCATCCGTAGTGTGGTTATATTACATATAAGAGAAAGAGAGAACTTTAAGAAATTAATATAGCCACTACAGCGACCATCAAAAAAAAAATTGCCGTAAACAGTTTATTTTGCGACACCACGAAACAAACGATAGCGTAAAATGAAACGATAGACGTTTTTATATCGTCATCCGATATATATCGTTATATCGAACAGCCCTACACTCCATTGGCTTCAGTGTTGCACAGCTTACAGACCATTCCCATTCAATGAATGAATGTTTGATTGCAATCATTTTGTCTCAAGTTATAGTACTAAAATACTCCTTCAGACTCAACTTTTCTGTGCTAGGTGGAAGGTTCTGCAATCTGCAGTTGTCTCTGCATGATACCTTGCCAACTATGTGACATGTCAACCAACTGGCCTATTCTCTCTCTTCCTTTATTTGATTCAGTGAGCTTATTTGATTGGCCAAAAAAAAAAAAGAAATGCAACAAAATGATTTCATGAAATACATCTCACTCTCACGCACTCCCTTTCTTTCTGTCATCATGTAGTGGCTGTGGGAGATTGTCACAACACACCAGCACTGAGTGCATGCAGATGTGGCACTAATGCTTTTAAGGCCGTTTGTTTTTCTAGCGAGAAGAGTTTGATTATTTTCTATTTGAATGTGATTTGTAAAGTGAGCTCTGAGAGAGAGAGGTTGTTTATATTAGACTGTATTATTGGTTTTTATCTTGCATTCATTTGCCTTAAGTGCAATGGGGAGGATGTGTTTGTGTGAGAATGTGTCATTGGTTTGACTCTTTAAATACCCCCCCAGTTATTTTAAGTAAATAGTTTCAAAAAAGCAACATCAATTCTTTTCTTTAATCAGTTAAGATTACTTTCTTTCCCTTTCTTGCACATAAACTTCTTCAACCCTTTAGGCTCAATCATAAAGTTTTATTTCACTGTTCTCCTGCATATAGACGTGCACCTGCCTGCAGTATTTGCTGATTTTGGTTCCTCATAGGACTTTGAAAAAAGAAATGGGGAGAAGTGCTTCTCTGAATAAAAGTTGCGAAGTCTTGCCGTTGGCACTAATGAACCTCAAGAGATGGAGTCTGAAGTGGTCCTAATATATTATAATGTTAGCAAGAATTTATTCCAAGAAAGTGTAAGATTGAGTTGACTTTCCTTTTTTGCTCTACCAGACTGGTGATAAATTGAAAGAAAAACCAACATAAGGTGTCATTGTAAGGTGTGCTCCGCCATTGTTCTCCCACTATAGCTTCAGTACACCTTGACATAGATTCTACCAAGTCTCTGGGGCTTACTGAAACGATGGAGCACCTTTCTCCAGCAAAAATCTTACGTCTGTTCATGATGGAGAGCGCTGCCCCACACAGTCAGCCTTAAATCTCTGGGGTTTTACTTGGGTTGAAATCGTGACATATTATTCACATCACTTTCATACTTATCAAGGCTTTCAAGCGACCCTTTCTGCTATATGGATGGGGGAACTTTGGTCATACAAGCGACCACTTTCATCTGGATTTATTGTAGGATTAAGGTGATCACCCAGAATAACTTCATATTAATTTGTAGCGACTCTTCTCTATTAGGTCGACAAGTGCATCGAACCGTGCCAGGAAGATGCCCCACAGGACTGTTGGGCTCAGGGGTTCGGGGTTTTCCTTTTATTTTTTTATGTATCTTAAGTCGGAAGTCATTTCTAGAATGAGTTATTTCTGCCTTTGTTTCTGTCCTTTCTTTTGCCTTCAGAGAAATGAAAATTTTAGGTCATGCACTACAGATGATTCTGACAGTGTCTGATGGTCACTGTAACCATCATATTTTCCCCACTTGTTGTCAAAAACATGTTTTCTTTTTCTTCTAAACCACAAGAAATGAAATGTGTATAAAATGACACAGAAGTCCATAGTTAAAAGCATAGCTTGCATTTAATGAAATGTTTGCAATTATGTCATTCACTTTTCACTAGTAGCCAACCTGTTGGCAAATGGTTTGGATACTCAATACAGATTCGAACTCGATGATAAGGAAGTATTATTCTATTATATTTAAAGATTCACTGCGTGTTTTTTGTCAAGCTGACATGTTTGGAAAGGTTTTTGAATAGATGTCTAGTTAGTGCATTCAAAAAAGGTGATGTTTTACATTTACTTCTGCTGCATGTTTTGCACACATTTGAAGGACGAAGTCTCAGTCTGTCAAGAGTGCCTTTAAAGTTAAGTGTTCATATTACCATTATGTGAGTTTGTGCTGTAACCAAGATACTAAAAGTGGAGTCAAAATCATTTTTAATGTCCATATTGAGGTGGCAAAGCCCACTTTTTTTGTTTGTTTGTTTTCAACTGGACATAATATATCAAAATGTTAGTCTAATATGAAACTCACAAGTAGCATTTAGTGGGCACCAGTATAACTTAATGTTAGAGCAGGTAACCGTGTGCTTTATGGCTGAAATGCAGTGGCCCAGGTACACGTCTTTCCCCTGTGCTCTCGCCCCTCTTTCCTGTCAACTCCTGTTTACTATTCATGTCTGATGCCACCATATTTAGGAAGTGTTTTACAGAGCACTACAAAATAGATCGCAGTCTAAAGGAAACGTAAACGGTTAAATAAGACCATCAAATATGAAGAAAGCAAAAGGTGTAAATAATATGGGAAATAAGTGAAATAAATACAATAAATGTAAATGCCTTGAGCAATAAAGATAAGTCAACAAAGAAATAGCTGAGAGGGAATGAAAACTGTTTTATTAACAGAAAGCCTTGGACGTTATGGCAACACAGCTTTCCTTTTGGGACAAAACGCAACTCTCCATGCAATAAATTGTTTGAAAGCCCAGTGAAAACTGGGCTTTCTGTTTTTTTGCTTTTTGCTTTTTGTTGGGGCGAGGTTTAAGAAAGTATCGGTCTCTAGTAGCATTAGGCTCTGTAAATGTAGATCAGTGTATTTGCTCCGAAGGGGTGTGTGTGTGTGTGTGTGTGCGTGCATGTGTGTGTGTGTGCGTGTATTTGTTTTTGTAATTATTTATCTCCCTTATCCTGGGGTTTGATGCAACTTTCTGCTCCTGCTCACTGGCTCACAGCTATACCGTAAACCCCTTTTGATCTGTAACAACACTCCACAGCCTGTACTGGCATTAGGTTGCCATGGTGAAAATTGCCAGAATATTATTTCCAGCAGATTGACTCTGGTGCTGGAAGAGGGCAGTCATTTTTTATTTTTTTTTTAAATAAAACTATGTCATGCATTATCCTATATCTAGGCCACAGCTGTCTTTTTCAAACGTTTTGTAAGGCTCCTATGAAAGTGATGTTTACTTTGTGTTCTGTTTTTCTTACTGTGTTCATTTTCACTGGTCTTTCTTGAATATGAAGTATTCGCTATAGACAATCTTTCGCTTTCTTCTTTTTCTCTAAAACCACACATATCAGAGGTATTTTATGCCTGCATCATTCTGTCATCCTTTCTGTCAGTGTCTTTTTCACTCGCTGTCCTCTTTAATCTCTTCCTCTCTTAAAATGTCCAATATTAATAGGTTGTTTGCAGGCCTGCTTTCTTCTTTTTGTCTCTCTCTCCTTTAGTGAACTTCATCCTCAAGCTTCTGTTTTATTTCAGTGTTTACTGATCTGAGTAAAGCGTCCTTTCTTGTCCCCAAGCTGTCTCTCATTTAAATGCACTACTTCATTATATGTAGCCTGCAGCCGTAGACCTTTTAGATGTTTCCAAAATTGTCTCCTAAAAGCGGGTTGGTGCTCTGCCAGAGAGAGATCCATGGACATCGTTACTCAAAAGATTCTTTAATAATCTTTAATAATCAATAATAATCAATAATAATCAAATAATCAATAATCTTTTCTGGCATTGTTGTATTTTTACTCAGTTGTATATAGCATTTGTATTCTATTTTTTTCTTATTGTATATTTTATTCTATTTTATTCTACTGTATATAGTATTTTATTTATTCTATTCTGTACAGTTGTGTACTGTATTTATTCTTATTGAATTCTAATTTTTGCTTCATAATTTTTGCACTTTCCACTTCCTGCTGTGACAAAACAAATTTCCCACGTGTGGGACTAATAAAGGTTATCTTATCTTATCTTATCTTATCTTATCTTATCTTATCTTAAAACTCAGGCTCTCATTACTCCTGTTATTAACAGCAGGTGGTAACATGTTTGCACCCAAACTACTTAAGAATGATGGTCAGAAGGGGTGTTTTAGTGGAAATGCTGGTTGTACTGGTCGGATGACTCAAGGACTTGACAGTATAGATCCAGTATATGGAAAAGGATTAAGTCTATCAGACTGCTCTGAGTTCCTCTTGAGATACGGAGCCAGCCATGCATGTGGATCTTCAGCCTTCATTCACGACTCCTTTCTTCAGGGAGAGCTTTTTGAAAGAACACTTGCATTCATAATGTGGCCAGTATTGACTACTTTTCTTTTGCAGTGCTTTGACTTTTTGTTCACAAGGAAGAATGAAGCTTCAGCTTAATTTAACTGGAGGCACAAAAGGCTCCACTTTTCCTACCTTGTGTTGCTCTTTAGCTGAAAAAAATCACTCCCACAGATGTTACTTACTGAGTATGTTAAGATTTATAACATATTGCAGTATAAACAATACGTTTCTGCTGACTCTGGACTGCATGAACCTATTTCCTGATGTTTTATGTCTATTAAAGATTTTTTGCTGTTGTTATTATTTTGCTTGTATACACTTGTATTCACTCACTTGTAATTTTTTTTTTTTTTGTCAATGTCTGTAATCACTGGGGCTTGGGCAGGTTCGTTCATGGTCCAATCATCCTTTTGCTGCCCTATGGCATCACTGATGACCAGTAGCATTGCTGCCAGGCAGCGGAGGAAACTGTTATTGTGGTGGTGCTATCCACTCTCTGTAACATTCAATCTGTGGCCAAAACACATTTTTTAAAAAGTGCACAGGTAAAAATGAATGCACCGGGAGTTTATTTCTCACGTCCAGCATTAAGAAACATTTTCAGGTCTACACACAATGCTGATTGATTTTAACCAACTATAATTAGTGTATGTAAGTAATTGCGGCATTAGTAGCTATTTACACATTTGCCTACCACACTAAAGTGCCGCTGTTTGATCCAGGGA
Source organism: Neolamprologus multifasciatus (assembly GCF_963576455.1). Lineage (NCBI taxonomy): Eukaryota > Metazoa > Chordata > Actinopteri > Cichliformes > Cichlidae > Neolamprologus > Neolamprologus multifasciatus. Next base: position 60,213,721 of record NC_140445.1, on the reverse strand, counting down.
GGTGACAAATAAACATGTAATATGAAAAATTGCAATTATTATGTTTCCTACGCCTACTCTGATAATGATGGCAATGAATCACCTGAGTGTTCTTTTTGAAGGCTCTGGTTTTTGTTAAAAAGGTTAGAGATAGCTCCCCAAAACTATTAAATCAACAATTTCCTGACATTGATTTTAGAGACAGTTTTGTCACTAGTCTGTTTATCTGTATTTTAACAATATTTGTGAAAAGGTGAAAAGAAGGGAACCTAATTATTCAAATACCATATTTTCCGGACTACAAAGCGCACCTGAATATTAGCCGCACAAGCTAAAATCAGGGGAAAATCCTGTTTTGTACATACATTAGCCGCACCTGACTAAAAGCCGCAGGTGTTTCAATGTTGACTTATCATATGTAAGAGAATATGCACAAAGCGAATTGTCAGGAAAGAGATGGCTGTTTGGAGACACATCCCTTTTATTAATATTTTGAAAAACAAGTTATGGGTTCATATTTGCATAACTTTTTAGGTATATGTACAAGTAGTGGTAATTACAAGTACGAAACATGTACTGTGCATCATAAATGAGTAACAAATGTAGTACATAACAATAACCTACAGCACACCAGAAAAATAGATTCGGCCTACCTTTTAGGCTCAGGTGCAGTGATTTAACAAGAAGAAAAGTCAGTCATTCACCACCATCTTTCTCTTCTTCCTGCGCACTAAAACCACCAAAGTCCTCTTCTCCAGTGTCGGAAACGAACAGGCTCAGGATGGCTTCGTCATCAAAACCAAAGAAATCCTCGTTGTCAGTGTCAGAGTCGAACACCCTCAGAACGGCCGTGGCGGTGTCCTCCTCTCCATCATGCAGCAGTCCAGCCCTTCAAAATCCGTTGGTGATCGTGGATGTTTTCACACTTTTCCACGCTGTCAGAATCCACCGGTGGAGTTGGGCATAACTTGCTTTTCGCAAGTTTATCACCGCTCATCATCCACGCCTCCCACTGAACGTGTAGCGCTACTTTGAAGTTTGTTTTTCGCGCTACTTCGTACGGCACTATGTTGCCTGGCGGACGGACATGTGACCAACATACCACTCTTGAACCCCGATCCTTCCGCCAGTGAAGTGCTGTACAACAGTGGAACAAACAAAACAAATCCTCTCACAAAAATCATGGACAATCCATAGAAAAGCCGCACCTGACTAAAAGCCGCAGGGTTCAAAGCTTGTGCAAAAAGTAGCGGCTTATAGCCCGACAATTACGGTAACTACAAAGAAAAGGGTGGAAAGGAAAAACTATATACAGTTTTTAGAAAGGCAGCATTTTACCTTTGACTTTTGTTTTGGAAGGTAGCAGAGAGATAAATCTGTAGTACCAGTCAAAAATCAATGAAGACTTGGCTATATATTTAAAAAATTTCTTCAGTGCATGGAATTATGAAGTAAACAAAAAAAACCTGAATATATATTACTTTTTTTTTTCCTACGGTGAAGCTGCCTTTTGCTTTGACAGGTTTGCACATTCCGGTCTTATTCTCAGTAAGCTCCTCAAGTCCCACCTGGAATGTGTTTCCAGCACTCTTTAAAGTATTCCTGTTTATTCTGAGTACTTTTGGCCGCTTTTCCATCCTCCTGCGGTCCAACCTGTCCCTAAGCATGCGGAGGCCGAGCAGCCTGACAGTCAATCACTCTTCTTTTCAGATAATTATCCCTTTGCAAAGCCTGGAAGCCATTCCTGGTGATGACCTCATGGAAGTAGGATACTCCCAATGCTGTGCAAAGAAGTCTTAAAACTATGTCTAGCTTTAGGGATCTATAGTGTTTTTGGTTTATTTTACACTTTCTTGTTTACTACTCAGTTCTGTATGGGTTATTTCACAGTCTAGTATTCCACAGTATAGATTATAGTAAAAACCCTTGAATAAAATTTGACTGGAACAATATGTGAAGAGACAGGTTTTCGTTTGTGATATAAATTCTTGGCTTAGGATGTTTGCCCGTTCATGCAGCATTCAGGTGCATGTAACAGAACAATTTCTACAACAGCGAACAGCACGAACGGTTTGGAGGAAGACTGCATGACAAGCAGTCAGATTAGTGTTGCTGCAGTGGCTCGGGCTTGTGAACTCGCTCACGCCAAGCTGTCTGCAGACATTTATAATGACGTGGAACACAAAAGCGCTACAAGTGAACCGCTTTCGAGAAAGTGTAACATTTCTTTTGTTGGAATAATGAGTCAGTTATAGATTATGCCAAATCAATACATGGACCAGCCAAAAGAAATAACTAAATTCCTTTGGTTTCAGCAACAGTGACTATGAAACATTCTAAAGTGCAATAATCAGATCGAAATGAAAATGCTCACCCATTTGCCAGGACTGAACAGCAAAGCTGGCAGTGTCATTGTTATTGCCATTACTGCAACTGCTATTGCTGCCACAGTCAGTAAATATTATGACTACTACTGCTAATGTCACTCCTACACTTACTGACGACCCTAAACATAACTAAAAGTAATATAGCTGCTTAAAGAAAAAAAAAAAAAAACTGTGCTGAATTTTTTAGGCAAGAAGAAGAAGACGCATTTCAGTGAGGAAGTCTGTAGTCAAAGGAAGATTATTTCTATCTGTAGTAATTTGTTTTTAGCGTTCCGGGATCTCACCCCACCCCTTTCCATGCACATGCAAAGAAAGCAGAAGATGGAGAGACCACGCCTCCTCGCCCTTCCAGGGAGAGCAGCAAGATCCTCATATAGAGCAGGCTTCAAAGAAAATGAATATGATGCTGATTAGGACAGACACAGATTGAAAATGAGGACCAGGTGGAGCTGGGTTACTAAGTAGCTTGCAGATGCAGAGCAGTCGTAGGCAGTTGTCTTAAAAAGTACACCCTCTTTAGGATTTGCCACCTGGATGCACAGACGGGCATCACCTGAACCAACAGATGTTCTTAGCTGGCATTGAGAACAGCTGATCTGCCAGGATTACAGATGAGCTTGACTTTATGACATTTACTGTTTGTAGCTATTTTTTTTATTACTAACATAATGCAAGGAGGAAACTGTTTACATTTACTGATTGAAAGTGTGTTTCTTAAAGTTGATCTAGGTCACGGCAATAGCTTTTTAAGGTGTGCTAAAAGCTCCTCTTTTCTTTGTGTTTGTACTGGGAGCTTCGGAGCTCATCCGTTATCCTGCCCAGAGGTTAGAGTGCACAGGTGCTGAGACAGACTTCAGCTCCCTCTTTGGGAAATAACCTCCAAGCATTCTTCACAACAACGACAAAAAGCTAAATAAGGAGCTTAAGATACTCATTTCAGCATTATCATTTGCTATCTGGTGCTTCCAGTTTAACGTATTAAACCCATCCCTTCATTGTTCCACATTGAAAAGTCTTGCTGCCACAGTTAACACAGTACAATCAGATTAGGCTTCCTTTCCCCTTTCACAGCCGTAGTGTTTAGAAAATAGCACTGCAGATATAATATGGAAATATTGTTTTCAAGGATAGTATAAATACAAAAAGGAATAGAAATGGTAAAGTTGGAGATAAGGTGCGATTTGTTACCAAGGGATACATGTGAGAGATCTGATCCGGGCTCCGCCAGTATTACAATCTTCTGTGCAAATCACCTCATTTTAATCCTTGTGAGGTAAAACATGAAACAGCACAAACAGTGAAGGCTGAGCTAAAAGTATACAAAAAGTAATTTGACTGTGACTGAGGACACAAGACGAGTTATTAAGACATTATTAGTTTATTCTGCTGTAGTCCCAGATTCTGACATCTTTTATGAAATGATCCATATCTCTGAATGACTCATAATAATATGCTTTATTTGGTGGTCTACTTTTTTTTTTATTTTTCATTTTTCAAATGTTTTATTCTGTTTGGATGCCAGTGTGTAATACCTTTTATTCTTTCTATGATGCATAACTTAAAGAAAATAAGGAAAAATACAGCCAGTCAATTTGGCATGAATATTTTAGGCCTCCATAAAATGTAAATCAAATAGAAAACAGTACACACAGATCATTTTGATTATTAAAAAAGAGTTATGTATATTTTTTTAAACCAATGATTTATAGTTTAATCTCTATGATGCATGCATAACAATTAGTTTTCTTTTAGAATAGAATAGAATTCAATTTTATTGTTATTGCACATGTCACAAGTACAAGGCAACGAAATGCAGTTTGCATCCATCCAGAAGTGCTTTAGCCATGATATAGATATATTGCAAAATATATATTAGCAATAATATAGGTATATAGATATATTACAGAAATGGGTCTGTTATAGGTATGAGGGTACAAAAATGGGTCTATTATGGGTGTGTTACAATGTACACGGTATGAAGGTATGTTATGAATATGCTATAACTAGAAGTATGTACAGGCTGTAGTGGGTATACAAGCTATGTACAGGCTATGAACAGGATATAAATATGAAACTATGCAGAAATGTAAATCTATACAGAAATATGCAAGTTATAAACAGTTGTAGAATTATAATTATCGTATTGTACAGAATGATTGTTTATACAGAATTATACAGTAGTGCAGTTAAGATAGTGAAATATGTGTCTAATTTTAATCTAAGGATGAGGACATACTTGAAATGCTACCAGGAGGAACGATGTATTGTAGTTAAATAAATATATTGAGCTCACTGTTTCCAAAACTGTGAGCATGTGCTGTAAATTAAAGCCAGTGAGAGAAATTCTATGTGCAGGTGAATAATTTGTACAAATTTTGGCTTGGAAAACTTCATCGCACATTCAGATCAAGCTTTCTGGTTGTTTTCAGGTCAACTATGATTCATCAAAGTGTCAAGTGATTCATCGTCAGCTAAGAAATAAAAAAACAAAAAAGAGGATGGAGGGTTTTTTTGTTTTTTTCTTTTACTATTGCATAAAGAGAGGCGAAAATGACAGCGACGGAGCATGCTTTTTCTATAGGAGCTCACAAACCATTGTTGTTCCCTGACCTCACTGCTGTGTTCTGCAGTATTTATGTAGGAGGAGACAATGGGGTATTATTTTTCTGTTAATAAGTAAGGCACGAATCATGTGAAGCAGCAGCTCACCGTCATACACAGCGAGATCCTAGATGGCATGTCTGTGAACTACTTTTCTGACTTTTTCGCTTTCACTTACAGAAAAGATTGACAAGTTGATAATGGCAGAAAAATTGTGCAGGCCAACTTGTACTTTATGCAGCTGGTAAAAAGTAAAAGTATGTCCATTTGAGGAAAGCGAAATGGACAAGTAAAAGGTCTGCGTGGCTAGAGATATCGGGCTTCCCTCTGAAGCGTGACACTTGGTCAATTGGGGGCTGATGCGATTTAGCAGAGACAAGACTAAGAGTGATGGTGAAATAACAAGGCAGCTGGGCCTCCCTGACTGCTGAGACACACCAGGGACTGCTGCATCTCAGCTGCAACCGCTGGAACTGATCACAGCCCTTCTTGACAATGCCCGAGAGCGTTTTAGAAGCGTCCCATAGGCGGCTCCCTACACTGCTAAAAATACGCACCCATATCCTGGTTTTGACAGAAGTGCGAAGCTGCACAGAGCAGATGAGCTGGGCACGAAGTCAGACAGCGGAACGGCACCGAGCATCTGATTAGTTTACAAAATAACACGTCGTAAAGACCAAATGCTCTGGTTCTAAAAAGCGCCAGGTGTGTCCCAGTATAAAGTTATTCAGAGACGGAACAAAACAGTCTCCTTCAGTGTTAGTGATCAAGTAACGCTTACAGAAAGTAGGTGGTTATGATCGATAGCTGTTTCCAGTACACACTGTTTGATATCATGCATTATTTACACACACACTAAAGGCATTAGCTGTTTACTATCTGTGTGTGAAGCAAACCAAGGGTTGGTTCAATGAAGAAAGCTTTGTATTTAACATATACAGAGTATTATATAAAGCACTTATAGACTAATTGTAAAGTTACTTTTGAATATGAATGTATGGATTTGTGTAATTAGTGGCTAATGAGCTATGTGGAGCCATTAAAGGGTTCGTGGGTGGTCTTATACAGCTCCACACCCTGAGATGGAAGATATGTAGCAATTAGAGTACAGCTAGATCATTCTCAGCCTGAATAATGTAGAAAGAGTGTCTGCCTAGTGGAAAGAATACCCTTCACAGCAGAGAATCAGTATAAAATCCTTGCAGTGTTCAGCCTATATTCGTTCTCCTTTAGTGATTTTTTTCCCCATTAACAAAGACAGACTGTGGTGTTGCATGAGTGGTTCCCTCTAAAATTTTTAGCATTGCAGGGGTTCTTCAAATTGTATCCTCCAAAATATAACTGGCATTAAAGAATGGAGCAGTTGACCCAGAACATATCAGTGGTGTTTCATTCAGATGGAACTACAACCTTCAGGCTCTTAGCTCTTGATAAAGAGTTTGTCTCAGACATTCAATGATTTAAACTGTGACTGTGGAAAGCGGCCTCTATGGGGCTTCTTCTTTCACTGCACAATCTCCTGCCTGTCTTCTCCCCGTCTGTGCACGAAGCCTGTGCCAACTTAAATGTACCTTTGTTTCGGAGTGTGTTCCTCACGTCTGACTCAAAGGGGACTATTTTCACACCGTTTTCATCTGATTTATGGTTTTATCCCAAGGACCGGACAAACAAGCATATTTATAGAAACTAATGGTTAAGTTGAGGAATAACACACTCACTACTTAAATGCCTCCTCATTAAGAGATTGGTTAGAACAGCACATTGAATGAATTGCTAGTCTGCATTACACCGTAACAGGAAAGATGACTGCATTATTCATGTCTCCTTTTTGTGGACAGTGTTAGCCATTGTTAAGTCCCCACCTCTAAACCCATGATAATGCATTCATTTATGCTTTATTTTCCCCCCCAAAGAGAGGGAGTATGTAAACCGCTCCATTTGTCTGTCTGTTAGCAGTCTAGCATCCACAGTATTACAGATATGATTGAGGTTTTGTGTGATTGTAGATACCAATAACAGCTCAAGCTGATTTAATTGAGGTGAAAATCAGGTCACGGTCACAGCAAATGTGAAAATCCGTATAAAACTTTATATTACTAATAATTATTTTTCAGGTCATTCTCAAATTTCAAAACCATATACTAGGCCTTGGGGGATATGAGTGACCTTGACCTTCATTGGTAGTGCCCAAGGTCAAAGTTGGGCTTTGAAAAATCCAAGAAATCATATCAGGTATAATATATTATATGAAAAGGCATAGAGAGAACCAACTCTGCTCCAATCGTATGGTTAAAGATCATAAAATGGTAAATGGCCTGCATTTGTATAGCGCTTTACTAGTCCCTAAGGACCCCAAAGCGCTTTACACTACATCCAGTCATCCACCCATTCACACACTGGTGATGGCAGCTACATTGTAGCCACAGCCACCCTGGGGTGCACTGACAGAGGCGAGGCTGCCGGGCACTGGCGCCACCGGGCCCGCTGACCACCACCAGTAGGCAACGGGTGAAGTGTCTTGCCCAAAGACACAACGACCGATGCTGTCCAAGCCGAGGCTCGAACCGGCAACCTTCTGATTACAAGGCGAACGCCCAACTCTAGAGCCACGATTGCCCCACAAATACATAATTTTAGTATGTAATACTTCAGAGTCATAGATTAAAGGTAAGAGACATTAGCTTGTTGTTATAAAAGGAGGCTGAAGCAGGCATTAAAGTTTTAGCCCTTGCTGTTCGAGGGGAGTTGCGCTCTCTCAGTGCTCTTGTTTGATTTCAGTTGTGTTATAATACGAATTTTAGATTGTTTCACCTTCTAGACGTGCTGCGTTATTGCATAGAGCTACCGCAGGATAAGTTGAATCAATATTATTTCTATAGGGAAAACAAGCAATCAAGAGTTTTGATAAATGTTAGCATGGTTTATTGCGAAAGTTCGAGCGGGGTGGTGTTTTTGGCTTCTGAAGGAGGCATGGCAGAAAAGTTTAAGAAGCGCTCTGCCAGCCTGTTGTACATGCTGTACTATTTTTTTTGCCTGGCTAACTTGAGTAGTGATGATCAGTGTTTGAGCTGGCTTATCAGAGGAAGAGCAGCTTTGGTTTACTTATCAGGCAAATGGATTCTTGTCATAGCAAGTGTAGTGTGATATGGCCACTCCTCTAATGCACTGTGGGGGTTGGGTTCATTTTTGTTGTTGTGTTTGTTTTTTCTTTTTTTCTTTTTTTAAGCTATTTACTGATAAATCGCAGACTGCCAAGAATGACTGAAACTCAAACTCCTTTCATCAGTTTTTCCTTCTAAAGATAATGGCGCTCTGCCTCTAGCTGCATTGTTGTTGTTTTGTGTTGTTTTGGGGGGATTGTGTGAGAACAAACAGCGCAGCACACCAGGCTCTCTCGATCCATCTCTCAGAAAATGTCCGCGGCTCAGTTATGGATGCATGGATTGAAATCGAAAACAAAATGATGTTAAAAATACAATGGTTTCCAGATGTTAATCCCCCTGCTATGTTTTGCAGAAATCCTTCTGTGTATGCTCCATTTCTAAGTGTAATGGAAAGCCATATGATGTAGCTTAGCAGGACGCTTCAGCCATTTATCATTGTTATGAAGGTTATCATGGGACTTTGCTCAAGAGTCCTTTATTGCAAGTGCTGTGTTCGCTCATGTTTTCAGCGCTGTCATACAAATGCATACATTCCACATAGTGAATATAAGTGGAACCTTAGTCGTTTAGCTTCTGCTGAATTAGATTTATATACCCTGCTGTAACACAGTAGCTTTAAAATGTGTATGTGAACTGTTTTCTCTTATCACAATTATACAAATTTCCTTTGTTTTGTGAGAGTGTGATATGTTGTAAAAGGTACTTAGTCTGTAAATTCTTGCCTCTACTGATCACATCGTGAAGCGTTTTGCTGAAATGAAATGCGTGTAAATGTCATGCCCTTTAGCAGGACAGAGCCTGGATAGCGCTATAGCACAGGATTCTTGCTCTAACTCGCAGCCATGTAAGAAACCATCTTTAAATAGTACAACTTGTGCCTCATCAATTTGACCATTGTTTCAGCTCCTGTCACTGCCCTTGTTTATGCCTTGCTGCTAGTAAATAAATAAAGAGGGAAATGATTCACTGGAGTGAATAAAGATCTAATGTCTTCCACTTTGTCAGCTCTGGTGTGGGTGTAAGTTGAAGGGCATGGGCTTCACACATGGATGAGCATAGCTATAAAAGCAAATACAACGACAGTGCAAATCATAAAATTGGCTATATTTTGTTGTGTTGCATTGTTGCCTGCTTTCTTGCAATTTGTATACATTTGTGATCGTTATCGCTTGCACCACTTTCCCTCAGTGGGTGTTAAGTGACTGCCAATTAAGATTTAGACTTATTTAGATTTAGAAATATGTATGTTGGGTTTTGTTTGTTTTCACACTGATTATTGTTTATATGTCTTCCTTTTGTTCTCGATGTATTTGCGTTGTGACTCATACTAAATCACTGTTTTGAAATTCTCAGCTTTCCCATTTGATCTTGGACAAAGCTAGCCTCCTCACAGAGGTTATTTCGGGTTGTCACAAAGATATGCAAAGCTCAGACTCCCATTCTCTGTACTCAGAGACTTCAGTTCAGTAGGTTTTGATGTCCTCTACTGGCTGTACTTTTGAGGTTCAAGAAAAGGCCTAATGTTTCAAGAATTTAAACGAGGCACCCTTCAGTCTCAAACTCAACTTGCTGTTCTAGTTCAGTGGCTACTGCACATTGTGCTTTGGAAAGGAGCAGAGGTGCCATCTTGAGTCATGAAAATCTTGTTCTTTGTCTAGGAGGACACTGGACAGGTGGGTTGTTTTGGGGTTATTTTTTTGCCTCCATCTCTTAAAACATCTTTTGCATTGATTTTAGTGTCATTACTGTGTTTGCTGATATGTAATCATTAGGGATGTAACACATTTTGCAATAGATATTTTTGAAGCCACAGTTCTTACACCTTCTTTATATTGTTGTTAAAATTCATCCCACTCTTCTTTAATCATCCAATTACCTCCATGTGGCTAATTAGCATAACCAACTCGAGCACATAGCTAATTGGAATATTACGTATGCACAATGCCAAAGCTATTTCCGAACCAATCTTTCTCAAGCTAAATATACACACTGTGTATATTTAGCTTGAGAAAGAGCACAAAATGTGATGACGGTTTAGAAAAAACAAAAGATGGTTAAACAGACGCTTAGTGTATTTTCTGCATTTGAAGTTTACAGCAGTTTTTCTTCCAAACATCTTCTCCATGCCTCTGTTGTTAACATAATGACAGCTGTACGGCGCTGGCAATGGATCACAGCAAGAGACGACAGGATTGTGACACAAGACATTTGCATCACAGATTTGGACTCGGTTTCAGAACAGTTACACCCTTGGTGATAGATTTGTTATTTTTTGATTACTTCTGGTTTTCATTCTCCTCTGTGCTTTTTGCTTTTCACAGCTATGTCAGACTGAATGTAAGTAAAGGCCTTTGAAATGCTTTACTTACATTCACATTTTTCTTGATAAAGTCTCAAATCTTGTACACGTGTTAGAAGTAAAGATATCATACATGACTTGGCTGTCTTCGCTAACATTGCTTTACTTGGCAAAAAAATGTAATATGCGTAATAATATGCATTTATAGTTAGGCAAAGTTCTCAAGCGTGTGAGTATCCACAGCATTAAAGACTGACAAAAACAATTTCAGTATTTAACATTAAAGATAATGTGACTGGCAAGAGGACCAAAATGACGATACTTGTTTCTACTTAGGACTGTTACAGTAGCGTTACTGTCACACTTGATTAAAATGTTCACAAATCCTAAGGAAGACCGGGAAAGTAGCTAATTTTATGAAATAAAGGTGTCCAGCAAGTGTGCTAAACATGGGGCACATATGGATTTTAGGGTGAGATTATCATGTATAGTCCATCTGTGTTTCAGGGGTTAGTAAAAGTTATGAGAAAATAATTAGTATAAAAGGAATGTTCCCAACATTGTCTGCAAATATGCAATATCTTTTTGCGTCGGAGGGGGAAACTCGTGTTAGTTCATGAATTTAGCTGCAAAGTTGGATGCAATGAGAAGGTAGTTGCTTTTTATGTTGAATTACAATTTTAGAAATATTTAGAAAGATCAGTTACCGTAGTTTCTTTGTAAAGCATTTGCTTAGAATACCAGTGGTTTCCTCAGTAAATGAAGACACAAATTGGAAATACTGCCAAGTATAAATGATAAAGGAAAGCAATGATTTAATCCATTTAAGCCCTTTGTGTTATTTTAATAATACAAAGACAATGTTTCACTTGAATATGAAAATCGTCTTTTCTTTTATTTTTTAATATTTGCTTAATTAGAATTTGCCAAGAAGTCAACATATGGGCTAAATTGTCAGGTAGAAACATGATTTAGTATGAAATGGATAAAGCTTCGAAGGAAAAAAAGCAACATGGACTGGCTCTGATCTTTGTTGCCCTCTGGCAGCTCTGCATTAAAAAGCAGATACGGTTGTGTAGTGCAAATCATGAGCTGCTGTAAAAAAGATTTGTGTGTGCGTAAAAAAGATTTGTGTGTGCATAAAAAAGATTTGTATGTGCGTAAAAAAGATTTGTGTGTGCGTAAAAAAGATTTGTGTGTGCGTAAAAAAGATTTGTATGTGCGTAAAAAAGATTTGTATGTGCGTAAAAAAGATTTGTATGTTAAAAAAGATTTGTATGTGCGTAAAAAAGATTTGTATGTGCGTAAAAAAGATTTGTATGTGTAAAAAAGATTTGTGTGTGCGTAAAAAAGATTTGCATGTGTAAAAAAGATTTGTGTGTGTAAAAAAGATTTGTATGTGCGTAAAAACGATTTGTGTGTGTAAAAAAGATTTGTGTGTGTAAAAAAGATTTGTGTGTGCGTAAAAAAGATTTGTGTGTGGACCCTATTTTTCTTCCTTTCATCTGATTCGTCAATGTCATGTCAATCACAAATGTAACAATCCAATCAGAGAACAGATGGGTTTGGCTGTCGGAGGGGTGCTTTTTTTGAACTGCAGGTCTTTGAAGGGAATAAATGCCCTTTTACATGCCAACCCAGCGTTTTCCTTCATCACCACGAAGGAAAACAGTCTGTGGTCGTCCGAGTTTGGTGATTTTTGTGTCACAGGTCTACGTGTTTAATATAGGGAGTTCCACAGCCTTTTCAACAGCGCTGCGGACCGGGGGTGGGGGCGGGCAGTGTTTTGGTAATGACAGTCTTCATTACAAAGCTTTCTTCGTTATGAATTAGCATACATGTTTTTATTGAACATCTGAAGAACCAGCAAAAAAAACAAACTCTTGTAGAGGACACAAAGTCAGAGATAGAAAAGACAAGGAGCAGGTGCATCTAGTACAGGTAGAGCTGCTGCAAAAACCCACAGAGCCCAGCAGCCAGCGCAACAAATTCTGGATCCTTTGCTTTTAGTTAGCATTAGCAGCACATCCTGCGTCCGATGTGAAAGGACTTTTATGCTGCGCACTGTGACTCACAGCAATGGTCCCGCGTCAGCCCTGACTTTGTGTTAAACTAATCCTAAAGTAATAATGGTGGCCATTTTTGGCCAATTGAAACCCATTATAACCACCTTTTTTGATTCCTTGTTACTGGCAGTACTATAGCATGCAATTTAGGTAAAATTGCTTTCATTCTAAACTCAACACATGAAAATTGTAGTTTTTCATTTTTTCTACCACATGACATCCTTGGCCCATTTTCTGCCAAGCAAGCAATTTCATGTAATATTCTTGGTTTCCACTAGGTGGGGTTGATGGGTTACCACACTCCAATGGACCAATATAATGAAACAATTTTGACATAGGTTTGGTCTTAAGGATCTGATAGTTTGTGTTTGTGCATGACATTGCAGCACAAACATGTATTTGCAAGATAGACTGGAATAAATAATGACGCATCAAACATTACATAGGCTGCAGTGAATTCCTGTGGATGCAGGATATTGAGCTTTGAGGTTCCCAGTCAAACTTAGCTTTGAAGCACATGTGAAAAGCACTTTTACTCTTGTATTTTTCATAAAAAGAGACCATACCCAAAATATTAACTCTAGAAACAAAAACAAAAACAAAAAAAAACCCAATCACAGGACATTTTGCACAGTTCAAACCTGCAGCTGCAGCGCAAACAACAACAAACACTGTTTGTAAACGTGTCCTGGAGTTTATGCAGGTGCAGACGTTGCTACTGCTGTAAGTCAACCTAACAGCTTCCAGACCATTTATTCTGGCAATATGGCAAGAAGGTGGGAGTGTCCCCCCCACCCCAAGAGGGACAAAGGGACCCCCTGATGATCCTCTAATCGCCTGAGCCAAGGTGTGAAACTGGGTGTGAACTCTGGCTGATTGGGAACCACACCCAGTTCAAAGCGTATAATATCTAAATTTGAATTATATTTTGGTTTTCATGACTAGGACTGGTGCTAATTTAAAAAATCAAGTCAATGAAAGTAGAAAAATGTTTTAATATATATGAATTTTATAGTATTTTGAAAACGTAAACATGGGTGGCCATTTTTGGCCACGAACAAAATGAGAGGGATTTTTTGTTTTTCTGTCACAGCACAAAAAACCAAAGATACATAAAACTCATTGATACTTTTAATTATTGCTATGCATCTAACCTCCATCATGGTTAGAAAATAAATCAGTTTGCATGTATTATTTAGGAAAAAAATGGGGATTTTATGCTTTTATCCCTTTATCCCTTTATCCCTTTGTAAATCATTAAAATTATGTAATTTAACTGGTATTTAAAGGGTTAAAAGTCTGGATTTGAATTAAATTTTGGTCTTGATGAACAGCACTGATACTAATCTAAAACATCAAGTCAATGAAAGTAGAAAAATGTTTTAATATATATGAATTTTATAGTATTTTGAAAACGTAAACATGGGTGGCCATTTTTGGCCACGAACAAAATGAGAGTTTTTTTTTGTTTTTCTGTCACAGCACAAAAAACCAAAGATACATAAAACTCATTGATACTTTAATTATTGCTATGCATCTAACCTCCATCATGGTTAGAAAATAAATCAGTTTGCATGTATTATTTAGGAAAAAAATGGGGATTTTATGCTTTTATCCCTTTATCCCTTTATCCCTTTGTAAATCATTAAAATTATGTAATTTAACTGGTATTTAAAGGGTTAAAAGTCTGGATTTGAATTAAATTTTGGTCTTGATGAACAGCACTGATACTAATCTAAAACATCAAGTCAATGAAAGTAGAAAAATGTTTTAATATATATGAATTTTATAGTATTTTGAAAACGTAAACATGGGTGGCCATTTTTGGCCACGAACAAAATTAGAGGGATTTTTTATTTTTTTTTCTGTCACTGCACAAAAAACCAAAGATACATAAAACTCATTGATACTTTTAATTATTGCTATGCATCTAACCTCCATCATGGTTAGAAAATAAATCAGTTTGCATGTATTATTTAGGAAAAAAATGGGGATTTTATGCTTTTATCCCTTTGTAAATCATTAAAATTATGTAATTTAACTGTGATTTAAAGGGTTAAAAGTCAGGATTTGAATTAAATTTTGGTCTTGATGAACAGCGCTGATACTAATCTAAAAAAATCATGTCAAAAAAAGGGGAACTTTTTCTTAATATATATGAATTTTATAGCATTTTGTAAATGTAAACAGGGGGTGGCCATTTTTGGAAGTTTTTATGTTTTTCTGTCACTGCACAAAAAACAAAGATGCATAAAACTCATTGATACTTTTAATTATTGTTATACATCTAACCTCCACCATGGTTAGAAAGTAAATCAGATGGCATGTTTTATTTGGAAAAAAATTGGGGTTTTGTGATTTTTTTCCATTTATGAGTTCCTAGGATTATTTGATTTAACTGGTATTTAAAGGGTTAAAATTATGAATTTGAATGAAATTTTGGTCTTGATGAACAGCACTGGTACTAATCTAAAAAATCATGTCAAAAAAAGTGGAAATTTTTCTTAATATATATGAATTTTATAGCATTTTGTAAATGTAAACAGGGGGTGGCCATTTTTGGCCACGAACAAGCTGAGAGGAAGTTTTTATGTTTTTCTGTCACTGCACAAAAAAACAAAGATGTATAAAAGTCATTGATACTGTTATTTATTGCTATGCATATAACCTCCATCATGGTTAGAAAGTAAATCAGATGGCATGTTTTATTTGGAAAAAAATTGGGGTTTTGTGATTTTTTCCATTTATGAGTTCCTAGGATTATTTGATTTAACTGGTATTTAAAGGGTTAAAATTATGAATTTGAATGAAATTTTGGTCTTGATGAACAGCACTGGTACTAATCTAAAAAATCATGTCAAAAAAAGTGGAAATTTTTCTTAATATATATGAATTTTATAGCATTTTGTAAATGTAAACAGGGGGTGGCCATTTTTGGCCACGAACAAGCTGAGAGGAAGTTTTTATGTTTTTCTGTCACTGCACAAAAAAACAAAGATGTATAAAAGTCATTGA
The DNA here is from genome assembly GCF_963576455.1 of Neolamprologus multifasciatus. Lineage (NCBI taxonomy): Eukaryota > Metazoa > Chordata > Actinopteri > Cichliformes > Cichlidae > Neolamprologus > Neolamprologus multifasciatus. The sequence goes on along the minus strand of NC_140445.1, from coordinate 60,198,210 downwards.
TACTGTTAATTATTGCTATGCATCTAACCTCCATCATGGTTAGAAAGTAAATCAGATGGCATGTTTTATTTGGAAAAAAATTGGGGTTTTGTGATTTTTTCCATTTATGAGTTCCTAGGATTATGTGATCTAACTGGTATTTAAAGGGTTAAAATTATGAATTTGAATGAAATTTTGATTTTCATGAACAGCACTGGTACTAATCTAAAAAATCATGTCAAAAAAAGTGGGAATTTTTCTTAATATATATGAATTTTATAGCATTTTGTAAACGTAAACAAGGGGTGGCCATTTTTGGCCACGAACAAGCTGAGAGGAAGTTTTTATGTTTTTCTGTCACTGCACAAAAAAACAAAGATGTATAAAAGTCATTGATACTGTTAATTATTGCTATGCATCTAACCTCCATCATGGTTAGAAAGTAAATCAGATGGCATGTTTTATTTGGAAAAAAATTGGGGTTTTGTGATTTTTTCCATTTATGAGTTCCTAGGATTATGTGATCTAACTGGTATTTAAAGGGTTAAAATTATGAATTTGAATGAAATTTTGATTTTCATGAACAGCAGTGGTACTAATCTAAAAAATCATGTCAAAAAAAGTGGGAATTTTTCTTAATATATATGAATTTTATAGCATTTTGTAAACGTAAACAAGGGGTGGCCATTTTTGGCCACGAACAAGCTGAAAGGGTAGTGATTTTTAACAAGGCCAGAGGGTTAAGTATATGCACTTGGAATGGGTAACCTCCATATCTCCATATCACCATTAATGTTGAACGGTATACACAGACTTTAGAGCAAAATATGCTTGAATGACATTTCTTTGATGAAGGATTTTGTCTGTTTTAACAAGACCGTGTCCAGCTAAACTGTCTGTTTAAAAATATTTGATGTATTATGAATAGAGATATACAATTTGGTATCAGATATACTTAAAAATTCAGGACTGGATATCGGGAACAACCTGCAGATGTATAAGATGATCCATTCAATTCAGGTTTTAATGTTGTTAAAACAAGTCAGCAGCAGCTAGCAGGAGAGCAAACCTAGCCTGGAGTGTGCCAGTAATTCCCCATGCCCCCTGGTGGGTTGTGAAGGTACTGCAAATGGGCCGCAGTAATAACAGAGTATGTACAGATATGTATTTGTATAAATATATTTATTTAAATGAAAATTACTTAAAAATGTTAATAGGAGGTCCACTGACAGGTGGTCCAAACATTGGCCTTAACACTTTGCAGATAATGTTTTTTGAATACAGTTTTCAAGAAAATATTTACTTTATTTTATGATTTGATTAGAGTGAAGATTTAAGACATGATGGCACCTAATGGGATTTTCTGTTTTTTAAGTGGGCTGCAACACTGTTGACTTGGCTGGAGTATGCAGAGGGACTTAATATAAGATAGAAATTAGAAGCATGTGGGTTGGAGTAGCACATTTTTGGAAGCTTTTATTACATTGACAGTAACATAATGTGTTGTCCTCAACTTGATTAAATATTATTTCACTTCAGCTGTCTCTTAACAGCTCCACATGCGATGTGTGTGCGTGTGTGTGTGTGTGAGAGAGGAGATTCAGGAAAGAAAGTAGCATCATTGTAAATGTCAGCAGTGTGCAGTAGCCTAATGACTCTCACACTCTCAGTTGAAATGAGGCTAATGCAAGTAAATTGGATAAATAATGGCTGTCTTAAACCAGTTTTTACTGATTATTTTACAAATGAGTGTGAATTTAGTAAATTTATGCTAATGGGTTTCTTTAAATGTGTTTGTGTTGGTCACATTTTATTTCACAAAGTTAGTAAAGTAATGTTTACGTTGAGCCTGATGTTGCCCACACATAAAAGAATGATTCCCAGTCTCTTCCTCACTGTGAGGCATAAAGCTTGATCCAGAAGGATGATTCTGTTCATCTCGACGTTGCTTACGTAAAGCAACATTGAGATGAACAGAATCAACCTTATGGGATTTTCTTACATGAATAATTGAGCATGCATCAAGATACAGAGATCAATTTCACACTTATGTTGCATTGGTTCTTGGTATCAGCAGATCCCCCAAACTAAGTTCTCTATATCGAATCAGAAATGGAAAGAGTTGGATCAGTGCATCTATTTATTGTGTGAAAAAAATCCTCTAAACAACTCGAGATATCATTGATCATTAAACAAAACAAGCCTGTATCAACTATTAAAATTACCTGTACTTGTTAAATAAGTCTGAAGAATCAGAATCGAATTATATTTTTCACATTGCACTTGGATGTGTCAGGTTAAAGAAGGATAAATGAAAGTGAATACGCAGGAAAAATGAAAAGGTGACTGGTGTTTTAAGAAATGCTGCTATGCTGTGTGGCTGCATGTATTTTAAATGGCAAAAAAGGTATGTCATTGACCCTGAGCGGTAAGGCAAAGCACAATCTTGACACCAAAATTGCAGTGTGCTGTTAGATTACCGGCGACACACTGAGTCTGCTGCACTTTTTCAACCCACTGCAGTGTGCTGCAAAATGCCAAACGGTGCAGCCAAGGTGAGAAACAACACTGCACCTCGGGAAAATCCTATAATGATAAAAAATGCGCAACGTCCTGTCATAGTGTAGGAAAATGTGACCGTTTGTAATATGTGCATTCTGAATCTGTCACTTTTGTAAAGTGCAAATAGGAAGACACCGGTGATTTCAATAAGGGTCTCAACATAAGGAGAGGGAAGAAATGTATGCACTGAACATGTCAGTATTAATAGAGGCAGAATCACCGGGGGGTGAGTGAAAGACAGAGAGTAAAGGGATTAAAGTCATGAGAGTTGAATGGAAATGGAAGTGGAACCTATTTACTTCAGTTCCTGAGAAGTAGTGTGACGGAGCCTGACAGAGGCTGCTCTGGCATCAGGGAATTCAACATACATTAGGCAATGAGGAAAAGAGCAGTGGGCTGAGTTACACCCCGCAAATGAATAATCCAGGAGCCTCACGGAATCGTGGCACTCCATAGCAGGCCACTGTCTGAGGAACAAGCCGGAGGGGACAGCTGGAGGCTGGAGTTGTCTTTTTTTATTGACCTTATCACACACTGGGAGTGGGAAGATAGAGATACAGAGGTGTGAATGTATCAGTATGTGTTGTGTGTGCGTGCACAAGTGTTTCTTCATCATTCTGTGATGTTCAAATGAGAGTGTAAGGAGTTTTTCCTTTCTAGTATTTTGTTTTTTATGCAGTAGGGTTGCATCTTCTTGCTATATGTCCGGAGGTGCTGACAGCTTCCATTTTCCTGAGCCGAGTCCTTGATGTGAAGGGCACATACTCGGCAAAGGACATTTTGCACATTTCCTTCTCAGTAGTCCATCACTGTTGCTGTACACCCACAGCCCCTCTCTCAAAGCTTCTGTCTCTCCTTTTGCATCCATTGATAGATTGACTGATCTGGGTCTATGAAAAATCAATAGGACAACCTTTTGAGTGCTTGTCACATTGATTTTTCATGGGCTATAGCTTTTGTGCTAACAAGTGAGTTTTTTTCATTCTTTGGGAAATTGTGCTCCTTCGTGACCCTGCAGTAAAAAGATTGCAGAGAAAGTCACTGCGGAGCATAGGGCGATATTAACATAAATAACTAGAGGTGGAAGAGCAAACTATTGCTTCTTGCTTGACCTGAGTCAAGTGCATTTTGTGTGTGCTGTTCACCTCAGATCAGGAGTGCTTTTAAATTTTTAATGACATGGCAATCATGGTGACATGCTGCCTTAAGGCATAAACTAAAGGCCAAAGCACACAGGTTCCACTTGTGCAGTCCAACATCTTGAATACTAAACAGAGTAACATGCTCAGTATTTCAGACGGTTTGCAGTTGCATTGATGTGTTTTCATTTTTAACTCGCTCCAGCATTTTTAGTCTTTCTCTTCATTTGCATAATGCTATACTTCATTGCCTCAGCTCTTTGTCAGATGCACTCACCACGGTGGCACATTGGTTTTCCATAGTCAGAGCACTGATCCTGTTCATCTCTTCAGAATGTCTATTTACTTTACCCTTCTCCCGAAGGCTTGAAAATTAACCCAGTTTGATCTCAGTCCTTTCGCTTTGCGCTGAAGTTGTTTTCATGTATCATAACATCTTCTCTTGCTTTTTGCCCATGGCAATAGGAAGAGACTCCCCGTGGCCACAGTTTTAGCGAAGATTGTTTGCAAGTGCATCTAAATGTGTGTTATTCCTTCACTCCTCCTCATCTTTTTTCCTGCATTCTGTCACTGTCTTTTACTGTCTGGCTTTATTTCTTGCTCACTGAATGGTAACAGCAGGATTTTGCGGAGTGATGTCTTCCTTTCTTCACCCCTGGGCTTGTCAGACAGTTGCTTTGTAATATACTGAGAAGTTAACATTAGATTACTGATATTACCAGTGTTGGGAGAAACCATTTGCAAAACAGATTTGGCTTCCCCTTGGCTACATGAATACTCTATAGACCAGTAAAGCATGGAGAGTTGAGCGTATACGGGATTCTGTTGCTGTGTTTCTGTAATCAAGACAGGGTTTATGATTTTAAAAGAGCTTAATGGGTTAATCTCACATTTAAAAAGAAGGCAAGGAATGAACAGAAATATTAATTTTTCTCTCACATACACACAAACACACACTGAGAGTCACTGCCTCAAATGCAAGGTCCTTTTTTTATCTTTTTCAATCTCCCATTCTGGAGGTCATAGCCCGGACTTTTTTCTCTGTGTGTGCGCGCGCTTGTGGGTACATATGTGAGTTACTCTGAACACCAGCATGTTTGTGAGTTTGAGATGCCAGCTGAATGTAACACTGCTTCTGTTAGCAAGGTTTGGCTGAGTGATGATCTAGCTGTGTGTGTGTTTGGTTTTGATAAGGGACAGTGCAGGGAGAGAAGGCTTATCTGTTCTCAGGGAAAAAAAATCTTACCACAGAGATAAGCTACATCAGGAATGCTAGTTTCTCTATATTTTAGGTCTGCAGCAAATGCAAAAGATTATAAAAATCCAGGCTATTTAATATTTCGGTCTAATCTAAGTTGGAATCCATTGCATCAAGACATGAGAGATACTGTATGGAGATATATCTTCATCTTTTTTTAAAGGAAATAGTCATTTACAGAGCCACAATTGTATAAGTGTAGCTTTATGGTACTATTGACAAAAGGTCAGAAATCAGTAGGGATTTCTCTGCTCTCTTAGTGATGCCTGACTTTTATGTTCTCCTCTTATACATTTCTTTCTCATGCCTCTCTTTCATTTTCCTTTTTATTACATATTCCACTGTGCCTTACTCTTCCAGAATAGGAATAAGTCTATCTCGACACATTGTGATTTAGCATGTCTTCAAGGCTTTGTTGCTTTTCCTGCAGCTGCTCATATATAATTCTTCTTTATTTGTGCTGAAAAACATGTATGTAAACCCATTTTCAGTGCCACAGCTTTTATTCTGCCTTTGTCTTATTACTTCAATACTTTTGGAGAGATGGTCTTTGTAGGTATTTTATTTAAATGTTTGCTTTTTACCCAAACAATTAGCTTTTTTTTTCTTCTTTTTTTTTGTGGCTTAGCTTCTCCCATGACAACAAATCTCCCGAGCTCTTGAATAGAATCGAAGATAGCAATGTGCAGAATTAGAGAAAAGATGCAAACAAATAATTACCCTTAGTTTGAAAACACTCAATTAGCTTCTATTAAAGTAAAACAATGAGTTACTCCCACTAAGTGGAACCCCAGAGTTTCTGCCTAATTGGTACAAAAGATATCCAACCCAGTGGCTCAGTGGATGCCAACAATATGACTGTTTTAATAGCCCAAGGGCAAATATCAAACAAACACACCACACCAACACATTTGCTGCGTTTATACAACTAAGCAGCTAAGAAGCTAAAGACCTATTAAAAATTCAAACCTAAATCCAGACCTATGGGTTTGATTTTGTGTGTTTTTTAAGTGAATAAGCAACATAAATGAAAGGAAAGGCACCACATAAATAAACCACAAAAAGGAAAGCAAAAAAGAAGCAAAGGAAAAAGGGCTGTGGCAATCAATGTGCCCTGCTGTGTCACTGACATTTTAGTCTCAGATGCGCCACAGAAGCCGTCTGTGAGTGCCATCCTACAGTATAGAGCACTGTGTGTTGCTCATATTTATGTGCCTACTGAAGGATTTTTCATTAAGGTTAGTAGCGTTATATATGGTATCACAAGCTTTAAGGTACGCAGTGTTTAGAGTGAATTACTACTATTACTGCTGTGTCTCTAACTAACAGCCACTGATGTCAGTGTTTTTCTTTGAAAGATGGGTTTGATTGATGCCAATCCCAATAAGGTTGATTTGCCTCTATGCACTTTATCTAAGCTTAAGGGAATACACTTAATATGGAACTCTGTTAAAGTCAATCTCAGCTTTGTTGATTTTTAAGCTCTGATGCTAGACACCAGAGGCGGCAGACTCAAGTTGCTAATTTGAGCAGTTGGGACTTGTTTGACCAAATCCGATTAAAGTTTCGACTTGCTTTCGTGAATATAAAATGTGACTTGTTATTAGACCAGTTACTCAAGGACTCTTTATAATAACTATTAGCAAATTTATAGATATTGAGAAGTTAGATTCTATTTTTGAAACACGATGTCTGCTTCAGCGTGGCAGGTCGGTAGAGGCAGATATCATAAAGAGGGTTTCGAAAAACTGGAGAATTTGGATTTAAGAATTGGATTATCAATTAAGGTGCCAACAATAGATCAAAGTCTGCAGCTCAAAAATCAGACAAAACCATTCAGTTCCACAATGGGTATATTGGTATATGGGTATATTCCATATATAATGGGATGTGAACTCACTGACTGGTGAAACATGGCTATAAAATTGTTTCTAAGCTGTTAGAGTTGGCTTTAAATCGATAGTTTCCTGTGTTGACCACAACCAGAGATGTTAATGACGAAACAGTTAGGATTGTAACATCAGTTTTCCATTGAAATACCAGTTTCACTGCTGTTACAGTCACTCTGAAGTCTGTTTTTATAAGTGTAAAAGCATCGTGTCGTATAAATTATGTTCAAGTTAATCCGAAATTTGCATATGGAGCATCTTGGCATTATGTAAATAAGCTTAATAAAAGTCTTACAGTAGAAGTTTAGTACACATCAGGTAATAACCTAAATCGCTTCTGAGCAATCAGAATTTTTTAATATTGTAGATAGATAGAATTTTATTTCGAACATGCAAATATAATGAAATGACAAGATAAAAGAAGAAAAAAACTTCAAGTTTTCATGAATATCTCTATGTCTACACAACGTGTGTGCTTAAAAAGGAGTAGGATGAAGTTTACTGAAGTCAAGTTTACGCTACCTAAAGTAGCTAGACTTTAGGCAACATTTCAACAACACAGCATCAGAAAAGGGAGTTTTACTGCAAGTATTATCTTAGCAGAGATCACCTTATTCCTAATTATGATGCACTATTTTATGATGAGCAAGTTTTCTGTTCACCAAATATCTAATCGCCAAGAAATATGCGCATTTGTTTTTTTTGTTTCTGATCATTTTATTTAAATAGCTTTTAGGTTTAGCATAGATTAGCTCCAGATTTTGCTAACAGTGCTAGTCATTCTAAACGAATAGCTCTGAATAGCTTTTTTTATTTCAGTTAACTGAAATATAAACAGATATCCCTAGCATTTCAAATGTCTACTTTTATTTCCGAGTCCTTACTGAGATAATACTACAAACCAATCTTGTTGCGTTCCAAAAGGGTGTTACCAACAGGGAAGGGGGAGAGCGCCCCCTGGTGGAAAAACTATGTAATATTAACAGCCATCAGGATCAGAATACTTTATTAATCCCTGAGGAAATTATGTGGCCACAGTATTTCATATACGTGGTTGAGGAGTGTCTTGCTCATATCTTCTAAAATGTTCTTTAACAGCAGTTATAAACAAAGATACAAACGTATCGGCAAATCCCTAATATCAGCCAATACATTGGTCTGGTTCTACTGTGAGCCCTGTAAAACATGACTATGATATGTATTCAGTGTATTTGGCTTTGACTTAATACAAAAAACTGTTTAGTAGATAATCAAATGTTAGGTAATGACCATCATATCTTTTGTTTAATGTTGTATGTTTGCTTTCCCTTTAGTGTCTTTACATCTATAAATTCAGAGCCCTGTTCTACTCTTTTGTTTTGTAGGAACGTTGTTATTGATTGCAACAAAATGTCAAACATCAGTAAGATTTAGAAGATGTAGGCATAGAAGACCTATTTCCATTACCAGCAGTGGAATTAAACTTTAAAGCCCTGGATCTTTTAAATAACTAAAATGTGAAAGCTGGGGTAGATCATCACAATCTCATGTGTCTTGCTTGACCTGAGCCAGACTGTAGCAACTTGCCCGCAGGGGGGAAAAGGGACTTTAGTTTGACTTGCGTGTGACTCACTTCTACCTCGGCTAGATAGTGGATATTTGTATTCATTGTCCATGGAGAAGGCATGTAATCACAGGCGTACACACATTCATACACACTGTATTGTCGGCTGGAATCCACACACATAGTCTCATTCTCTACTGTTTTCTACGCTGCCACCTCTCTGAAAATTGGAATTCTTTTAGTCGTCTTGCAGAATTACAGTTTTGCGATAAGAAAAATGAGATTTTATTGTGTTTCTCTTCCATCGTCTGACACTTGGGACAATCAGGCAGTGTCAGGCATGAAACAAATTTCACACACACTTCTGAAAAAGTACAATGCATAATTTTATCCTCACTTGCTTGATGAGAATAAAATAAAACCTTCCCTCGTTTCAAATCGCTTTGTAACATTGGAAAGTTGCCTAAGCACTTGTATGCACATACACTGCAATGTAAAATAACGCTAGGTTACAGTCCAGTGGAAGCTTTCTGCATTTCTCTTTTTCAGCACCACTGATCCGATGCAAATCCTTTTTGGCCAGTATCAACCTAACAACTGCTGCTGGAGGTGGCGAGAACCAGCCAACCACTATAACATGGGCAGGACACAGCAAAGGGGAGACCAGAAAGATACCATTAGCTTACTTTCAGTCACCTTGAAGTCTTAACAACCACTTTGGATGATAACTTGAGTAAATTGCTTGAATTTCCTGGCATTTTAGAAAAGTACTTTAAGTATAACCTCTGTTATATGACATCCTGCGGTAAACAGTGCTTTTTCACTGTTATTGCCTTACGGTGAGTTAGACAATCTATCTTAGGCAAAGGATTATTAGAGAAATCAAAATCTAAAGTAAAAAAGATGATGTGGTGAGTGGGCTGGGGAAAAAAAATGATGACAAGCCGGTTGATGCCTCTTTGGTGCTTCACATATCTTCCAGACTGACAGAAAGCTTTGATAAGTGATCTTAATGTCAGTTGCACTGAAAACTCTGCCAACATGTAAACTCCCACATCCGTCTGTCTCACACAAGCGCACGCTCTTGTAAGTTCAAAGTTAAATTACAAGCTTGAAATACTTGACATTCACATCAGATGAACCCAATTTAGGCAAATCTCAGTTCATAAATAATTTCTTTTTAAAATCAGTTACAGAATCTAACCAAGAGTCCACGCAAATTAATATTTTTCTCTGCTCAAACTTAATTACCTTAGCTTGACAGAAGTAAGATGGATCCATGTTGACGTCTGTGCCCGCAGATTCACAGATGCAGTCCTTGACATGAAAGCTCACCACATGAAAGAGGGGTCGTATTGTGAAAGTTGCATTGCACTTGAGCTTTTCTGCACTCTCTCTGTGCTTTTTAATTTGTTCTTATCACAAGTTTGTATTTCAGGAGGTATTTTCTAAGTGAATTAATCCAAAATGAATGGCCTTGCTATCTGCTAAGATTTACTAAGATAAGCCAGACCTTTAAGCTTTTAAATTAAACATTAACAGTTATGTCAGTATCAGCATGTCCTGTAGGCTGTTTATCAAACTGCATAATGCAGAAAAAGAGGCTGATTTCATCATGAAGCTTATCCAGTAGAGTGAGTGAGTGTAATACATCCCTGAATAATTAATTAGTCCAATCATTTGTCCTTCATACATATATATCTGATATAATATCTGCATCCACTCTGCAATTCCATTAGTGGTCAATAATTTTAAGTTATTTTAAAATGAAGTAATTTAAGTAGTAGTTTTTTTTGCCTTTGTATTCTTTATTGAACACACTTGAAGACTTTAGATGTTGCAGGTTCCCAAAACTGGAATGTTAGTGTAACAGAGTGGACTTTAACGTGGACTACGGAGGAAAAATATGGTGTTGCACATTGCACTTGTTTTTACAGGCCTTCGGAGAGCCCGCCACACAGCTTCAGAACCACCACTCTAAACTTTGGGTCCCCAACAGATCTAAGTGACGATTAGATGGATTTTCTGTACATTTATGGCTCTCACCCAGTCGCTAGATCTGATTGAAGACGTTGCAATTCATTATAGCCCCAACACTATTGGTTTTGTTTAGCTAAATAAATAAATAAATTGAACTTTGCAAGGGTTTTGTGTGATCAGCCATTTCCAGTATCAATTTGTTCTCAACATGCTTTTTACTGGAAAAAAAAATTTCTTTTGAAATCTGACTACATAGATTTCCCATTCATAAGAAAAGCCTCTATTCAGTGTTGAACTCAGATTTTCTCAGTATAACTTCATCATCGTCTTTAGATTCATCAAAACTCCGTTATAAGACCTTTAAGCTCTATTAGGGGCTTTTGTTGGTTTGTCCTTGGTGCTTGTATAATGTGCTACTAATCACATTTATTAAAGTACAACGTTTTTGCTGATGTCAACTAAGCTGCCTTACATTTATACCTTATACTTGCTGTAGTTTCTCTATGTTCATGACTCTGGGAAAAAAATTTCTGAAGTAGGCGATGTTTTTTCCAGTTTGATGTGCAGATTAAGATTCAAGCAAAGAAAGCCCTTTGGGCATGTCTTGAAGTCATAAATTTGCAATGTTTTCTCTCTGTTCTCTCACATATCGTTTCACAATATTCTTTTGTGTGGACCAAAAACTGCCTATGTGCTAGCACAGTATGTGCTATGAACTTTCTTTTATGAACAAATATAATACATTTGCATGAATATTTACAATAAGACAAAATATGGCATTCGTAGATATTATCTTGCTTCATCTTGGAATTGAGAGGATTACTTGATGAACCAATGGGTAGAGTAACTGATAAGACAAATGTAATTGTTTGCTGCTCTTTGAGTCGTTTTAGTTATATGCAGTGTACAGATACAGAGTTTCTTCAAGCTACACAAAGTTTTAGAAACCATGGAAAAAGGAGTGAAACACCTAAAGTAAGAAATGCATGAGAAAGGAACTTCTTGCACTGCCCAGTGAGGAGTGTAAAGGGCAGTGTGCCTCTAATAGAGACTCTGAGCTTAGTGTCAGGGTGACTAATGACCTACAGTGCTCTCAATTATTATTGCTAACACACACACACACACACACACACACACACACAAAACCCCATGTGATTTACTCGAGTGCATGCTTTGAAGAGGTATGACTCGGTTGCAATCACAGGCAGCTACACCAACATTTCCGTCTCCATCTCAATTTCCCAAGAACCGAAGACTCGTGGTCTAAATGAGGACATCAGCACTCTCGAAAATAGGTTTGCCCACAGAAAAGCCACCCAAGTGCAGCACAGATTAGCTTTCTGCCCTGTCACAATCAATGTGAAAGTGGGTCTCATTAATTTCTTCGGGCACATCTTTCATCACACCTCGATCTTGTATTATTCAGAGGCTTTTTTTCCATTTTTAGCTTTGCCGTTGCTTTTGAGGCATGGCGATTGTAAGGTTAGTCCTCGACTGTAATAAAAATATATTAAAATCAGAGTCATCGTGACCTCTGCAACTATATTGTTAACAACTGGATTTTTAAATATATTAATATAAATTAATATAAATCAATATTAATATATTAATATAATATAAATTAATAAGCAAGTGTCTGCTGTAGTGAGAGCTAGCTTCCACCAACTGCGCCTTATCTCTAAGGCTAGGCATTATGTTCCGCATGAGGACCTGGAGAAGCTTATTCACGCTTTTGTGACCTCCAGGTTGGATTATTGTAACTCCTTGTACTACGGTCATCCCTCTTCTCTTCTTCTTAGACTGCAAACAGTCCAAAATGCAGCAGCCCGCCTCTTGACTGGTACCAGGAAATTTTGCCCTATTACTCCTGTTCTAGCTAGCTTGCATCGGCTGCCCATAAAGTACCGTATTCAATTTAAAATATTACTCCTTACATTCAAAACGATTAATAAATTAGCGGCAAGTTATCTTAGTGAACTTCTCAAATCACATACTCCTGCTAGAACACTCAGATCTGCCACTCAACTACTTCTGACCCAACCCAGATCTCGGCTGAAGTCCGGGGGTGACCGTGCGCTTGCTCTGGCCGCCCCGGTACTGTGGAATACCCTTCCTCTCGACCTCCGCGCATCTGATTCCATTGCACTGTTCAAATCACGACTAAAAACCCACTTATTCAATCTAATATTTCTTTTATGATTTTATATCATGCACTTTTATGCTCATTTAAATTCTTGTTTGCTCTGTACCTGTTGCTTTTCTATGTATCAGTGACAGCTACCTGCTTGCACACTGAGTACTTGCTTTGGTTCTATTTTTATTATCCTCCTCCTATTCTCTATCTTACGTGTTAAGCACCTTGGCATACCCTTGGTTTTTAAGTGTGCTTCATAAATAAAGTTTATTATAATTATTATTATTATTATTATTATTATTAAATTTATCTTTCTGTACACTTTTACTTTTTTTAAACATATATATTAAATAAATATTAATTATTGCCTTTGCCACCACAGTGGATTTTAAATCAAACAATCACGACAAGTTTGAAGTGCAGACTTTTATCTGTAATTCATTCTCCCAGAAGTATTGCATTAAAACTTAAGACCCTGAGTCTACCTCCCACCGGGAACGAGTCCGACTTATTGCCGGCTATTCGGACCAAGTTCTTGCAGTTGTTGTATAAACATCAAATGGCTCGTAGCAACAGGCCAGACAATCCCACACTATTGAAGCACCTCAGAGAGATTACTCGGAGGGAGATGATCGATTGCCTTCTTCAAATCCACAAGACGCATGTAGACTGTTTGGGCAAACTCCCATGCACCCTCAAGTATCGTCAAGAGGGTAAAGAGTCCGCAACCGGGACAAAAACCTGCATTGTTCCTCCTGTATCTGAGGTTCGACTAACAGACGGACTCTGCTTTCCAGCACCCGGGCCTTGACTTTCCCAGGAAGGTTGAGGAGTGTGATTTATATATATTTTTTTCTCTCCCCACTTTTTTGTTCGGCCTAATAATGGCCTCTTCTAGTTGCATCACCACATTTTTGAACCTCATGTTGTGAATACAAGTTCAATTGTGAAAACAATTATTACTAATACAACAATAATTTTTTTCCATTAACTGTGTATTTGTGGGAATGTCTTGTCGGGTAGCTTTCTCCTCACAAATCAGCCTTACGCTTCTTATATCTTTTCTACACATAATTGCATGCGGCGTGAACTCAAAAGAAAAGATCAATTTTGCATAACACTGAGTAATTTAAGACTGAGCGTCGCTCAGTTTATGTGAAATTTATCACAGCAAGTGATATAAAAGCAAATCTTAATTACAAACATTTGACGAAGTCAAATTGGCTGGAGCTAGGCTGGCAGCTTTATTTCACTGCTGCCAGACTCTAAGCTCTGGAGCTTAGAGTCCAGCCTCCAGTCTGGACGGCCCGCAGACAGCCTGCCTGCAGAATCAGCCTGCAGCCCCAGGAGAGCCTTCCATCCTGCTGCGTCTGCTCTTCTCCCTCCTCATAAACATCCATCCTGCCTGGTCGACCTGTCAAACCCTGCATCTCCCACCCCTTGCCTCCCCCCGTTATCCCCCCCCCCCCACACACACACACACAAACACACACACACTCCCCTTCTCTCCCCTCTCTCTTCCTCTGCTCCACTGGGCTTGTGAAGGTGAGCCAGTCCCCGGTGGCACTACTGTACAGATTGCAATGTTTCCTCTTCAAATGGAGGTAGCTCTCTTGTGAAAACCCATGTGAAGAGGGACCGGGCTGTTTATTTTTGTCTTTTACTGCGCACTTATCTCTGGGCGTCCTTGTTAATTAGCCTCTATCTCAGTCTTTGGTTAGCTGCTTTTGACATTACAAGGACAAGATGAGGTTGTTCTGTATGTTGCTTCAAAGTGAGGCTGATGAAAAGCACGCATCCCCAGAGGTTTTAGGCCAGTTTGTTGCCACCCAGTCACTTGTCCTTAAAAGCTTCTTTATGAGCAGGACGTGTGGGGGAACAATAAAAGCAGTAGGAGGAATGCTTAAGAATAGCTCTGAAGTGACTCAACCTCTAATGGATGTGCCTAATCACTTTTGATAGTGTCCATCTGTGGTTCTATAATTGATGTCTTAGGGCAGGTGCTTTCCTGGTACACTTCTGTGTCTGACATCTATAGAGCTGAAGTTTCTTCACCTCACTTCCCGATTAATCTCTGTTCTCTGTTGCTCTGGATTTATTGTGTGTGTGTGTCTGTCTATGTATCATCTTTTATCATTTTTTCTCAAAAGCTGCAATGTAATAAAGGATTAGGCAGGTCTCTAAAACTATACTGGCTAAAGAAATTTCAACATGTAAGTTATGTAACGAATAAAACACAGATCTGTAGGGCACTGGACTAAAATTCTTTTGTGGTGTTTTGAGGACTTCTGTGCCTAAAGTTCATGTCATGCATTATGACTGTTGATGAAATATTGTTTGTTTTGTGTAATCTTTCAAAAGATGTTCACATTTCTACAACTCAGTGAAGTAACAAATGTTTATTTAATCTTAAACATGGAAAAGAGTGAGCCTGTTCTCAGATTTCGATTCGAACACTATCCTGCACTTTTACTCATGTGCACATGAATGCCTTGGTGAGCACAGAGTGTTATTTGGCCATCCTGTTGCTGCAGGTGAACTGATTGCATTTCCCCTATGTGTCGGTGCAGGTTTTTGGAGACTATTATCACTTCAGGCATCACGCCGTGGAGAAGAGAGCTTTGTCTGGCCACAAGAGGATGCACATCAGACTGCAGAAAGAACCACAGGTAAGAATGTTGTCAGCACTCGCGCAGCTTATTGTAGCACTTCATGTTGGCAACAAAAGGCCAAAAGACAGATTGGATTGCACAAAGAGAGTGGGTATATCACGAGAGAAAAGGGATGTCAGAATCAGTGACAGCTTGTCAAAGTCTTTGCACCGGTCCCTTCCATCTGTCCCCTGACCCAATCCAAAGTAGCCGTAAATATGCAAAACCACCCAGCACAACAGCTGGGAGAGTCTGTTATTAGCTGAGCATTTTCAGTAGTTTTTTTTTTCTTTTCTAATAAATATTTTCATTTAAAACGTAAATGCCATTTTTATATAGTTAAAAATCGCATTTGTGGGGCATCTGCTAATCGGAAGCCTGGTGTGTCGATCCCCGGCTGCTCCAGTCTGCATGGCAAAGTATTCTTGGGCAAGATATTGAACCGATGCATCCATTGGCGTGTGAATGTAGTTGAATGCTAGATGGAAAACACTTGAGCATAGTAAAGGTGCTTATGTGAATGGGTGTGAATAGTGAAGGAGGCCTCTTTTTTCTAAAGTGCTTTGAGTGCTCGAGCACAAAAGCGTTATATAAAAGTCATTTACCATATATAGATGTGATATTTACCCGATATCAACCACCGTTTTAAAATTGTTTCACAAAATCAAACTTTCTGTGCACCACATATAAAAACAAAAGTGCCAAAATTGGGAGATTTTTTTCTTCTCCTTTTCACAGATTATGGAATAAGCAGCATCATATCACCAGGCCACTGTGTATTTGTACTGTTCCTGAACAATAAAACAGCATCTACTAATCAATAAAAAAAAACCAAATGCGCTTTTGCTTTTTCCCTGTTAATAATGTTTATGTTCTGGCTAGAAACAAAGTTGTCGGTTGATGCTAGAAAACACTGATTCACATTATAAACCTTATATCACGCTGCTTATTATAGCAGAATTTGCATCTGCAGCCCACAGATCAAAGCACATCAGTTACAGAGAAAATAATACTTGCAAAAATGTGAAATGCTTTTCTTTAATCATGAAATGCTAATTAGATATGACATTTAGAGATCATTACAGCACTGCCTTCTGAAGGCAAAGAGATATTTACTAATGCTGCAAGCATTTAAGAAAATTCAGATTTGGGTTATCCTATTTTTTTTTAACCTATCTTGGCAGGAAAAGGGAAAAAAGGAGAGAATATAGGAGAAACAATACAAATAAAGGAACAGAGCATGAGTAGAAAAACACACTGGGTCACCAAATAATGTACCTGTAAGAAAACACATACAAAAAACAAACAGCACTTAGAGGGGAAACGCAAACCTACGGGAGATGTTTAAGCAAACACAGCAGATATCGTCTTCTTTAGTTTGTGTGGAGGAAAGAACTGAGTGTTAAAGTGCTGATATGCTACAGTTTATTCTAAAAATGTAGAAAAGAGAAATGTGCAGTTACCATTATCAAGTGGACATAAGTAGATGACTGTCACCTAAAGAGGTGAAACCATATTAGATCATAACACTTCTTTTATTAAACGTTTCCTTTTAAATCTATTTTTATATGTGTGAAATAGGAATTATTTAAATTAACATTTTCAGCTTTTGTATATTAAAATAAACCCTGGATGAAGGCTTGCAGTAAGCTGGTGTGAAGTCTGTAGTATAGTAGTGTGAATTCTGTGGCAAAACCTGTTTGAATAAAACCCCATCTGTATACATGGGATTTTATAGTAAAACTATGGCTAAATCTGCCGTACATAATGTCATTTGACTTCTCTACATTAAAAATATTTCTCAGAATGTTTAGTAGCTTCTAAAAAATCAAGTACTTCACATTTCAGGGACCAACAGAAGTACTGCATCTGTGCAAATGTCTGCTTTACAGTTCTCCTATTTTCAGTCTTACTGCTAAAAGAGTTAGCCATTTGTTGCTGCAGTGTTTACACTGGAAACAAGGGAGGCAGCTGAGGTAATTGCTGCTTTAAAAGCATCTTCAGAGCTGCCGGACTGGTGCTAAAACATAGGCAGTTACCAAGTGAGAACATCTATAGCAAGGTAGTTTTGCCAAGTGCAACCCAAGGACTAATCTGTAGCTTTCCTGAGTCCAAGTCGTTCCGGCCGAGGAAAGGACTGATGTGGTCTGACAAGCTCTGAGGCCCCAAGACATCATTAGTGGGATATGGTGACGTGCACTGAGGCCAGTGGCATCAGGGGTTGGGGTAAGTGGATGACAACAAGTCTCTGAGAGCATTCCAGGGAATCTGGTTGCTGAGCAGATATCGGTACTGTGGCTCTCAAATTCATAAAACATAGTTTTCAAATCTAAAAAGAAAAAAAAAAAAACCACACACACAATTAAGTAAATTTAGCACAGGCAGTGGTGGAAAAAAGGGTTTTATTATTGTTACTGAGGAAGATTTAATGATGTGTAAGATTGGATTTTGGGTGCAGAAGGGACCGAGCAACATTAAAACCCAAGTGAGAATCTGTCAATAGAAAGTTGATATGTTCCTAATAAGTGGACACTGAGGTGTATTATGTGCTCTGTGGGCTTTTTGCTGATACCAAATGAGAGAAAAACCAATCTGCACTTTAAAACTGCTGCCTTGACGTCAAAGCCTAAGAATTACAGCCTTGCCTATTATAAAGATATTTTTGACAAAGGAGATTCCATCTCGAGTTCATCTTAGTTGGAAGGTCAGTAGTTCAAGTTAACGCAGCACTTGAACCTGCAGCTATTAAGGGCAGCAGGTTTCTGGCTCAGGCACAACAACTTGTCCCTAGGTTGCCCAACCACCCACACAACCAGATCAAACCTCAGGCAAAGCATGACCACTGCCAAAAACATGCCACAGAAGCATAAGTGAGTAGGTTTGTTTTTGTGTTTTTATTTGAGTGCATTTGTGTAATCATATGGTTCTGTAAGACCATCTGATCTCTGGAAAAAATAAAGAACAGTAAAGGTTTTTGCTTTACTTGTTTTTCAAATAAATAAATAAATAAATAAATAAATAAAAAGACAATGGTTGGATTTGGATTAGTCATTGCTGAGCTTTGAGCTCGTTACAGTGTTTCCTCTCTGTAATCCAGCAGCTGTAACTCACATTACCTCCATTGTCTGTTTTCCTCAGCTCTGTGGAGCTAACGTGCTTATCACCATGCCTTCTGAATAATCACGCAGTGGCATGATGACACTGGCAGCTGCATAAGCTCACACCGTAATGCTTGCGAGAGTTGTTTGTCATCTCCTTTCCACACCCCGTATCATCTTTATGAGGGAAAGAATTGATTTGTTTGGGGTGGCTACTGTTGGGTTTCTCATGAACAGTAGTGTAAGGCAGGATGCACAGTGTCCTGGCTGGAATTTAAACTACATCTGTCTCTCGTACAGTTTTACTAGAAAGTTTCACTCTGGCTGTAAAAGTATGCTGGATTTTTAGTTGCTATATGAGGCCATATTGGATGAGGCTGACAAAATTCTGCATTTATTATTGTCAACAAATCCCGTTTGGAGACCAAAACCAATAATACATTAGTCTGCCTCTCAGTAGTGAACTCATGACTTACCAAGCTTGGCATTCAGCCCCAAGCCCACTGGTTGCTACTGACGTAAATGTTTAAGTATGAGTCACAAGAGGAACAAGAGGGTGGGGGAAAAAATGCATATGTCGGGGCCATGACTGATTATTTTCAAGACAGTGCGATTCCTCCTGCTTATATTGTTTCATTTTAATCTTTTTCAAAGGCTTGGAAAAAATAAAGTGATCCAATAATTCACAAGACAATCAAACAAGATGAAGAATATCTGTTTTCTGTCCATCATGTCGTGAATATTCCTCGATATTATCTTCCAGACCCTTGATAAAGCCATCATTGATTTACAGCACCAGCGCAATATGTGTGTAATCACCTCAAAATAAACCATGCTCGTCGTAACGTCTGGCTCACTGATCTTTTTATTGTTGAGACAACACTAAAGCTGCAGAAGGGAATATGCTTTCAGTGTCTGAAGCCTTGGATATACAGACAGTGCTTGTTAATGCAGGGTTTTTTGTGACTCAGAGTGGCCTTTCGGGCCCGACTATTCACATAAGTACATTGGTTTATGCAGGGCATAGACCATAAAGGCAGTGCGTATGTGCCATCTTATCTTATTATGCGTGTTATTTCAGATTCTTATTTTCTGATCCTTTTAATAAAGAAAAATTAATAAAGCCCCATTTTCAAAAAGGAAAGAAATTCAGTTAAATCTGTAACACTAGAATTACTGAGCCTTTTTTTCCCTGGTGCAAGTCCCTACTACAAGATAGAGGTGGGAATCACCATACATCCCACGATACGATATTATCACAATATTTAACTCACGATACGATATTATTACAATTTTTTTAAATATTTTGCGATATTCAGATTCTGTACATAAAGGTAAACGTTATCAATATTCATTTTATCTAATATCAAAGTCTCACACTCAGTCTTTCTCTCATTTCAGTTTTATTGTTGACAAACTGAACGGTTTGTATTACAGTCTAGTCCAACTTAACTGAATCAACCATCTGGTACAATTATAGCTATTCTGAACTATGCAGTTTATGAAAACTATGCAGCCCCTTCAGCAACTGAAGAATTTGAAAGTAAATTAAAACAAAATATAATTTTACATTAAATAAAAAAGTTTTAAACTTAATTAAAATAAAACATGTCTTAAATTAAAATAAGTAAACTGTCATGTTTATTGCTGCCAAAAAAAAAAGTTAAACACATTTGGACAGTGAAGGAATGTCAGGATTCTTGCTCAGAAAAAGGATCAACATGAAGTCTGAAGTCAGAGTTGTGTTCCAGTCCACAAAAACTTTTTTTGTAACAAAATATCGATTTCTGCTGTCCCTGTATCGATACATTATTAGCAAACAAAATATCACGATACTACACAGTATCGATTTTTTCCCCCCACCCCTACTACTAGATTTACTAGCCCTGCGCAAATTTGCGTAAATTCCCCCGACCCTAACACCTCTACGCACCCCGCTGAGATTTTCACAGGTCTTCAGCTCCATTGTTCTCCTGCTTTTGTTGTGCAAAGACACCCTCCCCCAACCCCCAACCATGAGAGATTCAGGTCTTTCCTTCCCTGCAAGGCTACTTTCCTTCCTTACCTGCAGCGTACCATACACCACGTTAGTTTCTATGTGCAATATTTCTCATATGCAATATTAGTTCTTGTCAATCCTTGTCACACCAATATTTTTGAATACACGTGTCCATATTTATGTTTCCAGATTGTTTGTATAGTGCACTTTCTATACCGTGCTCTTTGTACAGTTTTTATTTAGCTGCTTTTGTCTTGCACTGTCCACTTTTTTGCAATGACAATGCAGATTTTCCACTTGTGGGACAAATAAATGCAGATTTGCTGTGTGTGTGTGTGTGCGCGCGTGCGTGTGTTTGTGCAACATTGGCATTTGTTTACTCAGATCCAAGGCAGGCCAAACCTCTGTGTTACAACCTACATACAAAAGACACACAATATATGGGTGTGTTTCAGACTTTACAGCGTTTGCAGACTCAGTGTCCATCATCCCTGCATTTGGCACAGGTGAATTTCTGACATGTTGCACAGGTAAACCTGCTGCGATTCCTGTTGCAGCTCTCTTGCACCTGGCACTGCGTTGTCTTTACAGTCCCTGGCACAGCAGCTGCAGCAGCTTCAGCAGCCTGCCTCTGTGCTAATATTTCCTTGAGCTGCATGAATCGGCAACGAAGTTGCTGAGCTAGAAGACTCAGAAACAATCTTCTTTTGCCTGTCCACCCTGTACATGTCTTGTACATGCCTAAAAAAATTCTATTTCTTCTTGGATCTGGATAAAATCTCTTTAGAGCAGAAATTGTAGAAGAGCTGGTTGAGAAAATGTTGTAATAATTATAACAAAATCCTCCAATGACAATGATAAATTGAAATTTGATTCATATATATCTATATAGAGCCAATTCACAACAGTCATCTCTGTGTACTTTACATTGTAGGGTCAAGACCTTATAGCACTCTACCCGTGAGAAAAGGTATTAGTTGTAGTAATTTATGATAACTGCATCAGAGGCTGCCTTCATGTGTGCAGGCTGCATTACCAGAGGCATGTAGGAAATGTAAAAATTGGCAGCTGTAATGCAGTGTAATATAGTGCATTAAGGAATAAAGGAAAACAGATGCCTTATTAAATTGGCCAGTGGTGTACCAGTCCCGCTCCAGTGACATATGCCATTTCTTCCGGATAGTTTGTTCATTGTATTCCATCCTCACAGTCCAATTCCCAGCAGCAGGTGCTGATCTTCATACCTGTAGACTACCTTTACACGGTAATCAGACTCTCACATCAGCGTGCAAACCTGAGATCAGCTTTGCAGGCTTACAAGTGCTGCTGTAAATAGATAAATGTATATTTAATATCTGTCTTTATTGAAAAGTTAAGGTAAACAAGTGTACTTTCAATAATATTTTTCTTGTCTGTTTTTCTCTTGTTGCTTTTGACACCTTTTATTGTGAAATAATTCCGTATCAAGAAATAATATTGGAGCTTGTGCAGCATGGCTAGTCTGTAAAATCAATTACGGAGCATCAAAGGCTATTGACTAAATAGTTTGTGAAATATATGGATCTCAATGATGCATGAGATACCCGAAATTTGTTACAGTTTTTTTTCTTTTTTCTTTGTTTATTTGCATGCTCTGTCTCCAAGCAACCCCTCCTGCAGTCTGATTGACACGATAGTTTCCCCACAATAACAAATCTTTAGTTATTTCAGTCCTGAGCTCAATATGACATTTTCAATTTAGCTTCAAATTAAAAGCCCCCCTGTGAGATTTCCTGCTAAACAAACTAGGAATGTTTACATTCACTGCTAAACTTTCCAAAGCATACTGCAGACAGAATAATACCCTCCTTATTAACCGTCTCGTTGATATGTTTGGCATGGTGTCCCAGCCTTAGTAGTTAGTGGCATCAATTTCTTGGTGATTGTTATTTGATTAGATTTATTCATACAAATAGCAATGGAAAAAGTCCCAAAACGTATCTTTTTCTTACCTTCTTTCTCTTTAAAGTGAGCCACAGAACTATAGATCAAAGGACAGTGTGTCTTTTGATTGCTCTCTCTCTTTCTGCTTTGCCAACAACTCCAGCTTGACTTCGTCTTAGTCATCAGACATGAAAACCCTCAGGACACTCTGCGAGAGATGGAACAAATGTTTATTGCTCAAGCAGATTACAGTGCTAGCCCTTGTGGAGACCTCCTCCTTGTTTCTCGATTATTTCTTTGTGCAGGTGGTTGAATTTGTCTAATCTTTGTCCTTGCCCAACACTTGAAGTATATTTTTTAATTTCCAAAGATCACTTAATCTCCAGAAATAAACTGATTCAACCTTTTTTTTTTTTTGTAGTCATTAAGTGGAGGTCGTCTTGCTGAAATGTTGCTCAATTTGCAAAAGAGATTGCATTAATTATGTTTGAAGTCAGCTTTAGCGTTTGGTCATCTAACTCAATTTACTATATAAATGAAATGTTGTTTATCCTGTAGTCGATGGCTGTATGCAGATTATCATGGGTGGTAATTTTGCTCCGTTAATAATGTGGCGGGCAGTGAGCAGCAGTGCGGTGAGGTCAGACATGTGCAGTTATAAATGTAATGAAATGAGATAAATGTTAATTAGTCTAGGGTCACTTCAATGAGGTTAATGGCTGCATTCTCTAAGGCAAAGTTTTCAGCTGGGTTTGGAGCTTACACCCTCAGCAGCTGTACTCAACACATTTTCTTTCAGACCTCGTGCTTTACAGAAGCATATAATCATGAAGTCGAGCAAGTAGAGAAGCCTCACCATTAGAAACAACACCAAGAGCAGCAAAGCGATTGCAAAAAAAATCTACTGAAAAGGCCTAAAATACTTAAATAGCAAGTTGTACTTTGACAGTCTGCATTGTAAAGGAAATTCAAAAGTTTAGTCACGCTTCACTTGAGTGTTCTCCATGCAAATAGAGCGAGTTTGGGCTTTTTCCACCTTCAACAAAAAAATCAGCAAAGGATGCATTTATCATTGACAATAATAATAATGCAGAACAGCATTTGCTCTAAGTGCTGTAGAAAATAAACCTCTGCTGTAAGCTCGCTCAATCGATTCCCTCTGCTATAGTATAATTTCAGCCTAAGTCAGTATTTGAATTGTATTTTCAGTATTTTTGTCCTGATTTTAAGAAAGTTAACTTTGGTGTAGTTACACAAGTATAGCAAAAAAACAAAAAGCAATGCCCCAGTGCCCCATTTGCAAAAGGTACTGTGTGGACAGCGGTCTCCTCCTTATTTGTGTGTTTTCTGTCGTAAATGAGGTAAAGCTGCTCTGCAGAAAAATAAAAATAAACAAAACCCCTTATAATTATGGGGTTATGTTTGTTGGAGGTGGGTGGGCTGTTTGTGTTTTGTTTTAGGGTTTTTAATTAAATGGATAGACTCAAAAAATAATAAAAAATGAGAAACATATCTTCTAAAGCTTAACAGATAGTGAAATTGAATGAATGAATTGAATAGTCAATTTAACCTTGTTTTAATAGTTGTTTTTAATATTTGTCAATCATAATAGAAGTTAAAATGTGATTATTTGCACACCCCTACAACCAGGCATTTCTTGTTAAGCATATGAATGCTGTCCTTTTATTATTTTTTTGTCACGGCTTGAATATAAATTGCTAACCTAAATGTGTCTATTTAAACTTACTACTGACTCATGTACTCAGTGTTCAGAATATATGGGCGTTAGCATGAAAACCCAAATGTTGAATGGCATTAACTGATTTACTGTGTGACCTGTTAACATTGTGTGTTGCATTGTTTTTTTTTTTCAACTTCTGAAGCAAAACCACTATATGAAATTTACTATGTGTGATATTAGCAAGACTTGTTACCCTTACTTACTGAGCCTGAGCATTTCCCAGCAGCCCTCCCAACTTCAAAGGCCCCTGCTCAGGCGCACTATACAGTAGCCACCTTCCCTGTGCATCTGAGCAATGAACTAAATTAGATTTTCTTCACATCTCTGCTCCTCTTTCTAGTTATTACTTTTTGAACACAGCTGAGACCGTGTTTTTCTACATCCCCAGTCTGTGGGACACAGCAACAATTTCTCAAATTAGAACATTAATAATGACACAATATCGTGAGGATACCTGAGTAAACTGTGCTTTTTCTTTTTGCGTGTGGGTTTGCTTGTTTGCTTTGTGTGGGCATGCTGTTTGTGTGCGTTTGTGCACGCGTGTGTGTGCCTTGACAATCCAGGTCCTGTGGACAGAGCAGCAAGTGGTGAAAAAGAGGAAGAAGAGGGATGTGTATGAAGAACTAACGGATCCTGATTTCCCTAAGCAGTGGTATCTGGTATGTAGACTTCCTTTAGCTTCCCACCATCTATTTCATTAGTTTGACATTATTACTAAAATGTTAAAATTGGGAAATGGAATAATTAAAATGCTTATTAAATACCATACATAATGAGATTTTCAGTAGCATGGTTCTAGTTGTCTAAAATAGATATCTCTATGGCTTCACCAACAAATAAAGTGGGTGTACAGTCAGCTGACTGTATAGTGGCTGCTACTCATATGCATTTGAAATCCCACTTTACATTTTCAAGCCGTCTCTGTATTCAATCATTTCAGTAGCAGCCTGTAGGAATGCCTGTTTTCAAGCTGTATTCTTTGTTGAAGTAGAAGATTTATATTTAAATACAGCCGGTCCGGTAATCATAGGATGTTTTGCTCCGTTATGGGCTATTCTTTACCTGTCCTGTTTTTACCTCCTGCAACTTTTTTTCTCAGTCAAATATATAATGTAGTGCCTTCCACAATGTTGAGATCACCTGTGAAGCATCGATGGCATATAATGTTGCCTCCATGTCTATTTCATTATTCGCAGTTTTTCTCAGAGATGCCTCAATTCACCTTAATCCCCCCCCCCCCCCCCCCCTTTTTTTTTAACTACATAAAACCTCTGTCAGTGCAGCGGATTAATGACAACATTGACTATCCCAGACATAAATCACCAATGAATAGAAGTTGTGGAACTACCTCTGCCATTCAGCATTAGACTTCTAATTGTCTCAGGCCTTAAACCCTTTTTTTTCCTATTTCAACTACATTGCAAAGCTCTGGCTTAAACAAACAAATGAACAAAGCTGGTTTAGCTGAACGCACAAACCACCAGTGCCGGAGTTCTGTTTTGGTCGCATAATAAATTTATGGGATTTAGAATTCTTTTATAAAAGGTTTATTTAGCACAGTCACTTTAGGGCAAACTTAAGTGAAGTATTGAGTTGTGTCTGCCTGAATTTAATAATGTGTATTTAATGTATTCATAAGTTTCAGCTACGTGCACTTCAATGTGAAGTCAAAGGGAAACTGGAAAAAGAAAAGGAGGCAGAGGAGATTATCTTAATGTCTTTCTGTTCCCGTATATCTGTGTTTATTTGTAACCATCTCTGTCAGCTCTCGCACTCACCTCTCCTTATTCTTCGAGCTGTACAGATTTTCACTTATTCCTCCAAATCACGCTTTACCGCTGCCTTTTGTCTGCCTCCCTCGCTCTCCTCTCGAATGCTGCCGGATGTTATTTCTTCAGCACGAGAGGCAAATGCTCTCTCCCCAAGATGCCTGACCTGCAACAGTTTGTCTTTCTTTTTCGTTGACAGCAAAACAACAGTAGGATGTTCACAACGGGCAACTCATCCTGAGGAGGCAGACATACCGGGGTGATGCATTAAAATGGGAGTTTAAAATGTTCATGAAGCACCTCTGATCTCCCCTCGTATCTTCATGGTGTCAGGTGTATCAAGCGATGCTCTTTTAATAACATGCAGCAGAGAAGGTCTTCGCAGAAGATGTAGGACCTTCATTCACTGACAGACCTTTTCTGTCATTTTGTCTTGGAAAAGTCAGTCATGGCAGATTGACAGCTGAACAAAAGCCTTTGTCTCTTCCAGTCCAACCCAACACATCAAGATCTGAATACAAAAGCAGCCTGGGCTCAGGGCTACACAGGAAGAGGTGTAGTGGTCACTATCCTGGATGATGGCATTGAGAAGGACCATCCCGACCTCATAAGCAATTACGTAAGTCATAAATTTCAAATAGCAGTTCTTGTTCTTGTCCCAAACTTCTCAACACACGATGCATTTTGAATTTCAATTCAATGTTATTTATATAGCGCCAAATCACAACAAAAGTTGCCTCAAGGTGCTTCATAGATACAGAGAAAAACCCAACAATCATATGACCCCCTATGAGCAAGCACTTTGGCAACAGTGGGAAGGAAAAAGTCCCTTTTAACAGGAAGAAACCTCCGGCAGAACCAGGCTCAGGGAGGGGCGGGGCCATCTGCTGCGACCGGTTGGGGTGAGAGAAGGAAGACAGGATAAAAGACATGCTGTGGAAGAGAGACAGAGGTTAATAACAGATATGATTCAATGCAGAGAAGTCTATTAATACATAGTGAGTGAGAAAGGCAACTGAACCAGTTAACAAAATGTCTACTAAACTGGTGATGATAAAAGGGCAACTTTTTGATATGTATTTTAATTTTCATGCTATTCAGTAAGAATTATAGCCACTAAAATTTCGTACTTCCTTTGTTTTATCAGCTGTATCAAAATCATCCAAAACCCTTGTGCACACAAAAGGTCCAACCGACAGCTTTTCGGGTTTTTTTTTTAACATTTAGTCACAGAAGACAAATTACACTACACAACTACGGACAAAACAATTAAGCCAGCTCTTTAAAAGAAATGTAAAATCACTTGATTGGTGTCATAACCTTTTCTTATTTCTCTTTTAGGACCCTGAGGCCAGCTATGACGTAAATGATGGAGATACTGACCCTCAACCAAGATATACACAACGAAATGAGAACAGGTAATGTGCTAGCAAACTTGAAATATACATTTTTATTTAGTGATTAAATAATTTGGAATAGACTGTCCACCTCTTGTTTTATTAGTTATATTTTGCTCCCTGAAAGCTGTAGTTATCAGGGACTGGTGAGAAAGAAAGTGGATTCCGCTTGGGTCCAGTGCTTTTGGCTCAGGCATTTGCACTCAGAAACCAATTATTTAAGTGTGGAAGTATGGGTGCAGTCATTCTGAACTCTCTTGAAAGATTGTTCCCCTTTTTTCTTGCTTCAGCACACAACTCAAGTTGCTGTAGCATCAATCCAGCCCATAACGCCGCACCACCAAAATAGCACTTATTTGTTGCCAATGCAGCTCTTGTTTACTTGCCCCCCATTGACTCATGCTCTTCCCAAATACAAATACAGACCATTTTTTTTCCCTTCCAGTCTTTGGTGATCACATGAAAACATGTTTGTCCCAATTTATTGATGGAACACTAAAGCGTCAGCAAGAATGAATCCTTATCGCTCATCCCCTCCTCTCTCCTCATTTCTCAAAACGCTATGGTCCTCTGCTTTTGTCCAATCCCCCCTGGAGCAGATGAGAAGCTGCATCCCGCTCTGAAATCCACAGCAGGATTTGTCTCAAATCTCTTTCTTTTCGTGCCACTAAGTCTTTTTGTGGTTGTATGTTTGTTTTTCTTTGTTAGTTTTGTTTCAAAGCATAGTATTTCCAGTTACAGTTGGTCAGAATGAAAGGCCGAATGGGCTTAATGTTTTTTTAGTTGTTGTTGTTGTTTTTAAAAGAAATTATTAAAAGCTGTTCAAATAGATCTGCTTCTTTACAGTTGCTTTTTGGTGCTTTGATGTTTGTCTCTTTAAGCAGCTTCTGTTGTTTGTCTAGTTTTGCTTGGTTTTTTTTTCTGTTATCATCCAAAATATGATCTGTTCATCTGCAATATTTATTCATCTTGAAAGAGGCTGGCATCTGCAATTTTTGCACAGACGCCTGTTTCTTGTCCTTGCCGACAGCTTGAGCAGCCATGCAGAGCGAATCCAGCCTTTCCTGTCAGTGTATCGTAGATCCCACTCTGTCGTGCTGATCGAACAAAGCACTACTGGAGGGGATTGTTCTCTGACTCTGGCTTACTACAGCTCCCAAACTGCACCATGCTTATACTTTCCAAACATAATAAAAACATGAAATGCATGGGTTTGCGCTTACACACGTTCTACTGCTGCTGTCGGTAGAGCTGCTAGAGTAATTATCTGACATTGGATCAATTTCTGAGCATAAAATGAATAGCAAGGGTGTGTCTTTGTGTCTACAGTGTGGAGCTTTGGTGTTTGGAGTGACCTGTGGACAAATTATATCCAATGAGTTATGCAAATCTCCACAAAGCAATGCAGGCTGACAGTGAGTAATGCTCACAACCCCCTCACAAGGAGATTATATGAATATATTCATAGGACAACAAAAAGCAGAGGAGACTCAGAGGAAGGCATTTTTCCAGAGTCATGGAGGCCAGTTCATTTGTACTGATGACACGCAAGGCTGATTTTTCAATTCTCATCTCAGGCCTTTTTCTATTGAGATGCTCTGTCTTGACTTGGCAGTTGTTCTTGGAGGGGAGTGCATGTTTAGTTGAAGGCCGGTAATTCATTTGTGCTTCATCAATAAAATATTTGCGTTCGTCATTATCGGAATCGGGGTATTAATTCTGATAACGGCATGGATATTTATCAGTCCAGCTGTGAGTAAGGAGAGTTTTAATGAAAATTTATCACAGCACGGTTTTAATACATTTTGTATTTGTGAAAGATTCTAATCAAATTCCAGCTGGGCCCATAATGATACACGGTAACACTGGTTACAAAAATGTTAGGACAGTCTGTCATTTAAATCAATTGTGTAAAGGCTGAGGAAGGTTAATGTATATGCCATTTTTAAATTTGATGTGACTGACATTAAAAAAAGAGACAACTACTGTTGTCTAACGTTATGCACTACAAAACATAAAACATTTTATGAAACATAATTCACAAATATGATGCGTAATATGATTGAAGTCCATCTCGACCACTTGATAACAATGTCCTACATGGACATCATCCTTCAGCCTAATCAGGTTTTATGTATGTGGCTAGAGAACGGCCACATACATAATATGTCAAAGGTGGAGGAGAAGAGAACTCGTAGGCATTCGCCTACTGTGGAGGCAGTGTTGCCAACTTAGCGACTTTGTCGCTATATTTAGCGAGTTTTCAGACCCCCTAGCGACTTTTTTTCAAAAAAAGTCACTAAAAAAAGATGTGAAAGCGCATATCGCTTTTACTCTCAACAAGCAGCGGGTGCTGTAACGCAGTCAGTTCTTTTACTCTTTTACTCTTATGCTGTTTTGTGGATCACAAGGTTTAAAACTACTTATAAACACACAAAGTAACTCCACCAAAGTGCCTATTTCGGGTCACTTTTGCCGGTCCAAGCCTGGGTAAAGGAGCAGGGTTGGAATTGTGACATTAAAAAAACAATAATTGCTAAAATAAATTGAATTTGTAGTTCTAAATAAATTCTAAATGCATTTAGGACGTTTTTTACTCACTTTATGTCTCTTCCACGATGTTATTTCTCTCTCCAACAACATAGATTACAATAACATTAGCATGACCAATTATGCAAATTAGGCGATGACGTCATTTAGCGACTTCTAGCGACTTTTAGGACAGCCAATAGCGATTTTCCTTACTGAGGAGTTGGCAACACTGTGTGGAGGCAAATTTTAATTCATGTCTGCACCTTCAGATTCAAGGTGATACCTATGTTTCATCATCTGCGCAGAGGTCCCCTCCACCAAAGAAGTGAAAACACAAAGGAAAGAGACAACGTGACCAGCATCTACAGAAAACATCTTCACCTCAGTCCTCGACTCCTGAACCAAAGTCAGGACTGTACCACGCGAAAATGTGCATAAAAATGTTTATTTATTCCCAATATTGTCACAATTACTTATTGTCAGCAGATCAGACACGTGACCCCTTCCTGTCTCACGACAGCTGACACTGGGCCAGTTAAACAGCATTATGCAAGCTAATGTTGAACTCAAGTGTCCTAGAAAGCGCTCATTCTCTCTGATAAACAGTTTGATTACATTTTCACATGTATGAGAGTTTATTTGCCAAGTGTCCAAGTCAACCAATGTTAGATCCACTTTACTGACAGCAGCTAACATCGGCAAAAATAGCAGTGGTTAGCTACAGAAAAGTTCAGGATATCCCCAACAACTCAACTATTGTTCTCATCGGGTGGAAGTGAGTTTCGCTGACTTAACGACTCCTTTCACAAAGTTTTACAGCTTCCTCCAGGGTAAACAGATGTGGACACATATGGACAGATGAGATAAAGAGGAGACTGGCCGACTACATTTGCTTTTTGTCCTACAGCAGCCACTGTAACTAGAATTATGCACTCATGTAAGAAAAAAAAGAGCTCAGTTAACTGCAGTCTGTAATCTACTGACATCTAGTGGTGAAATTTTACACACTGTAACTTCAGGTATTTCTCAACCTAGAACGTTTTAAGCAATTTCCATTTTAGGAGTTGGGATTGTTACGATTTTATTGACACCAGTTCACTATTGATTCTGCTGATCAATCCGGTTCTTTATCGATTTTCGATATTGATTTTTAGCTCTGCTTTATGTGAAGGAACACATGCAGCTACGTAAGTTTTTAGCTTTATTATCTAGACAGAACACTACCTAATGCTAGCTGTAGCATTAGCCTCTCGGTAAACATCTTGAATGAAGAAAATTAGAGAATATTCATAGGCTTTCTTTGCTAAAGAAAAATGCACATATTGTGGCAGGTCAGGACTGTTTGGGTTTTGTTTGACAGCTACGTTCTGTTGTTCCAGGTGGCAGCGTTACGGTTGCCATGGTTACAGGGTGACGCTCTCTCTCTGCGTGTTTCCTGGGTGAGAGAGGCCTTTTTGTTGTTGTTGTGCTACGCTAATAGGCAGAATGCTACCGGTATAACTCTAAAGAATGTAGCATCATAGGCAGTGTAGTCCGTGCTGCAGGGAGAATGGACTGCTATACACGTTATGTGTCTGTGAGCGAGGGAGGGAGAAAAAGAAAAAGTAAGAGCTGTCATCAAGCAAAAACGGGAGCTGGAAGCATGTAAATATAATAATAACCACTGCAGCCAAGAAGAGTGCCTGACAAGCCCAGTTGTAAGTAAGCTATTAAGACTCGACTGTACACCGTGTTCGTGTTTTCCTCCAAAAACAATAAGTTCCGTTGGAGCAGCCTTTCAACGCCTCTCTCTGTCTCTCGCTAGTAAAGTTGACCCAGACAACAAAGTAAAGCTAGTTTTCGGCTACGAGCCCGACACAGAACCCACCATATTAGCCAGAGGTCCCTTTACTACGGTTCGGAGCCGCGGACCTTCAGTAACAGTAATAAATCACAGCAATAGTACATTCACGTAGTTGTAAACAGCATGATAATATATTAAGTAATCCAAAGTATTCAGAATACGTTACTCTCATTGAGTAACGTAACGGAATACGTTACAGAATACATTTTGGGGCATGTATTCTGTATTTTGTAATGGAATACATTTTAAAAGTAACCTTCCCAACACTGACTATTAAAACATCAAATAACTGGCACGCATATTTTGTAGATGAGCATTTCAGCCTCTTGCTGGTGTTGTCACTCAAACTTGCAATAATTATTTTGCAATTATTATAAATAGTGTTACCTTGGTTATTTTGTAAAATGAAGCCACTTCTTTTTCTGTGCTGTAATATTGTTTGTTTGTTTTTTGCCAGAATTGAGATATATGCGTTTTAAAAACATTCATATTTTGAGTGAGTAACTATATAGCAATCAGATTAGCCTGATTTTATGTATTTTCCCCCACCTCTAAATTCTTGACAAGGTAAAAATGAAAGATAATTCAGTAGATCACTCTCTTGGCAAGCTGTCGCTAAATGCAGCCACATTCATATCATTCTATTATTCACACGTCGAAACTACACACTACCGTGCAGATTTTCAACGTTTTAATTTTGTGGTGATTCATTATTCTCTTTCGTTTTGTTTATAACAGCTTATATTAATTTTTTTTTCCCAACAAAAAACAAATAAAGACAAATGAAGAGAAAGGTTTGAGTTTCCCGAGGCACATACAATATGCATAACCAGGCAATTCAGCTCACCTGGTTACGGCCCCCTCTTCTTCAAATGTATTCAGCCACCCACATGCAATATACTCTGTTTCTCTAACTTCCCTGTGGAGAGCTGTTATCTCCTATAGAGAACTTTTCACAGGGCTTCATTAACTGAGATCCATATGCCTGCATGGGAGAGTGTGTAGTGACAGTCTTTATCAGAAAATGACTGGCATGCTAAACAGCCTCATGTCCTTGATTACAAATCAACCCATCATCCTCTGAATACCGAATGGTTAAACTCAAGGCTAAAGGTTTAGTGGCTAATCTGGATGATGGCATTGAGAAAGACCAAGAAAAGTGTTTGCATGCTTCTCTTGCCCCAATAAATTGCTCTGTCCTTGGTGGAACGTGGCTATTTGTTTCTCTGATCATGAAAGCACTTCTTCAGCAAAAAGACACAGACTGGAGGAATGTAATTGTACCCGTTCTGCACAAGCCTCGCATTTTAATTTCATTAAATTATTAATTTGTTCTTTTGCTGGGCAGACACCCCCTGCATCAGATGGCTGCAGGATGCGTTCCATTTTTTAAGAGGTAAAGTAGTATGTAACTTTTATTGGGGCTCTTTTTTCCTGCTCCTTCAGTTTCCTACTTGATTGCTTGCAGATAACACATTCTTACACATATTCTCTTTAAAGGTTTTTTGATCATACATGCACTCACCAGCCACTTCATTAGGCATACCTGTTTAGCTGTTTACCCTACTATCTAGTCAGCAACCCGGTACATATGGTCAAGACAACATGCTGAAGTTCAAATGGAGCATCAGAGTGGCGAATAGGGGTGATTTGGGTGACTTAGAATAAGATATGGTTGTTCATGCCAGATGTGCTTGTCCTAGTATTTCAGAAACACTGAGGTGTAGAGAGAATGATCTGTAAAAGAGGAAATGTTCAGTGAGCGGCATTTCTCTGGGTACAACTGCCTTGTTGATGCCAGAGGTCATGGTAGAATGGGCCGACTGCTTCGAGCTGATAAGCTAATAAGACAGCAACTCAAATTCAAAGCCAATTGTTGCACCCTAGGTATGCAGAAGAGCAATTCTTTGAAGCTCTTTGATGATCAGACAGAAAATAAACTGAGGTTTGTTTGTTTTTTTTTCTTTAATCATGTGAAAGTTGCGTTGGTAGTTAGTTCATGATGTTACCTTTACTTCACCTAATTATACTGAGAGAAAGAAAGGTGAAAGGTCACTCGCTGCAGAAACTGAAAACATTTTTATGTCTTTGGGTCTTATTATGTACTTAGCGGCTGAAAACATAGCTCAATCCAATGTAAATTTGGACTGCAACACCAGAAAGAAGGAAAAGAGTTAAATACCATCTGCAGGCGCTGTGTCCTTGGCCAGGACAATTGGCTAAGGCCTGAAATGAACCTTATTTTTGTAGCGAAATGCAAATAAAAATACCCGTCTTACATAGGCTGAATGCATATCTAAGACTTTATGGAGGTAATAAATCTGTGTCTTTGGACGCTGATGCAGGAAAAATCAAAGCTGAAGGAGGGTACAAATCAAAGTAGACGGCTTCCTGATGTGTTGTCTGCTTTAATGCTTCTGTTATAGTGTTTGACACAGCAGGTCGTACCTGGCTGCGTTGACTTTGCTTACGAGACATTTTAGAGCACAGCATTTTGTGGAATTGGCATTGGTTGAACTGCTGCTGTGTCAAGTGCGTTTTTTCACATAAGAGCTTAATGGTTGAAAAATCAGAAGTTATTTTAAGTCAAACAATAGTGCAGTCCGCATGTGTCTGATTATGTGCATGTGTTCTTTCTCCTTCCCCTATTAGTGTACATGTTTACAAGTATACTCTGTGCCGAGTAAATAAACAACCAAAGTTTGCTACTACTTTACCAAAAGTTTTATCAGACTTGGACATTACCTGAAACATCGTGGGATGAATAAAGAAATAATTTTTAAAAATTGCAGGTGGCATGTGCACAAAACCTTATTTTCTCCTATTTGCTCTGGCCCATTGCAAGCTGAAGATAAATGCCGTGTTCTGTTTACACCAAGTTTATCAATTATTGTTTCGAATGCTGCCAGCCTCTATCTAGCCTGAATACTGTAATTCTCCTTTCCCTTGTCTTGTTTATTCTGGTGGGGAAAGCCTGTTTATTTTCCTGACAGCCAGGCAGGCTTGCGAGAGGTGAAGTTGGCAGAGAACCCACTCTTAAACCTGAATCCTCTGGCTTTCTGTTTTGAAGATATTACTTTTGCTAAAGGAAAGCTTCTTGCAGTATGAAGCTGCTGTTTTGTAAACATTTTAAATGGGTAATTTATAGACGTGGTGAGCCGGGTTCATAATTTATGAGACATTACTGATCACCTCGACTCAATCGATATCGCTTTTTTTTCTTGGTGTGTTGTTTAATAGACATACAGTGACAGACTGATTTTGGACCAGTTGTGTTTGCAGTAAGTGGAGGAAGTCCAGTTTAACATGCTATTCAGGGTGAAGCTTTTTGCTTTTTATACAAAGTTACTTTTATTAGTATAAATGCATTTAAAGTCCTTTAAATGTGCTTTGTTGCACAGATGATTTCATGTAATTTGTTTAGAGACACACTGCACTATTTTCATTTATTGTCTTTTCAGTTACTTCATCATTTGGCCGGGCTCATTTTAAGCTACGATAGCAACATTAAGAGTCCCATTTCCTCTTCCACCACATTGCTTCGTAAAGCAGAGTAATGATGATTTTTTAGGGCAGGGGAAGTAGCACTCGTCTAATCTCTATTAATAGATATATGCATACGCAGACTCTGTATGGAAAGACAAGCAGATTTTTTTTTTTGTCCACCTTTATTCCTCAAGTAATCAGAATACTATTAGGAAACAAATTTCAGGAGGATTTGGTTACATGCAGGTAAGCAGTCCTTGTGGAGAAGAACAGAGGGATTGCATTTGCTGAAATGCAATCTGGCAACCATGAATTACCGTCTGACAACAATTTAGGTTTTTGTTAGCTTTTTAAATTTCCTCTGCATCTTAAACAATAATCATTGTCTTGAGCCAGATATCCAGGTTACAGTGGGAAATTAGCTAATGCCCCAGAAGGCTGAGTCAGCTGAGGTTTCTGGATTGTTACAATGCTACTGAACAGTAATAGTACAAACAAAATGGGCATTTTGATATCTCGTTCTCTTCTTCTTCCTAAAAAAAGATGTATTTCCTTCCAACTCCACATAAGTTTCCTCCCACACAAAGACATCCAAGTGAGTTGGATTAGAAAGTGTGAATTGCCTATAGATATGTTGCCTATGAATATCAGTCTAGTTACAGACTATTTAAAGTTTCCTTCTGATGGACAGTCAACTACTCCAATATGCTTCCCTGGCTTCTGTCCATTGTATTGGCTGCCATCATTATAAGAAGGCAGACAAGAAAAGGATTCAATGCATGTTTACTCAATGCCAAGGGTTTAAAACGTGAAACAAGCTCATCTGATCTTCTCTACAAAGCTTCAAGAACCTCTGTGTTCATCCACACAATGAAGCTATTTCTACTTCTCACTCCACTGTAACCATTTGAACAGACCTGCCTAAGGCCACAACTGAGCTGAGTTGAGTAGAGCAGAAAATAGCCTAATCCTTTTGGCAGCTACAATGAACGGACCCTATTCAGTCCCTCTAAAAACCAACTGAGCAATGCCAAGACTCAGATCCTACAGTTTAGCCAAGCATTCGTTAGACATTAGTCTCACTTGATGATGCATATTCTGACACACATCCTCTGCCTAACAGAATACAAACACAAACTGAATGTGTATGTGTGGTCACATTCATCTACATTTGTAAACATAGATTCTCGGCGTTGGAACAGATTCGATTCAAAGTGCGTTTACGAGAAAGTATTTCATGTCAGCACTGAAAGGCAAAGCCATACCAGCCAGGCAGCCGACCAGCAGCCTGTTCATTTTCTTTACTGAGAAAGATGTGAGGATAATTCATTAGGACTTTGTAAGAGGCATCAGTAGTGCTCAGAGAAGCCAACTGCATTTATTTTGGATGGCTCAATAGTTTTCCATATGCGTTTGTTGCATGATACAGATGTAAAGCCCAGTTGAAAATAAAAATTTATCACCAAAATTACAATTTTTATAGGTCTATATAGGCTTCAAGCTGCTTAATTTTGTAAGAGCCTATACCATCCTTCTTCTAAAGGATGGTATAGGCTCTAGTCAGTGTTCAGAGAGATAATGAAGGAAAAACTGAAGGACCTCCCTTTAGTATTTAGAGAACTTCACCAGCTGTTACTATGGCTGCCCTGCAGACACTTCCAGGTCGCACATTCACTTCAACAAGCCAACATCAGAACTGTCTTAAACATTAATACTAGAACCTGCAGTAACAAAAACTGAAAACCGTTTAACACATTTAAATATTTTGTTTGATGAGTCTTGAAATATGTGATTATTATGGTGCTGTAGGGATTAGTGTCTTTCTCTTGCTCATTGCCACAGTATTACCTGGACGACTCTAAAAATGGTAAATGACTAGATCGTGTCGAGGGTTATGTTTCAGTAATAAAATGTCTTTTGTTGTTCTAAGGTTACCAGAGTACTCTTAATGTAAGCTTGCAAGAATATTGCTAAATTATTGAAGCACCCCTTTAAGTTTGTTTATTAGTTTTGTATTAATGTGAAGGGGGGGAAAAGATACAGTGATAATATTTTGCCATTCCTGATTGGCCAAAAAATGTAACAGCACTCCTCCAAGCCCCCAGCAAGAACTGAAGTTGGTCGCCAAGAGGACCTTGTATCCAAGTAACCACCTTGGTTTCGTTCAAGGTAAAAGCAAAATGAGAAATCTGCAGAAACATGTTTTTTCTATTAAGATAAACCTTTTATAAACTTCTTGTTGTCACATTCTTTTATTCGCTTTGTGACAGGAACTAAAAGAATGTGAAAATTGAAAAAATAAATATAATAGTCAGTATTCATTCAGCAATGGGATTCAGTGACCATTCCACCTTCACTGTGTCATAAAGTATACAAAGGAATGTAAACAGAGTTACTGCAGGAGATCTAATTAAAGCATGCCATATTTGGTTCAGCTGTCAGGGTCATGGTCATATCAGCTGGTGGAATCTAACACAGAGCTGTGTGAGCGTCAGAACCCCGTCTGTAAAGTATTCTGCATGCCCACCTTTGAAACCAAAGCTGTACGAAGTACAAACACATATACACTTTCTGGTTACTTTATGAAGTATACCTGCTGGATGCTTGTTGTCACAAATATCTAATCAGCGTCGTATCACTGCAACTCGTTGTATCTAGGCAACCTGGTACCAGAAAAATGTACCTAATAAAGTTATGTGTGTGTGAGCAGCTGACCACTGTGATTAGTGGATTTCCTTTGGGGGTTATTAAAAAGAATAAAATGCATTGGCATAAAATGTAACCTCTTCCATCTGCTCACTAAACCATCACCTTTTTTGAGATCAGATGATGATGAGATAGCCTTTATTTGTCAGTTGCAGGACTTTTGCCCACAACCGAGATGACAGACCTTGCCGACCGTACATACAATACACAAACATCACATTGGTGAGACAGGTCAGGCTAGGTAGCGAGGAAAAAAACATCGAAATGTGTAACACAAAAGGATAATACAGGAATGCACAGATATCAACACACCATAGCACAATAAACACAGACAAGCAACATGGGAAAGAGTCCCAGTGTGTACATCTGATCTTGGACTGCAATCTTTCGACTGCGCCTCCAGCTGACCCGATGTCCACATCAGAGGGGAGGTATGCGTTGGAGGTGGCGTTGGATCCGGGGTAGGGAGGGTGATGCGTCAGTGAGTGTTTATCAGTATCAGTATATGTATGTGTGTGCGTGTCCATAGTTCAGCTGAGACTGTGTCCTTCGCCCTGCCAGGCTAAGTAAACAGTCTTCCAGCCAACCCAGGTGGCCTTGCATGGAACGGGAAGGAACAGACTCAACACAGTCGTTATCAGGGAGTTTTTGTTCGGCTTCAGCCTTGAGCCCACAGCTGGCACTGAAGGGGTAGCCAGATTATGATGGTAATTTTTCTTTTGCAACAACTCATGAGAATTTCAAAGCTGTTCTTTAACACTCCGACACTGGTCTCTCAATCTCCCGTTGGAGAACCGCGAGCTTCCCCATGATGGTATCAAACTTGCGTTCCGTGGTGTTGTCATTCTTTTGTTCAGAGAGCCGATTCTGAGAACTCACGACTGCAGTTAGCTTTTCAAAGCAAAGACAGTTTTAAAAATTGTGACGGTGGCAAAGCTAAGATTCTTACGCTGTATTTGTCACATCTAAGAAGAGTTTTCTTTTGCAGAATTCTTTTATGTTAGTTGCTATTGTTGCATTCTTTATATACAGTACATTTCATGATGTTATTGACTCCTAAGTCCGAGGTGGAGATTGTCTTGTATGACATGTCTAAATTCTCCAACAAATGACAGGGCATTGACTTTCCCAAAAATGATTCCGTGTCCTGAGGATGACAGATAAAAGCATTACCTCTCTCTGTCCCTTTTGCTTCTCCTGATAAGATAAGGGGGGGTCACATTGGCTGTGTAAACAGAGCATTTCTACTTCAACAGCCTTTTATCTAAGCTTTGTTTGGTCTTATCTTATTCTAAGCTTATTTTAGACAATATATGTAGCTTCTGACATCCACCAGTTCACAAAGCAGTGATTTATTTAGTGTGATTGTCTCTCTGCAGAAGGAACCGTTTTGAAAGCGTTTCATTGTCTCGTCAAGTCTTTTGTGCAAACGTCAACTTTTACCTACTTTTGAAACTACACTTACACCTACCCTCGCTACTTGACACGTCTCCGACGACTCTTCCAATCTATTTTAAATGGATATAGAATGGAGGCATTCAGTAAAGTGTCTCCGAAATCATTTAATTTCATGGACATTTGAAAGATAAAATGATGGCTTCATCATAAACCCTTTTGTGTGATCTGGCACGTCTGAGTCTCCCTGGATATATTAAGCTGCCTGGCTGTTTTTTGCTGAATTCGATCCAGATCAGCCGCTCTATGTGCATGTGAATATGCAGACAGTATTCGAAACATTTACATTTTGGTGTGCACAGCCTCTCGATAAAAGTCTTCTCAGGCCTCTGGCTCTTTGTGCACTCTGCCTCGCTTGGCCGAATCCCCTGCCTGGCATCACATCTGTGGCTCCATGGTCTGAGGATATGTGCTGTCTGGAGCGTAAAGGCTGTTTTGTGATGCTGTGGACCAAACAACAGCATGTGCATGCCGATATTTACCACTAAAGGCAGTGGAGACATTAATATAAAGCGCTAATTAAAATTCCCTTTTCAGAATCCTGGACCTTTTTAAATCCAATACTATGATTGTTTTATGAAAACATAGCAGTGCTGATGTAATTAAAGGAAGCCGAAAACTCAGAGACTTTTTGGGGTAAGACCCGTAAGGATTGTGGTGTTTTTTTTTTTGTTGTTGTTTTTTAAACAAACGTCAGTGACAGTTGGCACATGAATCTGCTTTTTTTTGTGAAGTTAAACTGCAAATGTCTGCATGTAACAAGGCGTTTTCTCGGCCAAGCCATCTGGCTGTCCATAGTGCTGACGATGTATGATCTTAGCCATTGCGGGTAATGGCACGCTCCCTGGCCTGTGTAATAAAGGACAGCAAAACATCTCTTTTAAAATTAGTTCTCCCTTCGTTTTTACTCACTCCAAGGAAATTATGACCACTGCAAAGGGACAGTTGTAAATTGCTTTAATATGTAGCGAAATGTCAGGTTAAAACAAACAAATGCGAGTTGGATTTATAATTTTTAAGTCTAATTTCCAAAAACATAAATCAGTAACTGCATTGAATACCTTCACATTAAAGCCTACACTGGTGTGTAGCAGTGACCCACTGCTGCATTAAATTACAGCAGAAGCACTTAGTGTTTTTTATGTTCTCAAATATAGATCTCTTCTATGATTGTTTTATGTTAAATTGGTTCCTTAATATATAAAAATGTGGTAATTTAACTTGTGCCAGGTCGGGCCTGATTAGCACTGATCGCCCAGCTTTCTCAGTAATTAAAGAGAACTATACCCTAGCATCTGCCATCAACATAAAATCTTCTCACTCATACTTTTGTTGTGTGGAAAAGGGTATTGTCGCAGTCACACTAGTGGTCTTATGGCTCCATTTTGTATGATCTGAAATGACTGACGGCCACCATTCAACACCCACTCTGCGCTCGCAGCACATAATAACACACTGATTTGTGTGGACGAGCTTGTAATGTCAGCCAGTGAGACGTTTGTCAGACACGCAATTGTGAGCTAAAATGTAATGAGTGGGCAGGTCTGTGCCTCTTTAGTGCTCTGATTAGACAATGGGTACTCACTAAAAGGTCTGCTCCCCACTTCACATGCAGACAGAGATGTCCTGTTGTACAGAAAACAACAGCCCACACTCTGATCAGCTGAGACTATAGACTATGCTGCAAGCTTTTACTATAGCAAATGCTCTGATACAATAAGATGACTGATTTGTGTGTCTGTATAGCAAGTTATAGCTTAAGTTATAAAGAGTTATAAAGTGTTTTGCTGATATGGCCTCCCCATCTAACATGTTGCAGTTCAGCTCATGTGTGTGTGTTCCTGTTTAGACATCTTTGTGAGGACCAAAAGTGGCATTAGGATTAGGATTGATATGTTTATTGATTAGCATTCAAATATCTCAGTGAAGACAGAACAAAGATTTACCACAAAGCAAGAAAGCATGAGACAAGGCTAATCAAAAGGTATTGGCTGAAGCATTTGCTTATTACGCCAACCCTTTTAACAAAAGATCTTTTAGCATGCAGCTCCTGTACACAGGGCTCGAAGCAAATAATAAAATTCAATTCAATTCAATTTCATTTATATAGCGCCAAATCACAACAAATGTCGCCTCAAGGCGCTTCATAGATACAGAGAGAAAAGCCCAACAATCATATGACCCCCTATGAGCAAGCACTTTGGCGACAGTGGGAAGGAAAAACTCCCTTTTAACAGGAAGAAACCTCCGGCAGAACCCGGCTCAGGGAGGGGCGGCCATCTGCTGCGACCGGTTGGGGTGAGAGAAGGCAAACAAAGCAAAAACAAAACAAACAAACAAACAAGAAAAAACACCACCACCTTAGTAAGTAACTACATCAAAGCAAAAGAATCAAGAGGTTTTCTGTTTTTTGTTTTTGTTTGTTTTTTTGCTCTTTTCATTCTTGATATATATATTTTTCTAATACTCTATTTTTAAACATATTTTTAAACAAGGAAAATGAACTACACCTTTTTAAATCACTGTCATAACTATTCCACAGGTTAACTCCTCTAACAGAAACACATCTCTGCTTTATATTTGTCCTTATCTTGTTTTTTTTAAAGAAATCTGTTCCCCTTAAGTCATATTGACTCTCTCTGACTTTGAACAGCTTCTGAGTACTGGGGCAAAGCAAGCTATTTTGTGCTTTATACATTATCTGTGCCATTTTATATTCAACTAAATCATAAAATTTCAGGGTATTCAGATTAATAAACAAAATGTTAGTTGGTTCTATATAGTTTGATTGGTTTATAATTCTTATAGCTCTTTTTTGCAACTTGAAAATAGGAAGAGTGTTCGTTTTATATGCATTACCCCATATCTCCAGACAGTAAGTCATATATGGAAGCAACAGAGTACAATAGAGTGTGTATAATGATTTTTTGTTCAGGACATGCTTTGTTTTATAGAGAATAGCAATGGTTTTTGACATTTTTGTTTTCACATGGTTTATATGAGACTTCCAACTCAGCTTATCATCAATTATCACTCCAAGAAATTTATTTTCGTACACTCTTTCAATTTCAATTCCATTAACCCTGATTTTAGATACATTTTTCATTTGTCTAGTGCCAAAAATAATCAATTTTGTTTTCTTTATATTTAATGATAACTTATTTACATCAAACCAGTTTTTTAATATATTTAACTCCTTTTCCGCTGTAGTCAGAAGCTGTTCCAGGTTTTTACCTGAGCAATACAGAGTGGTATCATCAGCAAACAATACACATTTTAACAGTTTGGAAATGCTACATATGTCATTTATGTATAATATAAATAATTTAGGGCCCAGCACAGAGCCCTGAGGAACAGTAGAAGCATTCTACTATACTTGTGAGGACCAACAGTCATTTGTGAGGACCTCACGAGTTTGAAGGCTTTTTTGAGGCTCAAAATGTGGTTTTAGTGTCAGGTTTACAATTAGGTTATGGTTAGATTTAGGGTAAGGGTTAGGATTAGGTATTCATTTTTGATGGTTAGGGTTAAGTGGAGGAGTTTAAGTATCTCGGGTCTTGTTCACGAGTCATGGGAGAAGGGAGCCGGAGATCGACAGACGGATTGGTGCTGCGGCTGCAGTGATGTGGACGCTGTACCGGTCTGTCGTGGTGAAGAGAGAGCTGAGCGTAAAAGTGAAGCTCTCAATTTACTGGTCAATCTACTTCCCTACCCTCACCTATGTCCCACAAGCTGTGGGTAGTGACCGAAAGGAGAGATCGCAGATACAAGCAGCGGAAATGAGC
The DNA here is from genome assembly GCF_963576455.1 of Neolamprologus multifasciatus. Classification (NCBI taxonomy): domain Eukaryota; kingdom Metazoa; phylum Chordata; class Actinopteri; order Cichliformes; family Cichlidae; genus Neolamprologus; species Neolamprologus multifasciatus. The sequence continues at coordinate 60,155,341 of NC_140445.1, read as the reverse complement.
TTCCTCCGAAGGGTGGCTGGCCTCTCCCTTAGAGATAGGGTGAGAAGTTCTGCCATCTGGGAGGGGCTCAGAGTAGAGCCGCTGCTCCTCCACATCGAAAGGAGCCAGTTCAGGTGGTTCATGCATCTGACAAGGTATGTCCCACCGGGAGGAGGCCCCGGGGCAGACACAGGACAGGCTGGAGAGATTATATCTCTCGGCTGGACTGGAGGTTTTCAGAAGAATTTCACTCGCATGTACTGTACCAGTGTACCTGCACATGTGATGTGACAATAAAAGTGATTTGATTTGATTTGAGGTGCTAGAGGATGTGGCTGGGGAGAGGTAGGTCTGGGCTTCTCTGCTCAGGCTGCTGCCCCCGCGACCCAGCCCAGGATAAGCGGGGAAAAAAATGGATGGATGGATGGATGGTTTGGGTTAGAGATGTCGTTCAGCCATCACTAAGATAGCTGAAACACCGTGTGTGTGTGTGGTTCTTTAGAGAAAAGTGCCAACTGAGTGCTGCTGTTTATGTAATATGAAACTAGTTAAGAGCAAAACAGTGTAGTTCAATTTAGCAATGACAACTTGTTAAATGCATTTGTGTTGCCTTACATCCTGCCATATGTGCCAAGGTGCTTCTGTAAGAGCCTGTGAAAAATAATCCCATTTAGGCAAATTGATTGCTTGTTTAAAAATCACATTAAGGTTTGTAGTTGACAGCTTAGGTCATAAAGTGAATGATTTGTAACAAAGTTTAGCTTTGGGGTTTTTTTTTGGTTAGGTTTCCACATCTTTTTTCTGTTATAAATTGTGACTTTGTCACAAAAACGACATGGGTGGAATAAGTAATAACACAGCAGTGATTCTCTGCTAAAACATATCCGAGGGAACAAAACTGCGAGTTAGCGGGTGGGTAATGTATCACAGATCCACACAAAGTCTAATCAGAATCTCAGCTGGAGGTGTAGCCACACTCCCGCCTTGTGAAACGACTTTGTCCTCTGGCTCATCATAAGCGGGGTTAGGAGATCAAAAAGGAAGTCATTTTTGGCTCCTGTGTGGCAACACTGTGGATGTAATTAGCTTTGTACTGATAACATACACTTAACACATCCCCCCCGACAGGGGTGAAACACTGCACTTCCTAATCAGATACCTGCACTGTAATCAGGAAACAATCTTAATGACCTGTCTTAAATGCCAAATGCTCACCTCTGTTTCCCATCTCATCACACTGCTTCTCCCCAAAAGTCAATGAAACAAATTAAATTCTTTTCCGGTAATGACTACCTTTTTGCTTGGAGTCATGCGAAGCTCTGCATTTTTCGATTAAACTCGCCATTGTTTATAATAGAAAAAGATCTAATAAAGATCTTGATAAAGTGTGTTTGTAGGGGGTTGGAATAGTTTCCATTTGTGACATTTTGGTCTGTTTGACGTGTAGACAACGCTCTATAGGCAACCTGTCTCTTCTCTGAAACTCAAGACTGGTTCAAGGAATTATTGATGGACTTCGTGAATAATTCATGGGCATTGATAAAGTCTCGTATTTCATTTGGATGGCCTGTGGCCAGTGACTGTCAAAGGTAAAGTTAGTTTTTGACAGGCTTTTGTACTTGTCCTGAGGTTTCTATTCAGTCTTTTTTTCGGACTGGAAGACCCTATAACCTGTGTCACAAAAGAAAATATTTCTAATACTTTTTTTTCTTAAAAAATTGAGTGATGCAGTACCTCAGCACTGTTTCCTCACAGCAAGAAGGCCCAAGGTTTGAATCTGCTTGCCAGCTGAGGCCTCACTATGTAGAATTTGTGTGTTCTCCATGTGTATAGAGTTCTCTCCAGGCACTTTGGCTTCGTTCTGCGGTCCAAAGTTATGCATGTTAGGTCAACTGGTGATTCAGGGTCAGGGTTTTTCTGCCTGTTGTCCTGTCTGAATATTATGTATAATGAGTTTAATACTACTTGTACATGTTTTTATAGTATACTATACTACTATACACACTATACACTGTATTAGGTACATCTTGCTAATGCAGGGTTTGACCATAAAAAAGTTTTGGAAACATTCCTCTAAGATTTTTGTCCATGTTGACATGAGAGCATCACACATTTGATGCAGATTAGTCGGATATCCATCTATGATGATATTCTCTGATTCTATCACATCCCAAAAGTGCTCTGTTGGCTGAGATCTGGTAACTGTGGAGTCCATTTGAGTACGGTGAATTCATTGTTATGTTCAAGATACCAGTTTGAGGCATAGCCAGTGCACTCGCGCTGAACCCAAGAATGAATGGTCAGAGTTGCATCTGGTATAAAATCTTTGCCAAATTAAACATGCGGATCATCAAGAATGAGATTTCCATACTAGTTAGCAACGAGCGCCTCAGGTGCAGTTGGCCAGCAGGGTACTGGTGGAAATTGTCCTGCTGTTGGCTGAAGACGAAGGAAGGGGAGATGGGAAAGGCAGGTGAGAGTAGGGACTTTAAATGTCAGGACCGTAACACAGGATGAGGGCTGGCTGATATGATATAGAGAAAGAAAATTAATATAATGAGTTTTCAGGAGACCAGGTAGATGGGAAGCAAGGCCAGGAGTGTTTGAGGTGGATTCAGACTGTTCCACCATGGTGTGGACAGGAAGCGAAATGAAGTAGGAGTAATCTTGAAGGAAGAGTGTGTGGATAGTTTTGTGGAAGTGAAGAGAGTTTCAGACCAGGGTGGACAGGATTAGAAATAGTGTATCAGCTCAGGTTGAGCAGTTTGGAGACAAAGTTAGAGAAGCAAGGCTGATGGTTTGGACATGTGCAGAGGAGGGATAGTGAAATTGGAAAAAGGATGCTGAATATTAAGCTGTCAGGTTGGAGGAAGACCTCAACTGCGAACGTTTGAGGCTGAAACTCGAGGGGGAGAAAAATGTGTGTTTAAGACCGTTAAAAATGAAAGTGCAAAACGTACGATTAGAACATGCAAACATCATGTTGGATTTATTAAGTCACAATTTCAGTTGTTTCACAGAACAATTTTTCTTTTGTTTGAATGCTATATTTGCACCCCAACAGTTTTTCACTTGTTGAGACTTATCGTGCTGTGTGGAAAAGAAATCGCATGTGTCCTTTATGGTTCTAATTGCACATCAGGTTCACCACAGAGGTTACAGCTCTCTGTGTTGTTACAAGTATTAAATTATACGGCTGTCTAAATGAGAAGCCCTTAAATGTCGAAGGCCTATCAGGCTTTTTGACATCTATTGTTAAAGCTGTAAGACATGCGTGTGCCGCAGTTCTAACGAGGGCCAATGGGCTTGTGTTTCTCTTTTGATTGCGTATTTATTTTTAGCAATACTTTAGCTGCCCTGTTATTTAAACATCCAGCACAGCTCAAGAACATTAACTGCCATTTTCGCTGATTTTATTTAGCCTTCAGAGCCTCTGTGGGGTTTTTTTAATGTTCTTTTCTTTTCTTACGACCCTTCTTTTCATTCACTTTCACCTTTTCTCTTGCCAGGCATGGAACACGGTGTGCAGGAGAAGTTGCAGCTGCAGCAAACAATGGCGTATGTGGCGTGGGTGTTGCCTATAATGCTAAAATTGGAGGTGAGTTAAGCACACGATTGAGATGTTTAATTTGGCAGAAGGTTTAATCAGTATTATACTCATTTAAATGAGTTTATGATAATTTCACTTAGAACTGATACAGAACAAAATACACATTCACCATTAATAACTTGGAAGTTAATGTCTTTCTTCTAAGATCTCTGGGACTTTGGGGTTTGTGTCAGAACGACAATTTCGCAGCAGCTCAGGCTTCGTATTATATTAATGATCCAGTGATAGATTTTAAAGCTAATATCCATAATGTTTTTTTCAGGACCGCTGACTCTCATTTACTGACTGACTGACTCTGTATTGTTCAGATGTACAAGTGAGAGTGTGCTGCAGAGATAGGCAGTATTATGCAGTGAATGGTTCTTTATCCAAAGCCTGTGAGATGAATTGCTTTTGATCATTTGCTGCAGCGTTTCTTGCCTGGAAATAAGTAGATCATGACTTAATTAAAACTCCTATGCTCCGGTAAAACAAATAAAATGGTCACTGTAGCGATTTCATCCCTGCATTTAAAGCGGTTAGGTTCATGTTCAATGTTTATGAAAGGCTCAATCTCATTTTCTTAATTCGTGTCAATGCCTTCATTGTGCTGCCCTCCACCTTTATTTGGCTCTCCACATAAAACATAATGTTTTTTTAATTTATTTATTTATTTTAATCAAGTTGGATTTCCAAAGTTAGTTAAACTGTTGATACATATTCATATGTTTATATGAAAGTTAGTCAAAATTAGACTCTTTGGGGAGAATCTTTTCCAATCAGTAATGAAGCTGTCAGCCTGTGCAGATATACGTACAGAAAGATGTTGTATGTAGAGCAGTTCATTCAAATTAAATCTGCGAAAAGTCTGGAAGGATTATTTTTCCTCCTGAATATTTTTTGTGTTTGATAAATTATTCCAAGAAGGCCTTTAGTAACTTTTGTCATCAAACAATCTGTCAATGCCATGATGGCAGCCAACAAGACTCCGCGGAGCCGGTGGAGCCCTGAGCAGCCTGTTCACAGATGTTACTCATAACTCTCCTTCTTTGTCTTCATTACCATTCATCTCCCGACAGAGCCGCACATTGGCCCCGCTCTCATAAATTATTCCTCTGTGAATCTGTTCACGTCACGGCATCAGTGGATTGCTTATAAACAGCTGTGATTCGCTCCCAAGCACTCAAGTTGTGTGTGCTTTTTGTGTGGGTGGGTATCCGTGTGTGAGCAGAAGCAGTCGTGTTTGCGCTAAAGCTAAAATATGTTTGTCTTTACAGAGTAATAATTAGCGATTAGTACTGTAATTGACCCTACTTAGCGCACTCTGTGTTTCCTCTCCATCTACTGTATTTGGTTTCCTTGTGCCTGCACACACACTCATAGCTGCACCGGTAGCTGCTACCTATGACTTGATAAAGCTGCAGGGAATTCACGCAAGTGTCTTACTCAGGAATCATCAAGCCGCAGGAAGCTGATGAGAATTGTTACGACAGTAATTACCTTTACTGCTGCGGTGCAGCCCTCGCGTAACGATCACAGAGCAAACTATGTGCTTTATGTTGCGTGTTTAGCGCAGTTACGTTTGCTTCGGGCTGCTTAGTATTCAAAGACGTGTTGCACTGAATGCCTGCGCCAACTCTGTAATTACAGCCTTGGTCTCATCCCCACTGGTGTATGTTTGTTCCTACGGGGTTAGGCAGGTTCGTTAGAACGGATTATTGAAGTCTTAATGCGGGGACGTTGTCAGTCTTAGTGTATCCTCTGAGGTCCGGGGGTCCTCTAACAGTAATGGACCTTATTTGAGGGTGGGTTATTTCACGCTTCTCTACAGCTATTAATGTTCAGAGGAATCATCTGAGGCTACTCACATCAAAGACTCAGACAGGTTTGCGTTCAGGTATGATGAAAGGTGACATGTGGCGCTACCCTGTGGACACAGCAGACTGCTGAAGGCTCTGTAAACTCTCAGCTCATTTTTACCTGTGCGTGTGTGGCTTTCTCTCATCTGCAGACTCTTGGATTCTTCTGCTTGTCCTCTCTATAGGTTTTGGTGGGGTCAGGAAGGTTGGTTTAACAACCCCCTGGGATTTTGTTTACATGATGCTTAAATAGTGTAGTATCCACCAGAGCAGCATCTGTGGGTGAGCTTTGTGTGCTTACTCATTAAAACTGAGACTCTGTGAAGTCTTGGTTTTCTCGTGAAGAGCTTGGTTTTTCCGGTTTTCAGTTTTGTTGTGTTTTTCTTTTTCCAGCTGGAGAAAAAAAGAAAAGAAAGAAAGTTTACGTTCTAACTGATTCGCTTGACTTTTTTTCTTCTTTTTCTTTTTATCAACTTACGCCTGTTTTGTCTCTAAGGTATCTCACAACTCCCTCTGCCGTCTGTCACACTGTCACTATTTCTTCATAACTTTCTCTTCGGTAACCTTATCTAAACCCTCCATTGTGTTTTTGTTTTAATAGGAGTTCGTATGTTGGATGGGGAGGTGACAGATGTAGTGGAGGCTCAGTCTCTTAGCCTGAACCCTCAGCACATCCACATTTACAGTGCCAGCTGGGGCCCGGAAGATGACGGCAAGTCTCTGGATGGCCCTGCCAAGCTGGCTAAGGAGGCTTTCCTCCAGGGAATCACCAAGGTCAGTCAGAGCACAAACATGGTCTTTTAATTTACTAATGTCTTGCATTTCCTATTTATAGTATCACTATCAAAGTCACATCACCTCTTTAGTGTAATAAATCAACATTGTGGGAGACTCATATTTACTTGGTTTATGATGAGACGCCATCAAGCTTAGCTCAGCTTAGCGTACAAGCTGTGATCAAAGGGCTTCACAATTAACACAAAATTAAAAAAACAGAAATCATCGTTCATTTAAATTTAGCTGTAGATTGCTGCCTGTGCAGAAGCAGTTTTAACCACTTATACTCGTGCATCTGAATGTCCTCTAAGATAAGATAAGATAAGATAAGATAAAACTTTATTAATCCCTCGGGTGGGTTCCTCTGGGAAATTTGGTTTCCAAAAAAGCACAGCACCGACAGAAGTTACAGAGTTACAGAATATTATATATATATATATATATATATATATTAGGGGTGCAACGATACTCGTATCGATATCGAACCGTTCGATACAGTGCTTTCGGTTCGGTACGCATATGTATCGAACGATACAACATTTTTAATTTATTTTATCAACTTTCCTTCTGATGATGCTGTCTGTGTTGAGCGCTCAGTGGATCTGCGCTCGACAGTGCAGCCTAGGCGGAGTAGTCGAACACAGATTCACTGAGCGCAGGGCAAGCTAGCGAGACAGAAGCTAGGCTAGTTGCAACATGGCAAATTGAACCTCCCCCACCCTCATTCAGATCTGGCGTTTGGAACTATTTTGGTTTTCATGTGATGTATGACCCTGAAGGTAAGCCTGTCATGGACAAAAGTAAAACAGTATGTTGGATGTGCCAGCAATGCTCAATTGGTGGGAACTAGTGTGTTAGCGCAGTTAGCTCGTTAATGTGTTGACGTCTTCCAGCCCCACTCATGAGGTGATCCGCGGTAGCTCGTTAACGGAGATTTGCCGTGTTGTGACGTTAATGTCATTTCAGATTTACGCTGACAGCACTAGTGGGAACACAACCAATATGACTGCACATTTACTCCGACATCATCCTAGTGCAAAGACAAGTGGAAGCAGAGAAAAACAACAAGCAGCATGCTACAAACTTTACCCGAGTCATTTAGACAGCCGTTAGCACACGATTCTCCTTATGGGGACCTGATATGTTTAATATGCTGCTGAGAATATAGCCCAGAAGAAGCGTATAGTATAGCTTTTATTTTGGAAAGAGACATTTCTCCATAATAAACTCTCTTTTCCAAAGATGAGTGATTCCTCAATCAGATACAGGGCTCGCAAAATCGCTAGCCCGACGGGGCTTTTTTCCAGTCGGGCTACCAAAATCTATCTCTGCCCTGCCCGTCGGCCTATCCTAGGAAGGAAAAATATATGTCAATGCTTTTGCATTCTTTTGGAAATGTAGCTGGGTAATTATGTCATTGGCATCGGCCACTGTCAATATGTGACATACTGAAATCGCGTTTGAATTTGCGCTTGTTTTTTGCTTTCACTTTGCAATCGCGTGAACTGTGTATAGAGAGCGACAGTACTGATTGGTGAGTGATGATAATTTGCGCACCAATTCCTCTGACATCGTCTTATCAATCGTTAGCTTACTATGCAAACATGACAAGTGAAATCTCCCGCAGCTTAAACATGTGAGAGGTTGATCGCGCAGAGAATCGCTGAGCGTTATGTTAGTGCGTGTGTAAAAGCAGCAGGATATATATTTTAGTTCTGCTGAGCCAAATAAGACAGGTCAGCGTGAAGAAGTGACAGCCAAAGAAAAGCTTACCACAAAACGGAAAGGTTATGACAAATCAGACTATAAGGAAAAAAGAAAGTGCAGCTTTATGGTTTCATGGACAAAAGAATTTCTGTGGCTGCAATATGACGAGCTAAATAACCAGGGCTGCACATAAGTGGTCCGCAGGTGCGCATTCGCTGTCAAAATAAAAACCCGCACAAGATAAGAAGTTGCAACGCGTGTTTGCGTACATAAGATTTTCAGGAGGACAGACATTTGTTTAGAACTCTTAAAGATGTCGAAGAAGCTCCTTTAAGCAGTTACTGTGATGTTCCTCCACCTCCAAAGAAATGTCAGAAGGAGTCCGAACCACAAAAGAAGCGCGTATTCTCTGAAAAGTGGTTGCAGGAGGTGAGCTGGCTTCAAACAAATGATGAACGCACAGAGATGTGGTGCAGAATGTGCCGTGAAAATTTAATAAATGACAAATTAATAAAAAGGCATGAACATTTTTTTTGTATCGAAAAAATATCGAACCGTGACACCAAAGTATCGAACCGAACCGAACCGTGAATTTTGTGTATCGTTGCACCCCTAATATATATATATATATATATATATATATATATATATATATAAAAATACAAAGACATATATAGATAAAATATACAAAGGGGATAAATAGGAATAAAAATAAAAATACAAGTGAATTGCACATTTCAAGTATGGAGTCTACCGCGTTTGCTGAGGCTCTCTTTAATTTGACTTTTATTTTGGGAATGAGGACAAAGTCACAAAGAGCCAGTAAAGTAAAGTAATGTAGGTGGTCTGCAAAGACTTTGTTGCTGAGGCCTAAAAAAAACTCCCTTTCAATGCACTTTGTGTCAGTGCGTGATGTGGCCCCCAGTATACTTCAGTTTGTTTCCGCTGAATGTTCTACCTCAGATGTTACAGTGAAACTTTCATTGACAGTCTGACCCTGGGGGACACATTCACAGCGCATAACCCTGTGAATGTCAGAAAAACGATGACCACGCTCCTGGTTGAGCTTCTTACCTGATGCACCGCCTTCAGGCTTGGACACAGCAGACGCTTTCACTAAAACCAGCTTTTTGATCTGTGGGTAATAGCCGGAGACTCAGCTCTCATCGCAGCTGATGATGAATCTCAACATGAAAGCTGGGTCAGATTGACACAGAAGGTGGTCTTTTTTATTTGCCAAAGTTTGAGACCCAAGGTGAAATTGGTCTGAAAAAGACTTCCTAGGAGTTATTTAAAAATGCCAGCTGTGTCTGAAGCAGTCCAGAGGTGCACAAGAAGACGATCTTAAGCGAGAGAGAATGTTTTTGGCTCAAAAGATTCAGTGCAAACATTCAGAGTGGTTGATTTTTACACGAAACTGTTTTTATTGCATCACTGCTTGTTCTGTGTGCCTTTGCTTTCCACAGTGATAAATTACTGAAATGCAGGAACCTCCAGATGCAAAAGTGTTGGAGATAGTTTTGGGCTCATGTTAGGCCAACAGAAACACAAAACAACAGGGACACACACTTTAACACAAAGACCAGCTGCATTCTCTGATAGTTGTCTTGTAGCTGGTCCCAAAAATGTTAATCGGTGAGTTTCAGAGGAGCAGTAGGTGGATTTTGTTGTTTTTATATAAAACTAGACTGCTTGTTTAAGCTCTTGGCTCACTTTGCAATGAAGCAAAAAAGTGTGTGTGGTGGGGTGGGGGGTTATAAGTCAATCCAATCCGATATATTTTTGATTTTATAGCAGTTATAGAAGTTAAAGGACTCTTCTTTTTCTCTTCATGCCAGGTAGGTTTTACCTTTTTCCCTTAATAAATTAAATCAATACTTAAAACCTTTGTTTAAAAAATTGTTTCAGTGCTGTGAAACATGCAACTCTGAAAGATATTTTTTGAAAACTAAAAAAATCAAGAAGTGCACAAAGACTTTTTCACAGCAGTGGTCCTTTCCGTAAATCACCAAAAAGTAATCAAGCGAAGCCTCGTGATTCCCAAGCAGCTGGTGATGGTAGGGAGAAAAAAGTCTCTCTTTTCCAGGAAGAACGCTTTAATAGAACGAGTCAGAAAAGTTCTGGACAATTTTCCACCTGTACAGTCAGAGCATATTACTTTTTAATTGATGATGGCTTCCCAAGACGGAGGAGAAGGACAAACTCAAGGTTAGTTTGCAAAATTGCCCTCTGCTTAGTCATTCAAGCTTGAATAGAATAAAAGATTAAACAGTTTGGACTATTATCTAAGTCTAATACCACCATTTTTCATGTGTCAGTATGTGGCATCAAAAGACGTTATGAGAATAGGCTAATGATAAATGTGAGATGGGAGAAAACTGAAAGAGAGGAGCAGTCACTGATGCGGAACAACAGTTACATTAAAACTCTGCTCTAATTGGCATATAAATTAATGAAAATTTTCAGTGAAACCGGATGACTTATTCATAGAATCCCATAATGCAAAATGCTCCTGATATCATGGTGTGTTAGCGAGGAAAAAGTGCCTCACAGCAACAAAGCAGGAGCTGACTGGTTCAGTGTGTGTTCTCCTGGCAGCAAGATAACCCTTGGCACTGGACTGTTATCGTCTGGCTTCTGTAACCTGCAACCAGGACAGCGTCAGGCCATAAATTAAGAGTAGTATGCACAGCTTCTCTAGCTTCTACTGTTAGGACACAGTTGATTTGGACTGCGTCGCCCAGCAGATGTAGTCTTATCCTGGATTCCTTTGAGAGATCATTTGCGAGATGGGGATCTGGGAATCCATTAAGAAAATTAAATGGATAATCATTTTAAAAACGTACTAAACAAGCTTAGTTAAAATTTGTATTCGCATCCAATTGAATTTCCTTTGTACGATTATGAGCTTAACATTTCTGTGATTAGCCGTGCCGGAGACGGGCAGTGTTACAACAACAGTGATAAGGAATAAAATATTCCAGCATCTTATCTTTACTAGCAAGATACCAAGAAAATCAGTTAATTTAGTTTTGTACTTGATGTAAGAACACAACAATGATACACACTGGTCTGCTCAGTCAGTATGATTAACGATGAAAGAGGGACAAAACAGAGGAGCGGAACAGGCAGTACAACACGTGGTGCTCTTAAAAGAAAAAGTGAATAAAATAAATGATGGCACATAACGAGAGGCCAGAGTAAGTCCATTAGCAAGGTACAGAGGAGGAGTTGGGAAAAGAAAAAAATGTGACTGAAAACTGGTAGATTTTCTGTGTGTGTGCATGTGTGTATGTGTGTGTGTGTGTACGCGCAATGGCATACATCTGTTTTTTTTCTCACCTAACTATTTTCTAACTGATTAATTTTCTAATGACAGAATGTAATAAATATTCAGTGGAAATATGAGCTGTGGGTAAAATCAAGTGAAAAGTAACCTTTTAAATTACTGGCATTTTTTTCTTCTTTTAAAAACTGTGTAATAGATTTCCAATCAAAAACAAAGAGAATACGTTTTAGCACCGTATAAACCGTATATTTTCCGAGTGTACTTTTTACAACCTAAAAAATAAGATCAGCAATGACAGCAGTAGGTAAGAGTTGGTAATCCCAATTAAAATACAAGTCTGTAAGACCTTAGGAAAGGGACACTGAGTGTTGTTGTCAACCCAGAGCCTATTACATGGCTGTGGGGTCCTGACAGTCCCGCTGTCTCTGTCTCTGCATCCAGCTTGGCCTCAGGCGGCAGTCATCAAGAATGGGTCAGCGGGCCTCGGGCTAAATATCACCAACATATTGAGAGAAAGAAGGTCAGCTTTTGTAGGAAGTGGGCAGACACAAAAAAGAATTTAAAAAAAAGAAAAAGCAGTAAATCTGTTCTAAAATGTGTAGGCAAAGCAGCAATGCCAAAATTCTGAAAAGTGCACAAATTCTCTGCGATTTGTATGCACTTTAGCTGCTCCAATTTCATACCGACTAGAGGCGGTCGATCGATTTCTGGGGCTGTCCAGCAAATAAAGAGTTACTCTGATCTAATCAGCTGGAGACAAATGTAGCATTTGTGTGTCTGGTCACAAATGGAGCAATCAAATCTTCGCTTGTATTCCTGAGCTGACAAAGAACACCCTTTGTTACTTTGCTAAAAGGGGTTGGTGAAATTTTAATCCGAGCCAAGGATTTCTTGGCTCTTGTCGTCATTCCAGACCCAGCTGGACCGAATGTACGTATGTCTCAGATAGTGTGTGTAATTTAGGAGCACAGTCTCTCTGCCAGATATCATGTTGTCATTTATCAGCCCTGAAATTATATTCAGCTTGAATAAATTTGGTAATTACATTTCCTCTGTTTGTTATCTGATGTTCTGCTGCAATAAGTCGTTTGACATGATGATGTATTAATAAGAGTTGTGCCTACAGCGCCTCTGTGTTTCTAAAAGAAAGCACATTAACGACAGGCCGTTTAAGTACGGAGATAAACGTCTCTGTCAAAGCCGATTTTTCATACTTGAACCAGCTCCTGATAGCTTCTCCCTCTTAACCTCGTCTGTTCCTGGACTCCAGCCACATGAAGGTGTATGTTTCTGCACCACAGGGACGCAGCGGACTGGGCTCCATCTTCGTCTGGGCTTCGGGTAATGGTGGCCGGGAGCAAGACAGCTGTAACTGTGACGGCTACACGAACAGCATTTACACCCTGTCCATCAGCAGCACCACGCAGTCCGGCAACGTGCCGTGGTACAGCGAGCCCTGCTCCTCCACCCTCGCTACCACCTTCAGCTCTGGAAACCCGGGGGAGAAGCAGATAGTAGGTGTACAAACACACACGCTCACGCTCATATGCACTTTAAAAATCTCAGATTTTGTGTAGGATTGTTTTTAATACTTTGAATCTTTGGCACCCTGTAAATGTCAAGTTTGAAAGCACAGCTACACGTCCCGCTTACCAAAAGTTCATGCCGACGCATCTAAATTGAACCCGTTTTGAGTGTTATACACATTAATGTTGTGTCTCTCAAATAGAAAAAAAAAGACTTCAAAATGTCAAAGTCTGAGTGATGTGAAACATACAATGAGCAAACCTGACAAACACTGAGAGATGCCATGATTCCCTCGAGCTGCTTGTCACCCAAAGAAAGACTTGCTTCAGGGACGCAGAATAACATAAAACAACCATAAATCTGCCATTTCCTCCAAATTACACCAGAGGCGTGCTGCAGGCAAGTAAATACAACGCCAAATGAAATGGGTAGAAGTGAAGTCATTTTAAAATATACATGAGCACTTGCGTTGTATTGTTGCTTTAGCACGCAGAGGCTGCCGTTTGGTGCAGTACCCAGTGAGTTTATGCAATTTCCGTTTCTCCCAAACTAGTATTTATTTTCACTCTGTTAGATTTCTGTTACTCACAATCTAACATGCACTACCAAGTGGCTCATTTTGTGAGCGTATTTGGTCACCTCCATCTCCAGAGATTACACATTTTTTTTCCCAACTGGAGCGAGAGAAAAGCAAAACATAAATTCCCATTTTTCTAACTAAAATGGCAGCGACGGCACTCGGCTGTAATTAACTTCATCTGTTGTGCACACCTAGATGGAATAAAATATGGCTGTTTGCAAAAAATAAACACATTACCGCCGAGTGGCACAAAACACAAAGTTCACTAATTGGCCTTCATGGCACATTGTGCTGTTGCTACAGAGAAAAAGTAAATACGCTATATTTTCACAAAAATAAGGCTTTCAAATAATTAAGTGGCACAATTAAAGCACTGATTGTTATTTTACTAAAGGTTAATAATGTTTTCTTATTTTGAAATTTTATGAATAATAGGTGCACAGGTTAAACTGTAGCCAGAGCTACAACTAGTATGTATTTATTGTAAATGTAGGTGGGTTTTTTCAGTTCACTCAATGAATTGTTGCATATTCTTCCTCATATATTCCTGATATTTGTTGTCGTCTGTCTTACCTGTGTTATGATGCTCTGTCATGTCAGGTGGATTCTGAAGTGGTTGCTATGACTAAGTACCGTAATTCCCGGACTACAGAGCGCACCTGATTAAAAGCCGCATGCTCTAATTTTAGAGAGAAAATGTATTTTGTACTTGTACAGGCCGCACCGGATTTTAAGCACTTGTAATATGAGATATTTACACAGAAATATCACACGTGAGGATTTTTAACGTTTAATTTAATCCGTAAGGTAACATGAACATGGTAACTTAAACGTTATGGTAACTGCAAATGCTTTTTTTCCTCGAACAGCGCCTGTAACACAGCTACCTTTAAGTATACGTACGTATCGGTAACACACAAATTACGTTGCTTATGGTTTTTTTACAGAACAGTTCACAAACAACATTACGTCGTCTCTTAACAACTGGTAAAAATATATACCGTATATATAATACTTATCAATTTTATTGGTCTGCTGTTACCAGGCAAAATGTTTTTGGCTGCATGAAAAAAAATATTCATTAGCCGCCCGTCAGTATAAGCCGCAGTGTTCACAGTGTGGGGAAAAAAGTAGCGGCTTATGACCCAAAAACTACGGTAGACCTGAAATGGCGATCTGTCGTGTACTCAGATGGTGCTTTCTTCTGTTGTTGCCTCTTTTGCTGTGTTCTTTTAGTTCTGATCCCTTTGGCAACTTTTGTGCCAGTTTTAGTCACACTCCACCAGATTGTGCAAACAGAAGCTGCTTCTTCACAGCTGTCAGTGTTGATGTGGCGTGCCTTCATGTCACACTTTCATATGTCCTTGAACCTCGAGTCCAGGTGCCCCGCGGGCCTGGCACCCTGGGGATTCTGCCATCATCTATGTTTCACATGGCCAAACCGGCACATGTGGCATTGCATAAGCAGCTTTTGCATGCTCGGAGTTTCAGTTTTGTAGGGCTCTAGTTTGAGATATTTTGTCCTTCTATGTGATTCCAAGGCTTAGACGACTTAGACGAAAGCTGCTCTTGCTTCGTGATGGGACTATGTCCTCCAAGTAGTCACTGCAGTACAACAGGTGCTCTGTAGGCAGAGATTTTTGTTGCTAGAATTAGCTTTGGTTTCCACACTGAGTTTTATCCACATCCTGACCCATGACCGTGGTGTTTTTGATGCTTAAAGTAAGACCAAATTCATTTCAGGTATGTGAAAACCTATTAAGAACCTCAGAACCGACAACATGAGTAACTATTCCAAAGTCATGAGCAAACATCAGCTCATAGATCTGCTGCTCTGACTTGCTCTGACTTTTGTCTTGGCTGGTAATATTGCCAAGTTGAACAGTTTGCCATCAGATCTGGTGTGCAGGAAAACAACATCTTGTGAGTGTCAGAAGGAATTTTGTAGCAGCGAGAAGAAGATCCCAAACAGCGCGAATACTCAGATACTTTCAGGAGCGTTTCCACTTGCAAGGCAGCTGATGCCCTTTTCCAGCTCGTTCAGTGTTGGTTCTGCATCTCACTTTTCCAGTTAGCTGAGGAACAGTGTTTAGTGCAATTTCTGTGACTTTGTTCTCTGTGCCATATATTTCAACATAGCATTCCACCAATCTCTCCATCTGTTTATCTCCACCAGTGATAAACTCACCAGCTTTGGACTTGAGAGGAGCTTTTTCGGAATCTGTTGGACCCGTTGCTTTCTTCATTCCTTCAAGCGTACCTCTGATGTTTCCAGTATCAGTACCTTGTGTGCATTTCATAGCAAAGCTGCACCTGGTATTTATTAGCACAGCATCTAGTTTAGGGCTGCCAGGATTAGTCAACTAGTCACGATTACGTCGACTATCAAAATCGTCGACGACTGATTTAATAGTCGACGCGTCGTTTGAAGCTTTGTAAGATCACAAAAGACTCAGGAATAAGTAGTAGAATTTAAGAGTGTAATAACGGACTGAAACAGAAGATGGCAGCACTGCATGTACAAGGATGCCAGCTGCCGTTAAACCCCGAAGAAGTAGCTCTGTCCCAGAATTCATAGCGCAGTCCAGCTCAGTTTCCAACAATGGCGGCAGCTAGTAAGTTTTAATATTACTCTTATTATTCTTTCTGGGTCACAAAATAAACTTTTAACATATTTTTAGGCTAGAATGTAACTGTGTAAACCTCAAATATCTGCTCAGTTTATCAAGACACCACATATTTTTAAAAGCGCTCTGATGTTTTCGAAGACGTCTGTTACCCACTAGCTTGATAGCTAGCCGGGGGCAAGGCTCACTAGAGCCCGTGAGAACACCGGACTCCCGGCAAGTCGTTTTTAAACCCACAGCAGTCTTTCGCTACTCAGGTTAAACATATCACTTAGTCACTTAGATAACTTAAAAATGTTATTGTTTGGCTTTTTTAGTATTTTATTTGTTCCTGAGTAAATCGGTTTGGCTGAGATTAAAGTTATAGTTTTTACACAGCTGAATAAACATCAAGCATACAACTGATTATCAGAAGTGTGAGATGCTCGAGAATATACTCCAGCATCCCGTTTTTAGATAGCAAGGAGTTTATTAAACTTCACGGAAACAATCTGCAAATTTCATTAAAATTTAATAAACTATCATCTTGTCTTTATTTTTAGTTAGCACATACCTTAAACACTTAAAGCTGTAAGCTAATGATAGTTATATAAGAGCAGATGCATGCTGGTGCAATAAGCTATAAGTCCAATGGATACATGATCTGATTAGTCGACTAATCGCAAAAATAATCAGTGATTAGTCGACTATCAAAATAATTGTTTGTGGCAGCCCTAATCTAGTTGTGCTGTATGTCTGCCAGCTCTCAGATCTTCTAGGCTTTGCTTCTGCTTGAACGAGGCAGGCCTTATAGCTTTTATCAGTGGCTTCATTTCTGGCCATCAGCATCTATGCAGTGAGCATTCTTCCTCCTCCTTTTCCTAAACACTATGACAGTTCTATCATATGTGATGCTGCTTATGGAGCCCCACAGTTCAGCTGCGTTTTCAAAATACTCAACATTTTGTGGAAGACTTTGATTTAGAGTATCCAGATTTTTTCCCCATTTGTATTTGATTTTATAAGAAGCAGGTGTTGAAGTGTGCAAGGGTTTTATATTCTGGAATAATGAGGTTTCTCTGGTTGTACTCTCAGCTTGCAGCACCTAATATTCCTAAAATGAAATCTTAAAATATAGTAACCCTATTAGTCCTTCATATACTTTGTGGTTTTGGTGGAAGTTGTCCAGTTCGGGAGACATTAGCCGTAGCAGTGTCTGCCTACGCTTGATATAATTTAATTTAATGGATTTTGGCTTGTGGCACATATTTGTGAATGAATGAATTGCAGAACCATAACCCAGCTATTGTGGGCAGTGTGATTCACAAAGAATTTTCTTTTTTCTGTATACAACTGCTTTTGGTTGGCATTACAGCTGTGTACAGAGTGCCAGCAACATTAGCGTTTGCATCCTGTCATGAGCCTGAGCCACTTGTCACAGACACAGTTTTCTCTTAAATGAATCACCTCACAACAAGGTGGTTGGGTTTTTCTTTTGTAACAGGATCATATTTCGTGGGGGAGGCTGAGTTTTTCAGGTGTATTTTTGGCCATAAGCCGATTGCCATTTAGTTCTATTATATTCAAGAGATGGCAGACGTCCCTATAGATGTTATCTCTAAAACTGAGCAACTCACACCAGAATAGTCTCGATAGATAAATATCACTGAATCTGATCTGGGACCCTTTTCTACTTCTAACCTGCTATATGAAAAACTTAATTTGTCTAGTTAGTAAAAAAAAAATCTAAAAATGTCGAGTTTTCAGAGTCATAAAAAGAAGCTGCAGATAGTCTGAGCTGTTATTTACAAAAGATTTCACTCAATATTTAAAAAAAAAGATGAATCAGTTAACTTCCAGCATTTAATCTGTTAAATATTATTGTTTCAGTGTTGTTCTGTCCAGGTCCTATAACAGCTGGCCTGTGCAGACACTTGCCCTCCCTTTGTTTACCCCTCTGACACATCTTTCCACAGATAATGGTCATTAACGCCACAATCTGTCAGGCCAAAAGTTGAAACCAAGAATCTGTCTCTAACCTTCATAGACCACCTTGCCTTTGGCTTCTTTGTCATTTCTGACATGTCCTCATCGTGACCCAGACAGCCCTCATTAGCTTTCTGGCACTTGCAGAGACCAAGAGGAGAGATGTACGTGGAGTGCTAACATACTCTGTCTCACCACAGCTTGACCTGGCTGGGCTGATTTGGCTGACCTTCATTACCCCAGGCGTGACCCCTTGGCAGGGATCCACAGACCTGAGACTGAACCACCTACTAATTCTCACCTTCTCCTCTTTTCCATCGCACATAGCTGTGGGGAGAGTTCCTATTGTCCACGGCCCTCATCTGTCTAGCTCTTAGTTTCTCTGCCTGTGAGCTTCACTCATGTTGAAGTGGGCAACTCAATGTGTCAAATCAACTATGTCTGTCCTCCTGTACTTATTTGCACTTTCTCTCTATCCGCTTGTCTCTAAGGTGACCACCGACCTGAGGCAAAAATGCACAGACTCTCACACGGGGACGTCCGCGTCGGCACCGCTCGCTGCTGGGATCATCGCTCTGGCTCTGGAGGCCAAGTGAGTGCCCCTGTACCATCTGTTTCTACATTAGGGAATCAGAAATCTAAAGCTTTTTTTTTAACTTTATGCTACTGTTAACTTAGTTTATTATGATCCACTGCGTGCTACATGTGGGAGTATGTGCGTGGACTCACGTCTGTAAATGCGCAGACGTCTCTGGGAAGGCGGCGTTGGCCTAAATCCCAGCCAAGAAATTCTTTCCACTCCAGATTAAGCTTTTGATAATTGGTTAATTAGTGAGACAAATCAGCAGCTGCAGCCCACACAGACATCTGAATACCTGTAGGGCCCATGGTGAAGATTTTAAACTGGTAAATGTCTCTCATTATTGCTCACTCAAGACTCCAGGTGTCAGAATCCAAGTTTCTGTCAGCAGCTCTAATGTGTTCCCCATTATCTTGAGTCATATCTTGCACGTGTTAAGTCAGTTTTATCAGTAAGCAGTGCTTTACTGTGCATAATTCTCCTCCTTTCCACATTAGTGATTTGCTGACAGCTGTCAAATCAATCCAGTAGTACCACACAGCCAAGTTTCAGTTCTGGTATGTTCAGCGTCTCTGGTTTAACACCGCACAAGAGTCAGTATTTATCAGTGTATAGCCCCCCCCCCCCCCCCCACTCCTCCTGAAGCCCCTCCTGACAGGCAGCAGTAATAACAGGGTAGCTAGTTTATCAGTCTGGGACCGCACTGGAATTCACAGAGATGGAATCATTTAATAGGCAGAGTGTTTTGGCTTTCTGGTGTTTTATTATTTTATTATTTTCTCCTTCGCTCTTGGCTGAGGTGACATTGAGTGGATCGGAGGATCTTGTCCATTAATAACACATGAGAGGATGTGAGATGTGAATGCTGATGTGGAGGTTGGCGGAGGTGATGCACCACAGTGCAATTCCGTGTTTTTATTTCTGACAACTGTGGTGTTGCTCTCGGTAAAGCTCTGTGATTATCTTAACCCACGGAGCAGTTTTTCTTAGTGGTGACTTAAAGGATTCTCTGTTGGATACTTACAGCTAAACCCCTTAATAAATCTATATGAAGGAAAAAAAAATACTGAGCTTCAGCTATGTTGGAGGTGACCCTGTCCCCAACTCACAGAACCTATTAGAAACTATCATTACAGATAGGCATAGACTGTCCTCCACGGTTTTGTTTTACAGTGTTCCCTGACCTTTCAACACAGTAGGTTATGATGTACCTTTAATGCTGGTATTTTACGCCCATGTTAAAACCTTTATGTGAGTCCATAGCTTTGTTTTAGTTGAGTGGCACATCCCTCAGGGTTCCCTCCACCTCTCAGTGTAGTATTTCAACACTGTACGGTTGTTCTCCCTGTATATGCTCAGATGGATCACATTTCAGGTGTTTTTACAGTCTTCTGACCTTTTCCGTGTCCCATTGCTGCTCACATTTCCCGGCCTGTATTGTTGTACAGTTGAGGTCATCAAAACCTGACATTTCTCATAATGTGCATAATAGGAAGGTATTAGCCTCACCTATTACATGAGAGAATGTAAATGTGATTATATTTCTTTCTTCCCTGTCTGCGCAGTATGAACTTAACCTGGAGGGATATGCAGCACCTGGTGGTGAGAACATCCCAGCCCGGGCGTCTCAGCGCCGGTGACTGGAAGACCAACGGAGTGGGGCGCAGAGGTAAAAACTCAATACAGTTATTAGACAAATCAAGAGCAGGTGGTAACATGTGGAGTTATGTCTATGCCTCAATCCTGAGTACAAATGGGAAGTTCACTTTAGCGCTCCTTTGAAAATGCCTTGCTTGAGAGCACTTTGGACAGCTTTGGTTGCTATGATACGGAATATGTGCAGATGTGTTACAAGTACCTAACTGACTGCTGCTTAACTGGTAAACTCTTGGTGAGCTAAATGTAGCTCCAAGCATTATTTTTATAGTAATGTCGCAGCAGTCCAGGGAAAACGGTCTGTTACACACATGCATACTTGGAGCAGCAGAAATATTCATTTCTCTTACGCTGTTGTTCAACTTTGTTGAACAAGTAAGCTGTGATGGTTGATCTTTCCCTCCAGATGGCAGTATAGCCCAGCCAAGGGATGAGCATTTATTAGCAATTATTTACATTTTTCTCGAGTAAATTTAAATGTTCATTTCTGTTTAGAAAGCTACCCTAAGATTCTGGTTATTACACTTGGTATTTCTTTGCTATTTCTGTGCTATTTCCATGCCAGAGTGGATTGATGCCCAGTTTCCCAATAACATGCATTTTTCTGATTCAAGTTAAGTAACCAAGTAACTGTAAGATTGTGTTAAAATTATCATATTTTTGATCAGTTTGCTATTCCTATGCGGTGCAGACTATGGCTGCTCAATTAATCGAATTTTAATCTCGATTACGATCTAGGCTTTCAACGATCATTAAAAATGACTGAACCGATTATTAGCCCCTCCCTCGTGCTTTACTCTCGCGCTGCTCCGTGTGGCAAATCGAGCGTACCTCTCTGCATTTCGAACACGTGTCACAACAATTAAGAGGACCCGAGGGAAGCTCGGAAAGCTCGGAAAGCTAAGCAGAAGTTATTTGGAGAGGAGAGTGACTGCTGTTGGTTGAAAAGAGAGGTAAAAAAAACTTCAGTGGTGTGGAAACATTATGGGTTCGCGGAGTCAGACGTGGATCAAGTAGACATAGGGTGTAAACTTTGCTACGGTGTTGTAGCTGCACCACAGAGCAACACTGCAAAGTTCCCTAAACATAGATGTTTACATTTTTCATTATTTTTTTTATATTGCAAACATTTGCACTGTTATCAGTATTTGCACACTATTTTATATTATTTTTGACAATCTTTAAAGTCATTATTCAATACACTGTTATTGTTAAATAAATATCGTCAAATAATCGAGATCTCAATTTCAGTGAAAATAATCGTGATTATCATTTTTGCCATAATCGAGCAGCCCTAGTGCAGACCACTGAATTTAACCAAAAATGTAACAAAAAAATTGAAATGAAAATGCAGTTATTTAACACTTTTCCTGTCATGCATAATGTTGTAAGCAAAATATGAATTATCGGGTTAAAGAAAAGAAAATGCAGAAAACAAAGATGTGAATGGCTATGGTGGCCCTCATGGAGCCATTGAATACCATAGGTTATACTGATGAAGTGTGAGCTACCATGTACAAGTGGACAAGAACTGATAACATGAACTAACATATTTTTAAACAAATTATATCCCTAATTGTTTATAATGCATACATTTTAGTTTGTTATGCAAATAACTTGAACAAATAGAAATCTCTTCTCTGCTCAAAGAAAGGTTTTGTCTTGCTTGTTACAGTTTGGCTATAACCATTACTTAACCCGACCTGGCTCAAAGGTTTGTGGCCTAGTTGGTGCCGAGTTTAAGGCAGGCCAATCCGATAGGCTGAGACACTGGGTGGGTATATCAGGGTCTGCTTTGGAGTGGTTCGAATCTTATTTGTGTGAACGATCCTTCTCTGGGGCTACCTCTAAGTACAGATCCTCTTCTGTTTCTCTTACCTATGGTGTGCCACAAGGTTCTGTTTTAGGGCATTTGTTTTTATTGTTTTTGTTGTATTTACTCCCTCTTCAGCAAACCTTCTGAGCACTTTTATGGACATTTCTTATCACTGCTATGCAGATGATATTCAGTTATATATCTCCTTTAAGCCACAAGATGTTTCCAAGCTACATATATTGCATATACTCCATTAGAGGTTGAATGGCTGATAATTTTCTTCAACTTAAAGAGGAGAAAAGAAAAGTCCTTGTTTGTGCTCCCGATAAATTTGTGCCCATGGTTTTGGAAAATCTAGGTCCTCTTGCTAAATTTGCCAAATCTTCTATTAGGAATCTTGGTGTAACTTTTGACTCAGCTCTGACTTTGGACGCTCATGTTAAATCTCTGCTTCGCTCCTGTTTTTATCATTTAAGAAACAATGCTGAGTCCTATTGTGTCACGCTCTGAACTAGAAATGATCATACATGCATTTGTTTCATCTCGTTTGGACTAGACCAAGTCTTCCAAGTACTCTCATGTTACACCCCCGCTGATCCAGCTGCACTGGCTCCCCATTAAAGTCAGAGTTCACTTTAAGATTATGACTTTGATATGCAGGGCTTTGCATGGACAAGCACCAACATACATCAGAGATTTCTTACATCCATACATCCCCTACAGGTCCCTGAGGTCATGTAATCAGGGCTTGCTGGTTGTCCATCACACGAGGCTAAATAACTGAAGATGACAGAGCTTTTGTAGCTGTGGCCCCCAGACTCTGGAACTATCTCCCTTTGAGTTTGAGATCTGTGGACTGAAGAAATTAAAAACTCATCTTTTTAAACTTGATTTTATGTTTTTAGCTTCAGTGAAGCACTTTGTGATTTTATCTTGAAATATGCTATATAAATAAAAATTTATATTACTTACTTTTACTTTACTTAGATGAATACATTCAGAATTTCTAGTTCATTTCTTGTGTTCTGCTTTAAGAATAAACATAAATGTTTGTCTTTAGGTTTCATGCACTTAGCGTCTAGTTCATAGATGCTCAATTAGTCCTTTTTAAAAAGTAAAACTTGTTTCTATTCGATTAAAGCAGCAATGTTGGCGTTCTGTTAGAAACAGTCACACTGACCAACAGCCAGAAACAGACTTTGAAGAACAACCTGCATTATCTTTTCTGCTAAAGTGTATTTCCTACCAAACTGACACGCATGAACATGCTATGTTTTGCAGCTTATCTTGTTGAAACAGCTGTGAAACATTTACCCAGAAAGTTTTCTGTTGGCATTAGTTTGCAGGGTAGATACTGTAGCCGATAAACATACATACAGATCTTCATTTAGATGACGGTGTGGTCCCAGCTACACACTGTTTGTCTGCCGCCTGTAGGCTAAAGAATTAGTCTAACTTTGTCTTCCATTCCCTGCCAAGGTTCAGTCTGCCGGCTGCTGTCATTCAGCCACAGAAAGCCATCTGAGACATAGAGAAACTTTTCTGACATTGCCCCAAAGAGCCTTTCCCTCCTTTTTAATGATAAAAAAAAGAAAATATGATAGGCTGGATAAACCTGTTTATATTATTACTGACTGTCGGTGACAGTTGGACTGTTAAATCCCTGCTGTTTTTAATCACATTTATGGTAAATGGTTAATGGCCTGTATTTGTATAGCGCTTTACTAGTCCCTAAGGACCCCAAAGCGCTTTACACATCCAGTCACCCACCCATTCACACACACATTCACACACTGGTTTATGTTCTCAGGCACAGATGAAGTATTGCTGTAGAGAGGATTGTTTGATTGTCATTTCTGTCACTCTGTGCTGCTATCTCATAACCACCACCCACAAAACTGCCATCCGCTCCCTATCCCTCCATTTTTTTTTCCTCCACAGTGAGTCATTCGTACGGTTATGGGCTCCTGGATGCAGGTGCTCTGGTGGCGTTGGCACAGAATTGGACATCAGTGGGACCGCAGCACCAGTGTGTTAACACGATGCTTTCAGAACCAAGGTTAGAAGGATGACTTAGAGCATGTGTGTGTGTGGGTTTGTCCGTAAAAAGAGTTTCACCATTGTTACAAAGACCTCCTGTTCTATCATATCTCTGACCCTGATGGATGTCGCTGCATTCTCCTCCAAGCCGGAGAGGTCGCTTAAGTTTAAAGCAAAGTGCTGTTCGGTGTCCATTTCTGCCTCCACACAACATTAACCACTCTGCCCACCTCTTGTCAAATCTGCAGAGACATCGGGAACAAACTGGTGTTCAGCAAGAGCGTGGATGCCTGCTGGGGACGACCAGAGCATGTCAGCTCGCTGGAACACGTTCAGGCTCGCCTCACTCTCTCCTACAACCAGAGAGGAAAATTGGCCATTCATCTCATCAGCCCGCTGGGCACACGCTCCACCCTGCTGTTCCCCAGGTACACAGTAAAAAAACAGGACAACAGCAGCCAGGTCCTAATATAAATCTCTCTTTTTCTGTGCCACACACAGACAAATAATGTGCGTGTCCCTCGGTTTTACTTTGGCACACATGCTCCCACAGGCGTATTCTCTGAGACAAATACTCAGAGTATGCCTGCTTTCAGATGCAGGGAAAAAACACCAATATGTCCTCTCTTTTTATTTATTCAGGCCCAATGACTTCTCCTCAGAGGGTTTCAATGACTGGGCCTTTATGACCACACACTCATGGGACGAAGACCCTCAAGGAGAGTGGACCCTGGAGATAGAAAATGTAGCACCTAATGGACGTGACTATGGTAACCTAACTCATCTTCATTAATTGCCCGGACTGGCTGCATCACATCAAACCTTCTTCCGTTCCAGCATTATCTTATGTATTTCCATGCTTCTCTTAGTAGCCTCTCTGCAGTTCTTCCTTTTTTCTCCTTTTCTAATGGTCTATAACAGCTTTGGTTCCAGCAGAGAGGCTCTTAGAAACTGCTCCAGATTAAAAGTTAAGAGTCTCTGGGCAGAGAACGAGTCTTCTGCAAGGAAGTCTTTGGCAACTATTTGATTATCTAAACTTCAGTGTCTTGAGAATGTTTTTCTTTCCAACAAATGGGCTGCACTTTAGCTCTAAAAGCAAATGGCAGCACACTGACAGAAAGAGTTGCCATGTTTTCCTGTAGATTTGTTTTCTCTGAGCAGCAGAGGGAAACGAGAGAGAAACACCTCTCTTTCTCTGCTGCTGTTGATCCTCCTCCACTGTTGTTTGGGCCACTCACATCACTCGTTTCCTGTCTTTCCACCCCCATATCCTCTTCTCAGCCAGTTCACTCTGTTCCCTCTTTGAGAAGTGCTAAATTGATATTCTCTTTCACCACTTACACCTCCACTCTCTCTGCCTCTGTTCTCCTCAGGTGTGTTGAGTCAATTCACCCTCATCCTGTGGGGTACTGGGCCCAGCATAGTCAACCCCTCGTCCCCCGACTTCCCTCGGCCGTCCAACAACAGCTGCAAGACATTCGATGCCCAGCAGATCTGTATCGGTGAGATCGATCGGCCTTCCGCTGTCACGCATGAGCCACTTAGGTTAAATAGGTTCATTTGTATTGGCGCCGGCATACAGTCGTTGTTACCAAACAGGCTTTGGGTCAGACTGTGTTGAGCGTTTCAGTTTGTGAAAAGTGAATGTGAATACAAATTGGCAATTTAAAAGCCTCTTGCGCATCTGTTTATGTGCGCACAATGAATACGCACGTTGCCATATGTCATATCAAAGAGTGGAACGCATTGCGAGCAGCAGGGGAGATTTAAACTGCGCCAGTGCCTCAGGTGCATGTTGTCAGCAAGGATGCCTTCCTCAGTGAAATGCAGACGAAGTCAAAAATTTTATGCTTCAAGCTTCTTCTTAATCATTTTAGACATTTCAAAAATTTCAGTAAAATCAACATTACAGTTATTACTGCTTTTATTTCATTTCCTCAGTTGCCTGCTAATTTCCCTCAAATTAAGTCTAAGGTTCTGACTGGAGAAACCTACAAAGGACAAATGGAGGAAATACTGAAATAATTGTTAACACTTGTTTTTTTGCCTGTTTGTGTTCTTTTGTAAATTAGCTGTCTTAGGGTAGAATATATTTCATATTTATTTATGTTTTTTATAGACTAAAGACGCTTTATAGCTTCTTTATCTCATTAGCAAGTAAGAAATGTAGTTCCAATTAATTACATGCAGTGACATAGATATGGACTGTAATTAATCCCACACTGGGGAAATTCACTTGTGCGCAGGGGACAGGGTGAAAAAGATGTATTAGAAAAATAAAAATAGGAAAAATGGTGTACAAAAGATGCCAAAATACTGTAATGTGTACAAATGGTTACTATATATAGTAAAAATACACAGTGCAGTGGGAGTGATAATAATACACAAATATATATATCTGTTTTTTAAACAGTGTTTGACGGTATGTGGTTCAAAGTTCAGAAATCATTTGTAGGTCTTAGTTTCATTGTGTTTATGACATAAACGCCTTCTTAACTCATTAATCTGCCCCTCTCCATCCAGAGTGCAGCCCTGGCTTCTCCCTCTTCCTGCAGGGTTGTGTGAAGTTGTGTCCGCCAGGCTTCACGTCGGGGCAGCAGCTCCTCAACCTCTCTCTGGAGAACTGGGTGGATTTGTCCTCCGTCCAGGCCTGCCTGCCCTGCAATCCCGCCTGTCTCACTTGCTCTGGCACCGGGCCTGCAGATTGCCTGTCCTGCCCTCCTCACAGCCATCTGGTCTTCACCTCCTGTTTGCACCAGAACCAAGTCCAGCGAAAATCCCCTCTAACTGGAGGACTCCAGGGTGACGGAGCGCAGCCAGAAGGTGCGAGTCCAGCAGCAGCAGACCACGACAGCAAAGGAGCTGAGGAATCCCCAGGGCTCATTGTAGCTCCGTCCACTCAACTCCCCGCCGTCGTGGCCCTTCTCAGCTGTGCCTTTATCCTGGCTGCCTTTGTCGGGGTCTTCTTCTTGCTGCAGTTACGCTCAGGTGGCGCTTCTGCCTGGAGGACCAAATTGCCCTCTGGATTTTCAGAGACGAACGGGGTGCGGGTGGGCTTTGGTTTTGGCTTCCGGCAGGGACGGGAGAGAAAGGCAAGGATATGCTACAAGGGAATCCCCACTGTGTGGGCGGATGAGGACATGATTGCCTACGAGTCTGAATCAGACAGCGAGGAAGTGGACGGTCACAGCGAGAGAACAGCTTTTATTAAGACGCAGAGCTCAATCTAGCTGAAGCTGCATCTGCTGTTGTGGTGTCTGACACGACGACAGGTCTGACTGCACGGAGCTGATTCGTGAAGCAGAATCGCACAGGTTCAGAAAAACACAAAGCGCAGGCCTTACTGTCCCATCGGCACCCCATCCAAACGCAAAAGAGCCAATCGTTTTTTTTCTTGTATTTATTTGCTACATGCTTCATGTGTACTTTCATGTATTTTATCTTTTATTTGATTGATGTCAGTTGTATTGATAAGCTTTGTCACCATTTAAATGTGTTATGCAACTAATTTACTTTGGAAATATTTTTCAGAGTGCTTTCCAGAAAATGAGTACTGCCACACCCTCACACTCCTCCACTTATATATAAAAAAAAAAGATGGCGCTTTAATTAGAATTGTAATTTTGCAGAAGAGTGCAAACTCAAAATTATCCCGTGGCCATATGCTGCAGGCGTGCAAAGGCAAACAAGGAAGATTAGAATATTTTGGCTTTTATTGGAATCTTTTCTCTCTGATGCCTCGGGATATTATAGCATTACAGAGACGAGGGTGACAAAATCACAGTCCACACCACCAGGAAAGTGTTCCTGTGCTCGTGGTTGTGTTCGTGGCTTGATGCAGCGCCTTCGGGCACTTCCACTGAAAAAGTGCATTCTGGTGTTTTGGGTTGTAGTTTGTAACCCTTTGCTCTCATCACTGTGGATGATCTTTTATGTGACATCCTGGTCAGTTTGAGAGGGAAGTTGTTTACTCGAGGCATTTGAGGTCGCGATGAATCTGCCGAGACACGTGTGATGAAAAGGGCAGCTCCAGGGAGTGACTTAAATATGACTTAATGACTAAAATAGTGGGAGTGCTGGAAGCACTCGAGAAGGTCGAGCTGACCTTGAAAGGGAGCTCAAATTCAAATTGGGTATGGTTTTTGCTTTTTATAGACAAAGCTGCAAACTTTTTGATTGCATTTGTAGGTCAAAGCCCCAAATCGATGAATACTAGTGTCGAACTGAATATCTGTAAATTTCAAACTATATATCTGCACTTGGGGGGTTCCTGAGGGGGAGAAAAAAACAGCGCCCCCTAGCATAAAAACTAATCAGAACTCGGAGTAACCTTGATGGAATCACAGTAGTTAATTTATTCAGGCTAAGCAAAGCACCTCCAGAAGTAAAGGCCTTATTCAGAGGCTGAGAAGCACATGTGGCAAGCAGTGTGTAGAAATGTGTGGATTGGCCCTTTACTCCATTACTTTATCTAAGGCATATCTAATTTGTCTCAAATACAAACATCAGGCCTCTACTTCAGGTGGATTCTAATATATTGCTGTTGTTATCTTTCATCAGAGACCTGACAGATTGCAGGCCAGAGGTTATAAAGTTGACTCGCTGTTCATTAATGCTAAGAAAAACTTTAAATTGAGGATTTCTGCAGCGCGCTGGGACAGCATAATAAAACATCCCCGCAGGTTGTTTGATAAGCAGGAAACTGTGGAGGATGCTCTGTTTTCAATCAAGCCTCAGTGGGAATTTCCACTGCAGAGCAGACACCAGAGATGGTACATCAATCACACAGAAATGTGCCGAATTACAGTGAGCAGCACTGTTTTTAATGACATTAACCACTCAGCCCAAAAGCTGCTTGGCTAACCTTGTGAAGCATTGTGCCACTTGGTTACTGCGGGTGAGAAACAAGATAATTCTCTCTTCATTTTCCCCCCAGAGTGTGCTTTATATTGATTTTGGGGCTTCTCTCAGAACATCTTCATCAAAGTGAAGCTTCCTCCCTTTCTGCTGTGAACACCAAACATAAAAGGACAAATTCATGCTTTATATCTCTATAACGACGTAGACTTGCAGTTACGCGGCCAAATCAAAGCCTTTGGATCCAAAAGACCAGAATGGCTAGTGATTAAAAAAAATAGGAAGATAATGATTCAATTTTCTATGTTTGTTTTTATTTTTAATCCTTTTTTTTTTTACTATTTAACTGATGATGGATGTTATGTGTTGAGATCAATTTCATGCTGGATTAATTAAAAAAAAAAAAGTTTGGCTGTTGTAAAGCAGGTCTGTGTTTTTACTGCAAGGGTTGAAACCTTTTATAGTTTTTTTAAATGCATCTTAAATTCAGCCCCTGACATACAAACATCCCAGAGAGAGCAGATGGTTCCTCGCTTCTTCATGGTCATATATCAGGGTTGCCGCTGCGTTTCCTTCACTCCTGGCATTGAGCTTTAACAGAGTGCCAGCCTTCTTTTTTCCTGCCTGCCATCCAGTTGCAGCAGTGAGCAAAGCTGCCAAGAACGCCTTCAAGAAACTGTTCCCTCAAGCTTCAGCCTAGCGGGCCCCTTAAAGTTTAAATTAATATAAATGGAGGTTTGTATGCATGGGGGAAAACGCCAGGCGGGCGGCGGCAGCAGCTTTGTTCATTAGCAGCTGCCCCCCCCTCTCTACAGAGATGCAGGTAACTGGGTTCATGGGTAAAGGTACATTCATTTTGTGGCCCATAATTAGATCTGCCGGGAGAACTCGCTGCACAATTCAGCACACCCTGCATGTCATGTTTTGCATTTTAAATCCAAACCAATTGCGTGTGCAAATTGTTTTGTAGATTATTTTTTTTTACCTTTTGGAAAAAGTGGATGAATTTGAAAGCCCTTTGTCTCCATCAGTCACACCGTCATTACTCGTGTGTAGGAGTGGGTATTTTGTTTGTCCTTCTCCCCCCCCCCCCACACACCTTGCCCTTTGGCTTGTAGTAATTAGCTGCCATGTACTGCGACAATACTGTCGACTAACCAGACTTGGCAACAGTACACATTCCCTTAATTAAAACGGGACGCACGAATCAGCTCCTCATTAGTTGATTTCACAATATAATGCTCTGGACTCAGGGCCTCATTATTCCAGCAGGTCATGTTATCTGTGCTGGTGCTGAACATCATAAAGTCACCCGTCATATCCTCCCCCCCCCCCCCCTTCCAAAATGCGAGGAGAGGCACCATTTTTCCAGATCCCTGATCCATTTTTATGTAGCAGCAGCAAAGAAGCATTTTATGTTCGACTCCTGCTCGCTGCTGTCAACCATACCATCAACACCTTCACCTCAAAGTGGTAAACATGGGAAAACTTCCTGCTGCTTTTAACTACATGTGAGTTGAAGTGTGAACTTTAATGCTCGCCTTGACAGATATGCCGAGCGGGAGACCGACTGCTGACAAGTGAAGCATTGGACAGTCTAAGAAGGTTGATATGCCGCTGCACTTCTCTGACTGACAGCATCCACAGACATTTACACCGACTCAATGTTGCCCCCTGCTGATCATCACTTAATCTATTTAGGAACAGCATGTTAATTATCCAGATATTAATTAATGAATTAAACAGATGGGGAGGGGGTGGTGGAAGTATTTGAAGATAAAGAGAGGCCTTTGCAAAAGTCTAACTTTGTGTTTTCATCTTTATTCGCGTCCCATCTCTTTTTGTTCTTCTGCAGCGTTAATCCCCCGTGAATAACAAATGCAAGTAGAGACTTTCATATATTACCTCTGAACAAACAAAAACAGTGCTACAAGAGAGGAGAGAAAAAAAGACGTTTACACAGAAAGTCAGACGCACATCGAAACAGCAGGGGAGAAGTTTATGACAAGGTTATAAGACACCGGGGAGAAAGTGCGATGCGAGATGAAGTGAAATCTGCTGACAGAAATGTTAACCGCAGCTGGAGGGAAGAGAAGGGTTCTGCGGCGCTCACTGTGAGAGCCAGAGCAGAAAGTATTGAATTGTGGCGGGAGCAGCAAAAAGCAGCAGACCTCCCGTGGAGGAAAAAAAGGAAAGAAAAGTGAATATAGAGACGGGGTAAAGCGACGCGACATGGTGAGGCTAAGACACAGGTGGGGGGGCTACGAGATGTCTGTCCTAAGCTTTGGACACTGATGACATCATCTATGGATGCTGTGAAAGAGCAAATAAGGGTAGGAAAGGCTGGAGACAGCCTTGGGGTAAGAAACACTGGAGATCAAATACAAAGAAGTGCAGCTCATCTGAAGAAACAGACTTGATGTTTTGGGGATTGGAGGGGGATCAGTTCACCCAAATTAGACCAAAGGCATAACTGGACTTCAGTAGTACGTGGCTATGCAGGCAGTGTTTGTATTAAGAGGCGAGCTTTGGAGATCTCTTTTAAATGTCAATGAAATTCTGCTCCCAGACCCATTTTAATAAAACATATGCTACATGTTTATGGCTTCCTGTTTTCTGCTCAGTATACTGACAACAAGTTTTTAGGAAATAATGAAACCAAACCGAGCAATCATAACAAAACAAAGCAAATGTTTTCCCCCCTTTGTTTTCGGGGGCGTTCCCGAGCCTCGATCCACAATTTAGTTTTAGCATTTCGCAGCGGAGAAGGTCTTACATTCACACTCTAAATCAGCCGTGCTCTTTTGTTTCTGCGGCAAGATTGCAGCAGCAATTTTAAAGCAGCAGTCAATGGGGGGGGGGGAAAAAAATTAAAAATCAAATTAAAATAGCTGTAATGGGGTGGTGTGGCAGAAATCTGAGCGACATTTTGGAGCGTAATAGTCACTGTGCCATCCGTGATTAGATGAAACAAAATAAAATAAAATTGAGAAACATTCTTTTCTACTTAGCTTTTTAAAAGCACGATCTGCTACAGTTCGAAGTCTTAATGAACGTAATATTTCTGGGAATCTGGACAGAGCAATGCACAAAACAAAAAGTGCAATAAAACTGAGTCACCTTGGGCTCTGGAAATGATGATAGTTTTACAGCCTTGCCATAATGAAAGTAACGTAATAGAAGCCCTGAACAGATTTCTAAAAACACCCTGCATGGCCACATATTATTATACCTCCAAAGCCTCAGTTGATTGATCGTTTGGAGTTGTGTTTTTTTTTTTTTTCATATGAGGTGCAAATCAAAAGAACATCCTTCAACAGTTTGCACACCACTAGAAGTATAAAAAAATAAAAGTATTTGCTTTTATAATTCGGATGAACTGACCACTTGATTTCAGATATTTCCCGTCAATGTGAATTATTTTCCTTCAGTGAAATGAGGCACTGCTCGACAGACACCCACATTAACTAATGATAATCAACAGTATTATGGATGGTCCCTGAAAGTGTACACCTCGAAAATGCTCCCATTTAAAAAAAAACAACAACAAACCTTCATATATTCACATAAACATACTCCACAGACACACAGGTACCAATATATCTGCTGCATGGTGTATATGAGGTATAGTCTTTGTCTAATCTTCTACTGCATACAGTATGGTACAGCCCAAACTCTCAACAGTGAAGTACAAGCACAGGAACGACCAACGGGAGCTTGAAATTCACAGTCTTTCCACACATTTTTCATCCGCGAAGAGGAAGCTCAGGGAGAGAAAAAAGAAAGTTTCCTATCTACAAGGGGAAACAGTGGACAGGTAAACAGTCAGCCAGTATGATTAATGATCGCACGGTTATCACATAGTGACCAAAGTGGGAATCGGGCAGCGTAAGGATTCGCAGCTTCTGTCTCCTGGTGAGTTGAGATATGAGAGAGAGAAAAAAAAGACCTCACATTCTCTTTGCTGCAACTGAGACTGTCAAAAAGGAGGGGAAAAAAATGTCAGTCAACCTTATAACGGTTCAAAATCAAAACACTGATCTGTTTCATCTTCACTGCACACCTGGGAAAAACAAAATTAAGAACCCATTTTCTAAATAAAGCTTTGCAAATTGCACTCTGATGTGACTCGCGTCCCGGGCTCTTTTTTTTTTTGTTGTCATTTTGAATATTTACATTCAGTAGTTCAGTGCAGGATGAAGCAGAGATAGAAAAAGAAACTCCTTGCAAAGGAGAACCCTTAATTTTTCGACCACCGACACTGAACAGACACCCGGCTGAATCTGATGAGTGATTCTGGCCGTCTTTGTCATTTTGGAACAGCTAAAAGTTCACCCGGGTTCTGCTGCTCTTTGAGCCGTCTGCAGTAACGGCTATCGCCTGCCCCCTGCTGTGCAGTCAGTCCTGTTACAGTGGACCCTATCTCTCCTGTAGCGTTTGTAGTTCTACTTTAAAACAAACAAAAACAAAAAAACAGAGTCCCAGACCCTCCGTTGCCAGCCCACGCTCGGCGTGGGAGGTGGTTGTTGGTCCGAGGAGTCTTAGAGGGTTTCTTTTGATCGGCACCGTTCTTATCGCAGCTTGAGCTTGAAGGCAGAGATCTCCATGGGATCGAGGGTGATGGTGGTGTTGTTGGCCAGAGGCGTGCCGGAGTGCATCAGAGTTAGTGACATGGGCTGAAGCAGCTGTAGGTCCAGGTTCTTGAACAGAGCCGACACGCTCAGCTGGATAGGGAGAAAAAGGAGGAGAGCTTCAGAGAAAAACACAACAGGAGACTTCTTTTAAGCAAAAGCAACACAGCACAAGATGAACTGAAAAATCCACATCTACAGGAGGCTCATCAACAAAATTGACTACGTAATTATCAGCAGTAAAAAGCGCTGCCAATAAATAAAAATTATTTGATCATTGTCAGTGTACTCACAATCAGCGTGGATTCTGTCGCAAGGACTACTTTAATCAACAGATGCTTTGGCAGTCGAGTCAAAATTACTTCTTTTTATTTGTCATTAGGCAGGATAAAAAAACGTTACATATGACAGAAATAACAATGCAGCTGAACTTAAATATGCTACAAAATAAACCTCTTATCGTGTAAAAATGTAGAGTAGTTTTATCCTCCGTGTGAGTTTCAACCCTGACCTGTCCCTGAGTGGTGGTGCAGTTGAATCCGAGGTTCTGAGCTTCGAAGTTGCAGTCCAGCGCGAGACGGTGAAGAATCAACGCGGTGTATGGAGAGGGAGACAGGGGGTCCTGCTGCTCATATGCAAACGCACGAAAAACAAATCAAAGTATGAACTGTCTAAAATAAAGTTTCCACTTTGTGAAAATCGTGTTTGTTTGTTTTTTTAAATGTGCATCTTTATACCTGACTCTGGATGCTGCGGAGGTTCAGCAGGTGGAGGTCGCAGGGGAGGATGGACTTGAGCGGAGCAAAGGTTTGTAGAGGAGGGATGCCGCGTCTTTTGGGCAGAATGGGTAAGGCCAACACCTCATGGTTCAGCATGGCGTTGGTCATGTGACTGAGTACAGATGGGAAGCTGGTTGTTGCACTGTCAGTCATCTGCAGGAGGGCAAAGTCAGATTTTAAAACAGTTGTGATAAATGACCGCAGAACTATTACAGCATCTTGAGTCACCTCTAGAGATGCTCAAGTTCCACTACATGAGGGACGGGCTCTAATTACTCCGTCCGAGCAGGAGGCGTATTTCTAATTCTAGTCCAGACAGACACGGTGCTAATCACAACTTTATGATGTGAACATTTAAATCACATGCATCGTCTCTGGCAACACTTCGCCCCCGTATGATCGACAGGTTAGATGGAGAGCCCGATGATAAAACTGCAACCGATGCCTTCCATTCTCTGCCAATGTGCATTCATTTACTTGATAAATGATATCATTTGTTTCTTTCAGTCGGGCTGTCATAAAGATGAACTGGTTTGGCTACAACTGAGGTGGAAGGAAGGGGGAAAACTGGAGCTATGAGCCATAACTAAAGATACAGCTTTACCTCTTGAACTCGGTCACTCAGTAATGCTGAGAAAAAAGAACGTAACAAGGACGAGAGTTTGGCAAAGAAGCCATCGTGCTGAAGGTAATGGAGTGAAGGGGAGAAAAAAGAAGAAGAGAAGGGAAACAAAATTAAAGAGTGGAGAGGATAGCAAAAAGACAGATGGGCTGGTAATGAGTACTGGAAAACAATATGAGGAAAGGTGTTAACAGATAGCACAGACGGAGAACAAATCACGCACTGCACCCGACAACCTTGCACAGTCTTTCAATTCCTCGAGCCAGCTATGTTGTGCTGGAAAGACCACCGCTGCTGTCCTCTTACAGACCTTGTTACTGGCGGATCTCCTCTCCAGCAGCAGCCGGAAACGATTGGCCGTCTTCTTGTTGTCTTTCAAGCCCTGACCCAGCCCACGATTATCATCCTGCATCAGTCGTCGGTCCATAATCACTTCGAGCTGACCTGAAGGGAGAGCGGACCAGAGACAACAGCTTGAGCTCACGTATTGAACTTTCAGACTTGAGTCAATAGATGCAAACACTTTGAGCTATCTGTCATTTAGAAACATTACTAATGATGATAAAAGGATTAGCTCAGCGCACAAACGTGCGGATTTAAACGGTTTCACTCTCTGAGAACCTCTTAAGGGAGAAGAGGGAGAGCTAAGTGCTTGAGTCCTAATGCATAGTAAACAAAGAAAAATACCACACGTTTCAAAGATAACTTCCATTAAAAGATTAAATGAAGAAAAATGGCACATTATTGAATAAAATGTAACGGGATACAAACCACTCTCCAGGCTGCTGACACCCAGAGCCTGAGCCGTGTGCAGCGTGAGGCGGTAGTTGCCATCCTGGATGTACGCTTGGCTGGGCATGGGATAGAAGTTGGCTTGCAAGGGCAGCTTCAGGTAGTGTTGGCGAGGCTGCATCTAATAGAAAACAGACGCAACATTTCAAATAAATCTGAATACAAGTTGTTATTTCTCCTTTACTCATGATGCTACTGACCTGGAAGCCATTGAGGTCTGTGTAGAAGACCTCTCCACTCTGGATGTCAGTGACCAGTCGCATGGCCAGCTCCTTATTGGTCTGATCTCTAATGTCCACCATGGTGGTGATGTCTATTGATAAACCATCCACCCCTGAAAATGCGAAACAAGTCAGAGGAAGATGGAAATGTTCACTACAAACAAGACTAAATCATATCAGCTTCCTCACACTTAAAAAAAAAGAAAGTCAACAGAGTCCAAAAAAAAATCTCATTAAATTCTAAATTGTCATTTTGTTAAACATATTGGCTGTTGTTGTATTCTACCATCTGGTGTCTTTAAACATAAAAAGCCTGGGCAAAGCCAATTTGAGCTCAATCCACCAAGCAGTTTTGAGTAGTTACTACCTGGCACATTGTAGATGCGGATGGTTTGTTGAAAGTGCTGGTAGTGTGCCACCACCTCAGAGAAAAGAGGCCCCTCAACAACTCGCACCACAGGTGGCTCTTTCTGGTGGTAAGGCTGAAAGAGTAAAAGGAAGGCGAAACAGTGCGATTTCAAAATGTTCCTCAATGTAATATTGCAGATTTTGAACTTTTCCTCATCTATAGTAAATGATATCATCAAAAGACTTAGAGAATATAGAGAAATCTCTGTGCGCGAGCGACAAAGCCAACAACCAATACTGGATTTGTGTGATCTTCAGGCCCTCAGGCAGCAGTGTATTAAAAACAGGCACGATTCAGTCACTCAGTATGAGCTCAGAAACACTTCTAGAAATCGCTCTCTCTGAACACTGTGTCATCCACATATACAGGTTCAAGTTTTATCATGCACAGTGTTGGGTTGTTGCTCAAACAATGTATCACATTCTTTACTTGATTCCTTGACAGAGAAGGTATTTGTTACACTACTTGTTAAATTCCTTTCTCGTTATTCCATAAAATTACCTTGAATGCATTGTAACGGTTGCCAGTTAACAGCATAAATCTACAGACCACAGTTGCGCGCGGTGTGTCCTCATGAGGACACACTTAAGATCTTTCTTTTAGTTTTTACATATGAAGACAAAGCTGACAACACAAAGCAAAGTCAAAAACCAGCACAAAGAGGTTTCCACAGTGTTTGTGCTGCAGAAACATGAGCATACAGGAACGGAGGCAACCACCTGACTGCCCTAACCTCTAACCCTAACACTCTGCTGGGCTGGGCTGGGGTCAGCATTCACTCAACTTAAACATCACTCTGTGCTCTTGTCTAGCTTTGTGTTAGCATGTTGTCTCTGCAGATGCTTGCAAAGACATGGAGTTGTGTTAGAATTATGCAGTTGTTTTTGCCCTGGAGGCAGTTTGCACTCTGGTCATTTTGTGCAATGAAAATAAAAGCCACGTCCACATCTCCACACCGGAAAATCCAAGCCTTTCACCAGCTGAAAAGTTTTGGTCCATCATGAAATAAAAAAATAACATAAAGAAGACCCAGGACTGTTGAGAAGCTAGAGTGGGACAACATTTATCTCCCAAATGTGCAGAAACTGGTCACCTCTGGTTCCCAGACATTTATACAGGGGAGGCTACACAACAGTAAACATGGCCCAACTGTTTTGAATCCTGTAGTTGGCCTATTTAATTTAAAATAGGCCAATATCTCTTACGAAAGAGTAAAATGTCTCACTTTAAACATCTAAAATATATATATATTATGTACTATTGTGAATAAATTATAGGTTTATGAGATTGCAGATACAGTACAGCAACTAAGTTCTTACTGTCTGTAAATCAAGCAAAAATGAAGCAGTACCCAGTCTGCCTGAATTCCTGCCCCGAGCTCCCTGGGACGACACTGTGACAGTATACACAGGGGAGTCTCGATCAAAGGCTTTAGAGAGACAAGTAAACATGTGACAGAGTCATGTAAATACCTTTGCTTTTCCATCTGGCAGAAA
The DNA here is from genome assembly GCF_963576455.1 of Neolamprologus multifasciatus. Taxonomy (NCBI): domain Eukaryota; kingdom Metazoa; phylum Chordata; class Actinopteri; order Cichliformes; family Cichlidae; genus Neolamprologus; species Neolamprologus multifasciatus. The sequence continues at coordinate 60,117,543 of NC_140445.1, read as the reverse complement.
GAGGTAAGCGCCACTCTTGTCTTTAGAAGGACGAGTGCCGTACACCATGAACTGCATCTGAACCTTCACTTCCTGAGGATCATCCTTGCGTTTGATACTCTGCAGATGAAAACAGAGAGTGAGCAGAAGGAGAAAAAAACAATTAGAGAAGAGATTAAAGCTTCTCTCCGCAACAACAAGACATAGCATGTTCACTTTGATCAAACGGGAAGGATTTGTTTACAAATCAAACTCACTGCCTTTTCCTCCACCAGATCAAAGATGAAACAGATCAGTGAAACTTTAACAGATACAAAGTCAAACAGAAGTAAGAGGAGAGGAAATATAAACCTCCAGCAGGCCGGTGGTTCCAGAGAAGCCTAGCGTTAGAGACTGACTGCTGATGTAGAAGGTCTGAGAGTCGGCTTGCTGAGAGCGGACAGGAAGCGGGTCCACAGCTCGGGCGGCAACACCCCGACCGGATAGCCTGAGTAGAGTGTCCGAACGTAGTGTCATGGGTGAGTCCGGAGAGTCATACAGATGGAAAACAGCCAGAGCGAGAGGCGGGAGACGAACCATGAATGTCGCCTGGATCAGGGATTGAGAAAAGTTCTAATTTTGAATAAAAATAAAACACAAACAGCTTGTGTTTTAAAATGCTGGCTTCGTTCTTTGTGTTACACAGGAATGCAAACGTTGACCACGAGGCATTAATTAAAACTTAAAAGCATTTACATATCAGCAACAGTGCTATAATTAAAATCCTATGAGAGACTGTGTTGACTAAAGCGCTTAAAATGAAAATTCATTAGCCTCTGTTGGTGGAAAGCATTTTTTGGGAAAAAAAACATTAAAATTCAATTACCTTAAGATTTAATAGATGATCTGAGGCAGTTTATTTTTTATGTAATTTTCAATAGCTGAAAAAGAACATCTGTCCTAGTAACAACTTGCAGATAAATAGAGAAAAAGAAGTAAAACTTTTATTTAGAAGACTAAGTGCTTTTAAAACACACATCATATACTTTACATACAGTACATCCTCTTGGCTTTTCTCTAAAGCAACTTAATATCTTCTTCAAAACACAAACACAGTGAGCAAAGCTGCACAAACCACCAAACTCATGAGTCTACCAAATGAGCTACAGCTGCCCCAACTCTATGACTCAGCATTTTGTCACAAAGACGACGGCGTGTGCAAAAACGTGGCATTTAAAATTTGCCTTTTGCTTTTACTCATGTAAGCAGTTATTATCTCGTGGAGTTTCATCTGCTGGCCAAGTTACAGTAAACACACACAGAGAATTAAACTTGTCTAACACTGTAAAATCTATTGTATAAGACTTATACTCACATAAAAGCAAAATATTCCCACTTTAAATGCACAAATGTCCACCTCCTGTATGTTATCAGATAGTAATCTGATCTAACTTGGCAGCTTTTCAATGTCTTTATAGCTATTCTCTTTTCAGTTGAGCATAATGACGTCGTATTGTGTTGTGAGTCTGTTCTGTGGCTCTAGAGAGTCTCTGTGTACTACTGTGCTACTGATATGCCAATGTCGCTATGCAGAAACCAGCATCCTAATGAAGTCAGTGCCTTACCTCAAACACCTCTGCACTCATCTGACTCGCAGAGCTCCACTGAGCACTCAGCTGTACGGGAAGCGTCTGTCCATCCTCAGTAAGCACCCGAACCCTGACTGTGTTAACCAACACGGTCACCGCGCATAGCCTCTCTCGCTCAACTGGGTTGAACATAACCAGGTACCTGATGGGGAGGGAAAAAAAGGAAAAAGCAATTATGAGCACAGGATGGTGTAGGAGTAGGTGAAAGAGAAGGCGGGAGGGTGTGCAGGGGGGATGAAAGATGCAAGATGATGCAGATAATACCTTGGTCCTGCAGGGTCCAGCTCGATTAAAGTGCGCTGAGGCATAGAGTCTTGAGTAGCACGCCTGTCATCCTATAGAAGGAAAATAAAACACAGAAAGCACAGTGAATATTCAAGAACACACAAATACGCAGGTCCGTTTGTTTTTTGTAAGTGAAGTTTGCAGTTACCGTCTCCAGAAAAGGCTCCGTCTGGTAAAAGCGATAAAACTCTTTGTTCTTCATCACCAGGAAATGAGCAGCATTAATGATCACTCTCTTCAGACCAATAAGTGACCGCAGTAATCTAGGTAGGATGAGAAAGAATGAATGGCTAAGTGCTGCACTTCAAGGAGACACCTTCTTATTTGCAACACATTTGTATTGAACAGGCCAGTCACAAGAGACTTGAGATTAAAAGCGAGATGGTAATCGTCCTAACTCCCTTCGTTTCTTACTTGGTGCCGTAGTCGATGACAACATTTTCTTTTGCTGTGCCAGTTATGGCGTCGTGATGCTGGAAGAGGCCGACCGAGCGCCTGGCATCCACTAGTAGGGAATAATCCGAAACCGGGTAACGCCCTTCCATGCCCGCATGCCTAGCATTTGCAACCGCCAGGCTGTAGAGGATCTCTGCTCCCCTGAAGGACAGTGACATATAGTTATCACGAGGGAGACCTTTAAAGTACCTTTAGTCAGCTAAAGGTGCATTCACATTATTTGACTACAGCAGTGGCCAAACTATAAAATCTCTACTGATTCATCACAAAAATTTCCAGTTGGACTTTAAAGTTTTTGCTGGTTTAGTGAATAGGCACAGTGATTGGTTAGAGAGCAAAAGGACCAATATTTTTTTCTTTTTTTTGACTGTGAGCAAGTGTCAACTGACATTCTTGATACAGAACTTGGCCAAAAACATTTGATGCTGCATTTTGTTCTGCATGTTAATTTGTATAGCAGAAGTTAAAGACACAGGTAGGTCCCTTTACACTGGAGTCCACGCCTTAATTTTTTTGCAGTGCAAAATAGTCCTTTCCAAAATTTGTCCAAATAACCAGTAGAGGATAACCAACACATCCCCAAATCTGAAGTCAGCAATATTAGCGATTAAATCTGCCTTACCTGAGATGGGACTCTATGACGCGGTCCATACTCTTGTAAAAGGGTCGGGAGGTAAAATAACCAGTCCAGTAGTGGTCTTCACGGTCTGCGTAGGCAAAGAAATCTCCACTGAGCACCGGGTAGCCTGCCGGCCTGGATCCCTGGGCCACGCCGTTTGTTTTGTATACGGCGCTGAAGTAGTCGGTGAGAGTCCCAAATTGTGCCTGAGGAGCCGATTGACATGTACTTTTTTAAAAAAATGGGCGCTTTCAAACACATCTGAACACAAGAAATAAAAAGCCTTTCAACATTAGGCATGTGCCTTTCATCTTACATGACATCTTCTGCACCAGACATCAAGTCGTGACAGATTCTTTCTTCTGTCAGCGAGTTAAAATACCACTGCATGATTCATTACCATGAGAAAGGTTGAATGCTGAACTACTTGGTACACTACACACTGAGATGGAAGAAGAAGATGAAATACAGGAGGGAAGGAAAAAAAATATTTCGCTATAAGATTTGTGACAGTTGACAAATAAATTTCTCACTTGTACATGCATCTCAGGGTGAGAATTCATGTAGTCAAACAGCTTCTGGTAGTTGGTATACTGCTGATCCCACTCAAGGGCTTTATCGTAGCGGAAGTCATCCCCCAGAGGAACAAGGAGCACCTTACTGCGGTAGAGTTTCGATTTTTTACGGTACTGATCCAGGAGCAGCTGTGCCCTGATTGAGAAAAAAAAAGGCAGAGGGGACACTTAGGACATATTTCTTGGCATCAAAGCTTCTATGCTTTGCATAAGACACTTTTCTAGGAAATCACTATGACCTTGGAAAGAGGAAAGATGATCAAATTACCCCTGGAGGTATTCTCCACAGAAACACCTCTCTGAAAAAAATCTTTAGGTCCTTGAAAGGCTGCTTAATGTTACTGCAAGAGCATCAGTACTCCATGTCCCAGATTTGCTAAAGGTTGAGAGCCAAAGGAGCAACAGACACAGCATGGACAATCATTTTTCCTCCTTGCCTTATTGCATATGGATTTTTTGTTCCTGTCAGGCTGAAAAATTTGAAGAGGAACTTATTTAAATAACTCAGGCAGGATGATTATTTCTAATTGCACTAGTTAATGTAAGAGCTGTCTGTCTGTCACGTTCTCTCCTTTAACTTTAATCAATAAATGAATAAGTGCTTCTTTTAACTGAGATGGCAAAGCTGCAGTCATTTCATTTATGCCTAGTTATTCAGGTTCAGGCAGTCAATAATGGTATGTTCCTCTATACATTCGGGTGGTCAGTTTTTAGATTTATATAGTTAATACAGTGTGTGTTACAAAAAATGTTTTGGGGTTGTTTTTTTTTCTTTTTATTAATCTCTGGATGACTCCGTTTTCTGACCTATCAGGATTCATCCAGCAAACAGCTATCAGCACTTCCAAGGCCACACCTGGTCCAACCAATTTCTGACCTAAGATTTTGCTCTAATGTGTCATAACATATGAACTCTCATTCCGCTGTCATTCCTTGGTCCAGCTGTTCCCTGAGAGAAGCATATGTGACGCAGCACGATAAACGCCAGCCAAAGACGCAGATTGAGGATCCCAGCTGTGACCAGGGTCAGTCAGCCAGTGAAATCTGCCCCATTGGATATCTATCTTTAACCTGTTGTGATGATGCTGTGTGGATTGTGATTGAAGGAGTTGTAAACCCAGTTTCAATCGTTTACAAATGTGCTACAAATGAATATTTATCCATTTCTATCTTTACTAAACCACAATAACTAAAATGAATTAAATCTGTTTTAACATGTTAATCTACAGGTTTTACATTTTAAACTGGACTTTATCCTGTTTTTTGTTCCGTGCCGCATCACATGGACTGTTTTGCTCATTACTGAAATTACTCGTTTTTAAAGTTTATTTAAAACTTTTCACTGTACTCTGCGCTTTTTGTACAGCTTAGTAAATCTGGCCCCATGTCTGGTTCCCTCTGTTCATCCAACTTCTCTGACTATTGTTACTGGCACAACTTCAAGCTGAGTTTATTTTTAAAGGGACCATTAAAGAAAATAGAGTTGCAACAACAGCGAAACAACCTGGGCTGTGTGTTGCTGGGCTGAAAAGCAGCACAATGTCAAAAGTTACATATTATACTCTAAACAAAAATGCTTGTTTTTTGCATGTTATGCAAAAAACAAGCATTTTAGTCTACTCCAATTTGTTTTATGTAAAGGTCAGAACAATATACTGAGCAGAGTATGTTAGAGCTGTAATTTACAGCTGTCATGACCAGCGTTGGTCAAGTTACTTGAAAGTAATAATTAGTTACTAATTACTGATGACTTCTAATTAGTTACTTATTATTTAGCTACTTTTTAAAAACATGATACACAACCTAAATATGTAATAAAGCAATGGACCTTTCAGCCCAGTTCTAATTTTCTACATAATCCATCATATAAAATTGAATCAAATCAAAAAGTCTCTTTTCGAAAATTGTTTTATCAGTTTTAATCTTTTAACTTCATGCACATTGCATCAAGCAAAATTGAAATTATATGCAACAGTGTTTGACTTGAAGAAATTTGTTTTAACATTTATCAAACTTAAAGTAATGTCAGTACTGTTGCTGCCACGGACGTCGCATGCTCGAACGTCATAGTCGTGAGACACTCACAAAAAAAAATAAAAAAATAAAAAAATCACAGTTTAGTAATGCAGTAATGCAGCATGCTTATGGGAAAGTAAAAGTAATCCAATTACTTTTTTGCGACAGTAATCCATTAACTCATTACTTGAAAAAGTAACCGGATTACAGTAACGTGTTACAGCCCATATATGGTCATGACTCACTTATATATTCTGCAAATCTCTGTCCATTTGTATACTGAGCCATTAAATAACAGCATGTTCATTATTGATTATTCTGCTAATACATCACTTGTCTGGTCTACAGATCTAACCCAGAAAAAAATTAAGCATGAAATCTTTTGCTCCACGGTGAGCATCCACAAAGTGAAGACTTACCTCTCTGCTATGTTGGCTTCCACAATAGTTTTTGGTGGCACTTTCCAGGGACAATTTATCCTTCCGCCTGGTAGCCTCTTGAAGTCAAACTGGCAGCAGATCTTTGGATCTGGTCCACAGGTGTGAGGTACATCGTAGCTATAAAAGGGCATCATGTGGCAAAAGATGTCTGTGTTCGACCCCATGTCTGTTAGGGTGGCAAAGTAAGGACAACAAAGCACTAGCATGAGAAACACTGACAGAAAGAGCACATTTTGCTCTGAGCAAAGATGATCACACACATATCAGTGCTTCTAGAACTGCTATCAGTTTAATTTTCAAAACCTTGCACTGGTTAAACACTGGACAGTATTTAATTACAGAGCAAATCTCCCTAAATAGTGACAGTAACATATTGATATTATCGGGCATATCTAATTTTTCAAATTAAAATCTAATGAACAGTAAATCTTTGGCAGACATCCAGTTTAATCAGAAAAAATAATGACGGCAGCTCTTCTGAGGCCATTTTCCACTGGTTGTCCTTCCAAAAATTCCTCTTTCAAATGCCATAACGAGTGCCATGACTCATTCGGCAATGAGCTTAACAAAGATAAGCACATGAATCAGATGACATCAGCTGTAATGGTCCACTCACCCCATGCCTGCCTCCACATAAACTCCAGATTTCGGGTGGAGGCAAAATGTTTTTTAATGGAGTAGTGGATCCTCTGGATGAGCATGCTGGTCAGGTTGGCCCTCTTCAGTAGATAGGCCATAGTAGCACTGTGACCAAACGGGTCTACAGCCCACCCGCTGCGAGGAGTTATACCTATGACAGCAAGCAGGAAGCAAAGTATTTCAGGTTTATGCTTGGATAAAAGAGGAATACATCTTTTAGGAAATCACTCTTCTCAGTGGGATGCAGTGAAAGTAGCACAAAGCATCTGAGCACCCACTGAGTTAGAGGCTACATCTGCTGCATGTAGGATGATGAGCGAGGATTTCAATACTAAGCAGTGTGAGGAGTGATAGAATTTTACATTTTTACTAGAATGAAGGCAAAAGCCCTTAAATTTCAGAGACAGTATAACACTTTTTGAACTTTACCTCAACATTACTCTGAATATAAATGATATCCGCTGAATAATAATAAAATGTCTTGAAGGACTGTTTACCTAGATTACTCTCCAGCCACTGATGCCCTTCAATGAGCTGGTCTATCATGGCAAAGTAATGGGCATTGGCTTCATCCGTCATCACCCAGCCTCCTGTCACAATCTCTAGCTGTCCTCCGAGAATCAGTCTGTTAAAAAGAAAGGATTAAGACAGCAAGGTGAGGATAATCCAGCCCTAAAGAAGGAGAGTCACATTAAGGAGATAATGAGCTATTTTTAAGATTTCACAGTCTAACATATTGTACTTAGGGCCAGTCTACATCAAAGAAATCTCATTGAATTCTCTGTTTTTGAGTAAAACTAAAAGGCAAAGCTGTGTGCTTCACAAAGCTATGACTAACTTGCGCATTGCCTCCTGTTTGTGTACATCTGCAGTCTCCCACCACTTGGAGAAGAATGAAATCTCAGACCAGATGAACTTCCTGCGAGGATCCTCAGTCAGCTTCACCACCATGTTGTTTAAAATATGTTGCGTCTGGTCTGTGAAATACTTGTCAAAAGTCTTGACCCAACCTAACAACACAAGAGGACAAATCTGAGCAATCTGCACAGCCACTGGCAAACATTCATACAAATTACACTGTGAAATAATTCACTCCTACCCATGCTTATCCAAACAGATCTGATACAAAGCCGTGAAGAAAGCGCACGCAAAGAGATTCAGTGCTGGATTGTCACGGATCAAAAATAAAACTTATGTTTTATTCAACTAGAGCTGTTCCCCTCTACAACCTTTTAGTAAAGTGGTTTCTAAGAAAAGTGACTAAAAAGCACTCTCTTTGCATTTTAAATGTGCAATAGTACACTGCAGCCCACAAAGCTCCTCTAGGATATCTATTTTGCATGTTGTAATCTAATACATTTTATAGCGACTAAAGTTCCACATCATGTGGGAAATACTCAGAATACTCAGGAATCAGAAGAAATGCATTAGAGGTGAACAGACACTTCCCTAGTTGACTGCTTACATTAAAACAATCGTTTTTTTGCATGAAAGGTTTTCTGAAATTTCTATGTCTAACTATGCGAATGAGACATTACCTATCAAGCTACGTGCCAATTTGCATACAGAAGAGAAGAGAAATGTAAATATTGGAAACAGTCAGCTTCAATACTTCAGTACTGATTCATTACACATCTGTGTAATCATTTTGATCACATATTACAACTTAAAAGCCTTTTAAAGAGGTGATCTGAAATGAAGCTCATAAATCAGAAAGTATTGGAAAAAAAGTACTGTCACTTTTCGACACGAACATAACATTTTAGAGAGGAAATGCTCGCTAACATAGACCCTGGATGACATATGAACCTTTAAAGTATGGAGAGGAATAAAACTGTAAAGTCTGGCATATGTGGAGTGTGTGAGTGGAGTATAAAGGGCGATCGTGGCTCAAGAGTTGGGAGTTCGCCTTGTAATCGGAAGGTTGCCGGTTCGAGCCCCGGCTTGGACAGTCTCGGTCGTTGTGTCCTTGGGCAAGACACTGGTGGTGGTCAGTGGTCAGAGGGCCCGGTGGCGCCAGTGTCCGGCAGCCTCGCCTCTGTCAGTGCGCCCCAGGGTGGCTGTGGCTACAATGTAGCTTGCCATCACCAGTGTGTGAATGTGTGTGTGAATGGGTGGATGACTGGATATGTAAAGCGCTTTGGGGTCCTTAGGGACTAGTAAGGCGCTATATAAATACAGGCCATTTACCATTTATGACCAAAACAATGACCTTTAAAGCTACGCATTGTAAAATCTCATACATTTTTACTAGGAACTAGTATTTCAAATAGCAGATATCACTATGAAAATTCTCCATTTATCTACTGACATTAGGGCAGTTATTTTGTTATATTACAATTTTTCTGAAATGTCATTTTGCAAATTAGGTACTATTCTATTCAGTATACACTAATTTCCATAAATAAGCAATAGACAAAGTGTTCACAAATAAACACATTTAGTGTTGTGGAAAGCAAACGAACGCTGTTGTACCCTTTCTTTCACATTCTTACTTTAAACTCTGGATTTTGCAAAGTGCAGGACCCTATCCGCTGGTTCACCTCGAGCGCAGCGAAAGAGTGCACTGCCTTCCTTCCTACTTTCTCCACTACTTTTAATGTAATTGATCCACAGCTCATTTCATACCGTGACTCCCTTCAAACTCAACTTTTCCATCCTAGTCATCACAGCAGACTAAGCCTTCTTTTTATATATTCCTGGTTTCAACAAGAACACCTCCATAATAATTTTAAAAAAGCTTTAACCTAGGACAAAATGACAACTTCCAAGAAAATCATGCGCTGCCTCCTGCATTCTCGCTACAGGAAGCTCCCTCACCAAGTGAAGCACAATATTCCCCGTTGTGCAAATGTGTTTGAAGTCTACTCCTTGCTGTGTGTTCCATGTGAAAAAGGATAACTGTAGAAAAAAATCCCAATCTGACTCTTACAAAACTGTTCAAAGTTCATTTGTGAAGCTTAAACAGCTTCAAGTGTTTGATATGTGCCTTTTACTCGCTCTCTAAATTGGCATTCAGTCATCAAAACCTTCGCAAACCCCATTTTAAACTCTTAATATCAGTTCTTTGCTTTAAGAGAATTCAGATAAGATCTGCTTTCATGTCTCTTCAATAAGAGCTGAGATTATTTCTGTTACTAAATCATCAGTCTAGCTGGATACAACACATGTTTATAACTTTTCAGCAAAGTTTTAAATAATGTAATTCAGAATGAAACCTATTCCCACTGCTGATGGACAAAATTTGCAGGTCTTTCTGGCCTGTCAACATATCAATAACTGTCAAGTTATCAAGCATGTGGCACAAGCGGGTAAACAAACTTAATGGAAATGTCAGTCTAAAATATAATCTCAGCCAATCCCATCTATAAATTGTTCCAGTTTTCCATTGGCAATATCTTCCTAATTCCATTGTTTGTTGCTAAGCCGTCAATCATGTCAGCATTATGCTAATAATAATGAGAACAAATGAATCCAATATTGAATGAATTTTGCATCCCTACAAACTGGCCTCCCACTCAGTTAAGTCCTAAAGTACCAAACTATTGAAACAAACTGCTCAGACGTCTTTTAGACTGTCTCACAAAAAACAATCTGATGCAGCCAACTTTTAAAGAAGCGCTCGGTCATGTTCAGTAAAGTTTACGTAACTCACCTGGATCATTGTGCGAATGAGGGACCACAAATACTTGCAGGGGTTCGTTATCCCACTCATTAGGTTCATAAGTGATGTCAAAGCCCTGCTTCCATACACCACCATCAGGGTTGTCAAATTTGAGGAGGGAGTACACATCCAGCATCTAAAATAAAACAATTATCGCTCACTGGTAAGACCCCGAAAATATTCTTTAAGTTTTTTTACAGTAGCTACAACAACACAAAAGGCCTAGCCAACCTGTACGTCTGGTTGATCTCTGTTGCCTACAGCAAACTGACAATCCTGCGGCTTAACAGCAAGGAAAGTGGGACGACCATCGAAGGGTAGGACCCAGGAACCGTTGGCACTTCTGAATGGCAGGTGGCCACTGGGAGAGACAGCTCCTGTGTCTGTGAGCTCCATCACAGAATCCTTTATGTGGCTGATGATTTGATGGTTTTCCTCCAGGAGCTGCTCCAGCTGCTCAATCCTGTTCTGCAGGACTGAAATTTGGCTCTAAAAACAGACACAAAAATATGGATTAACACAAGAGATCAAACTAGCATTCTTCTGCTCTATTAGTGTAGTCAAGTTATAGCTTTAAGAGTAAAAAGCAGATGATTTAGAAACGTCAACAAAGGAGTGTAGGACATTTAAAATATATCAACCAGTAAACAACTATATTATAACAAATGCATGATTGGAGGTGTCCATTTATATGTAAATTAAAAAAAACAGGGTGAAACATATTTAGACTAATTAGCAGGAATTAGAAGCAGGAATGTTTCTTATCATGACTTAAGGCTCGTAGTATATCACTGGAAAAAAACAGTAAAATAAAATCAGGACAAATGTGCTATAATAAAAGCTGCAGAAAGGGTCATTACTCTTACCCGTGGAAAGTTCCCGCCGCTCTGTCGCCGTGCAGGGTCATGTTGGACTCGATCCAACATCAGATAAAGTGAGAACACAGCCACACAGAATATGGCCCCTCCACACACCGTCACCTGTTTCCTCAGCTTCATCCTCCTCTGAAGCGATATTCTTTCCAGGCTTTCAATTTTTTTTAAAAAAATGACCTTGACTGAAGTTTAGGGTTTTTTTCAGTACAGAGGAAAAGGTCCAGAAAATTGGAATGCAATCATTTACAATAGAAAAAATAAAGAAGAAGAAAAAAAAGGTTGGAAAATAACCAACTAGACCAGTATTAATGGTTCAATTCCACTCCTGTGATGCTTCCAGCCTCCACTCACCATGTTGGAGACCACAGTGAAGAGGTTACAGCAGCAGTAGCAGTGGACAAGGGTACTAAATCAGTAATAGCTGGCAAGAAGTCTGACAGCTCTGGCCAAACCACAGCCACCGGTGGTCTCCTTCAAAGTCGCCCTTGTGCTCAACCATCCAAATCAATGAGATTGCAGGAAAAGGAGAAAAAAAAAAGTGCCACACAGAAGCGGTTCAGACAGGGAACCTAGTGTACCCACAGCATGATGCGTGTTGCTGTGGGCCTGCTCTTTTGGTCCAGTCCCTTTTCCACGCAGAGTCTAATCCACTACAGCTAGAGTCCCCTTTTTCTCAGTTGGCCCCAAGGGCCGTAACAGTTTGCACACTAGGCAGTGAAAGTGTAAAAGAGCAGGCTGTGGAACAAAAAGACCAACTTGGCTCTGAGCAGCAACTTTGTTTTTTTCTAGGTTTTTTGTTTGCTTTTTTTAATCAAGCCCAAACTGTTCCCAAAGCAGCTCCAGGAATTACAATGAGACAAATGTCATTCCTCTCTCAGCAGCAGAGTCACTGCATATCCACTGTGGCAGCATGGACAGCGAATCTGTCCTTGATCACAAGTGCCAAGTTGAAATCACATTAGAGGGTCTTCTTCAGCTGTTAGGGAAATTTTAGATTAATAAAACTTGCGAAATAGACATTCAGCCAAACTTTTTAAGAGACAGGGTGTCACTGAGCAAAAGAAGCACTAGTAAAGAGGTCTCTGTTAGAAGATATTTCTTTCTGGATCTGACAAGTAAAGCTGACAAAGGGGGAGAAAATCATCCAAATGGAAAGCCCCAGGTTTCCTTACAGCGGTAATGGGTGTTGCTTTCCTCTGTGCAAATCCACGATCATAATCCGGTCCCTTTGTACGCTGGGACTATTTTAGAATTAGCGCAAGGACTTTGGATAATGACCTGGCACTTTTATTTGCTGAGACTGACTGGAAAAACAAGAAAGAAGATTCTTCCTTAGACTATCTGGGCCAGAGTACATCCCACATGAAAGGGTTTATTTATTGGGATGCCCGATGGAGCTAACCACAGTCCCTCATTCATGTGACAACGTGGAAATGCAGAGCGGATCCTAAGGCTGTTCACCTGACGACATATAAAGAGTTAGCTTCTAGAGAAGCCATCACAGTCTATGCGTGTATGTACATGTAAAATCAAATCCTCCCTAAATTGCACGTTTCGTTATACTGACTGAGGGTTGACGCGTGTGATAAGGTTTAACTTGAAAGACTTTTGCTATCCCCGGGCAGCTAGCCAAAAGACACTTGGTTGCTTTAAACTTAAGCGCAGTGAAATATTTGTATACGGAAATTATTTCCCACAAGCTCAGACACACGACAGCAGATAATTCAAAAAATAATTAATTTTTTAGCCACATTAACGGAGACTGTCAAACTTTAATTATCACACTTACTGCCTAACGTTAAAAATTACGAATAAAAAAAGCTAGCGCTAGCTGTCAAATGTACCATCAAGTTACGTCTACTAGAAGCTCTGAGAACTCGATTCAAGTGTCGGAAAAGGGTTAGTATGAGGACTGCAAACGAAGCTACTGATAAATTTGGATAAACAGCTGTCACATATGTCGTTTTGTTCCGCTGAACATTTATGTCGGTGATTACGGGCGATAGCAAGTATTGACTGATAACATTAAGACAATACGTGGCTGATATTTCCCTGCTAACCGCTCACTTTTGCCCGAAACCTCGACTACCGTTTGCGTACGACCTTGGCACCTTGTCTCATAATGATAAAATCTGACGTTACCCATGAAAGGAGAGTATTCCGGAAGAGTGTAAAGCCCAGCAGTGTACGTGGATTTAGCTGCAGGCTGACAGATTACCTAAACTAGCTTAGCAGCTAGCGCCGCTGAGCAGCTGCTGCAAAGGCTGATGGGAGGAAAGGGGGTGTGTGCTGCTGACTGACCAGCATCTTGGGTAAAATAAACATTTAGAAAGTAGCTTTTTCTATTTTAAAAAATCAATCCATCCACACTCTCCCGCTTATCCTTGTCCACATAAATTGAAATATTTTTACATTTTATACTGTTGTACAGGTACAGTTTTTTGTAGGCTTTGATCCGTTATCTATTTAGCCGTATCTACTGAAATTAGATCCAGGGTCGAAATCAAAGACAGTTGCGATTTTAGGGAATCTTGAAACTAAAACTATACTGAAACTGGATTTTAAATGTACAGTGGTGTTCCCACCACATTTGCCTATAGCTTCCTGCACAGACAGGCACCTGCAGGTTTTTGAAGAATCATGGGGGAATCTCCAAACAGTGTTATAGTAAAACAGTATAATAGTGATCATATATGGTGGACATAAGTAACTGAGGTTAAGCCTTAAAACAAACAAGATATATGTTATAAGGGAATCCATGGCCCATTTAAAAATTGACCTGAACCTGAAGGCACACAATGTGAACAGTAGAAGGGCTAATAAGTCTGTTATGTGCTGCGCCAATGGCACAGGAATAAACTGGTTATGATAATACTAAAGTTTTTTTTTTAATTACTCTTGCTTGTTATTACATTTTAAACATCACAGCAAACTAGATTCAATGATTTTTTTTACTGTTCCTATAAAAAGCAAGAATGTACAAGCATTTCGTCTTTGCTCGAAACAAATTAAATTCTGAAAATTATTAATACCTTTTGAAAGACCTTTTCTACTAATGCATGTGAGAGACTGAAAAATGGAGGAAAGTAGCTGTCCATTTCTCACCTACTATGTCTCAGTGGACTATGGCATTAGAACCTTTTAAGCATCAGACACTAATAATTAACGGTTGACTAAAAGCAAATCAACCCACATAGATAGTGCATTAAAGATAACCAGCATTCACCTGTTTTGTTTCCAGTGCTGTGCTTGTTATAAGAAACACAGGCATAAAAAAAAATGCAATAGCGAGTTCTTTCTGAGGTAGCTGGAAAGTTTTATCTCTATGAAATTTTTATAAAGCTACTGCAGTGGGACTGTTGTAACCCCTGCCAAAGTCCTATGCCAACAGACAAAGAGTCTTTGGCCACAGTGACAGCTGCTGAGAACCACAGTGCAGGTAAACAACAGCAGCAAAGCCCTGTGTGGAAAACATAATAGTGCATTGATGATGAGCTACACTGTTGTTTTTTGGTGGCTTATCTAAGTCTGTTTTTTGAAACAGAAGGTCTGCTGTCATTTCAGTTATTAATGAGCAGAATGCACAGGAAATTACAGGAAATGTGTTTTACTGCAGCCACAACACACAATATATTTTTATAAGGTCTCAAAAAACATTAAAAGTGCTTTGCTATGTTTAAGCTTTCTAGCTTATTTCCATACTATGGTTCCAGAAAGTCCACCAGTAATGACAGCATAATTTTCCACAAAAGGAAGGAGCAAATGTTTATTCAGCTGTTGTTGATTTCAGGCCAGGCCTTTTTTCTTCGGGACCCTGGTGCTGTTTTAGATTTCCTGCAACTAAATTATGTAAAAGACCTTACAGAAAAATCCAAATAGGAAATATATACCAATTACCATGCTGGATATTCTTATAAATTAACAAAGGTGCTGTGGTAATATAAGAGTCTTAACAGGTGTACCTGAGCACAAGGACCACAAGGTGACAAACTTGTCTCCAAGGCAACAGAGGACACCGAACAATAGTGCTAGACAGTATTGGTAAAAGGAGATTTCCCATAGGACTGGTATAAGAAATGCAGTACACGTCCTTTAGTGTTTTTAACTGTGGAGTTCCACTGCAAGATACAAAGCAGTAGTGCTGACCTTAGGTTAACATATTAATTTGCAATTATATATATATATATATATATTATTTTTTTTTATTTTTTTTTATTTTATTTTTTATTTTTTTTACACCAAAATTCAGAATGCACTCTTGTTTCCAAAAAGTGAGAGAACTTTTTTCTTGGTTCATAATAAATGAATCACTTCACTATGAGGTGCTTAAATTTTAATGTAACACATTATTTAAGTTGTTGTTCTTCTATGTATGACCTGAAGTACATATTTTGGCTGAACTGGCACTGTGGAACAAACGAGTTTGACATGCAAAACATTTTAATTAACATCCACAAACATTTCAAATGGAATCCCTAGCACGTAACATATAAATACAACAACATGCAAACTGTAGAAGACAAACACTAGTTCCTTCTTCCATCAAGTTTAGTATAATAAAAGACTGTATTGCTTAATAGCCTCCCCAAGTGGACAGTGTTCTCATAAAAATGTTTAACATTGTCCTGCATCATACATAGGATACTTATCTAAGTTACTGACATTTATCAGTGCTAAAAAATTAGAAATAATTACAGTAAAAGATCAATTTATCTTTGAGTGGTACTTAGTTAATCAGACTTACGCATACACTTATACAGTTAATCAAAAATAACTAGTTTCTTTTTTTTTAAAGGCAATAATGACAAAAATCATAACATTTATGTTAAAACTTCACATAAATGAATTCTTAAAAATATATAATTTAAAGCTGCTCTATTGATTCAATAACTTTGAGCATTTGTGGTTACATTTACAAAACGTGGCGAGTGGAGAACAACCCAGTCAGATGAGTGATTTTCCCACAACCTAACAACCCAAATGTTCTTATCATGTGTAATTCCTTTAAAAAAAATAGTTCTATATTGCTATATTACAGTTCTCAGACAGATACGGTGAATGTATGAAAAAAATGAACTGCTGGCTTTCACAACCCCTCTTTATGGCATAAGTAGCCTGATATAACTCTGTGTGTCACACAGAGTCCATGCAGACACACGAAGAAAGCCACATGGAATGGAAATATAACCAAATAAAGTGGAGATGGAGGCAGAAACGTTGTAGCTGTTCTCTTCCTTTTATGGTAATACAGCGTGGGCGAGAGGGGCGGTGCACGTCATCAACGTGCTCCGACACCCGGAAGTGTAGAAAGATGTAACATGTTTGGCTGGAGTTAGCGGTGTTTGCGACCACGTATAGTAAAATAAATCTACATATTTTCATTATACTGTGTGCGACACCTTAAAGATGAGCGAGACTGAAAAAGAAAAGGTAATGTAGAAACAATTCGCTACTTTTCCCTAGCTTAGCTAATTTCACTCAAATACATTTGATCGAAGTTTCTCTGTGATCCCGTTGCTACCTTTCCCCCGGTCTTTACTTTAGGACCCCGCCGCCCTGAAAGAGGAGGGAAACACTCTTTTCAAGGCAGGAGACATGCAGGGTGCTGTTTGCTGTTACACCAAAGCACTGAAGCTGACTGACAGCCAGTCAGACAAAGCTGTACTGTACCGTAACCGCTCTGCGTGCTACCTTAAGCTGGAGGAGTACAGCAAGGCAGAGGCTGATGCCTCGAAAGGTCGGTATGTTCTCTTGTTTATTCTCAACATCACTGAATAACTTCTCTTTCATCGCGGTCCACAACTTAGCTGAAATGAAAGAAAATAGTCCGTATTAGTGCTCAAATTAGCCCCATTTTACGCGGTTTAAAGTTCATTCATCATCCAAATAGTTTCACAATATGAATATTGGCTTGTGTTCTTTTTATCCATATTCGCCAGTCACATTAACAATTATGGATAAAAGTAACTTCCTGCTGGGAGGTTTTTGGATCCTGTCCAACCATATAAAGGCCACACTTGCACAATGACCATAATGATAACAGTGATCCTCCTGGAACCTCGCCATGTACACGTTTGAATAGCCCTTTATTGTCATTGTACATGTACAATGAAATTGTGGGTGCTCCACATCAACTATGCAGGAAACAAATATAAATAGTAAGACAACAGGAATAAATAAGAAACAGGAGTAATCTATAAAAGACAAGAGAAAGGCACAGAGGTTGCAAAGTGCACTTATATTACGATGTATGGGTTAGAATATGTAAAATCGTAATAAATTCCACATTCATATCAAGGCAAACAAAAAAGGTGCAGAAATATGTTATTAACCTGTACTTTGTGTATATGAGTAGTTAACAATAAGGTAATTTGCAATACCTCTGTAAATACATACAAATGTATCTATGTGCATAACACACAAGCATATATACGCACAGATGGCCTTATATTTCATTCATTCAGATGCTAAAAAATAGAAAAGAAACAAAAGAAGCATGACAACTTTAAACTGAGCTACTAATCTGACAATTTTCTACAGATCAGCTCATCTGACTCATACTGTGTATATCTTTTCTTTATACATATAGATTTAAATTGCTAGATAGATAAAGAGCCAAAGGCACTGGTCCAGCTTTCAAACTGCCCACATCCAAACCTATCACATGATTGAGTGGAACAACACGAATACATGAAGGCACTCACGCTGCAATCCACAGTACCAAGAAAGGATTATGCTGCCAATATCCCAGTACCAGACAGCAAAACTTCACCAGGCATCCTGTGACCATGACCTAGCAACTGTTTTGGTAGTAATGGGACACCTAAACCAGTGGTTTTAATGTTATGGTATATCTAGATTATATTTAAGTTATATTGAAAAAGTGAAAGTGTTTATTGACTTTTCTTACTTACTGTGAAGACACTACTTGATTGATACTCTGCTACATGTGGTGCAAACAGAGTACTGTAAACAATGGAGTTTGAATGCGCTCTGCTGGCCAAACAGTGTGATGACGCCGATTACATACAAGCATCTTTTCCTGCATTACAATAATTAAACAAACAATGGACAACATAATTATAATGGTATATATGTCACCAGTATTATTATGTTGTCTTAACAAAAACAAACCTTTAATTATTAGGTAGGTGTTATAGACCAAAGCATTCTTATTGAGCAATAGTTACAGCAGAAATATTTTTTTTATAATGGATAACATTATTCACAACTTGTGATTTTCAGCATTCTGGACATTGTTGCATGAAATGTGTCTTTACACAGATGCTTTTGCAGCTTTGATGAATATCATTATTGTCTCTTTTCAGCACTCGATACTGACCAAGGCGATGTGAAAGCCAGATTTCGGAGGGCCCAGGCATTTCAGAAACTTGGCCGGTTCGACCAGGCCTTTCTGGATGCTCAGAGATGTGCCCAACTGGAGCCCAAAAATAAAGCTTTCCAGGATCTGCTCAGACAGCTGGGAGCACAGATTCAGCAGAAGGTGGTGTGATGTGGATAAAGGTGTGGATAAACTTATTTTCTAAATTGTATCTTGCTAATTGAAATCATTTCTCTTAACCCTTTAGTCAGCGCAACTAAACTCCACCGATGCTCGTGTGCAGCAGATGTTCTCCCTCCTCTTAGATCCATCTACTAAAGAGTGCGATCGACAGAAGGTGAGAATAACTCAAAAGGCAGATGAATACATTCCTCTAATTCATTCTTGATGCGCCTGATATTTCTTCATTAATGCTAATGCGTCTGTAAAACTGTACGGCACCAAAATAACCAAATCCTTCAATCAATTTCAGGCTGCTCAGAATCTAGTGGTGCTATCTCGAGATGAAGCAGGAGCTGAACAGATCTTCCGTAATGATGGAGTGAAGCTAATTCAGAAACTTCTGCAGTCAAAGCTGGAGGATGTTGTACTTTCTGCTCTCAGGACATTGGTTGGTTTGTGCACAGGACATCAGTCTAGAGTAAGTGTGACTGTTCCTTTGAGATTTCTATTTGCTTCATCTTTAAAGTCACTTTTTGTATTTTTGTAGTTTGGAATTATAAAAAAAAAGGGTTTATATGCATTCTGATTTCCATCCATCATTAATGTGAAGCTAGAGCAGGCTGTTCAATGTGCTTGTCACTCAGTTGTTTTGCAGTTCGTTATTGCTGATGTCCATTCTTTGAATTTCCAGACTATGGCGATAGTGAATGAGTTGGGAATGGAGCAGCTGTGTGCGGTAATGGGATCAGGAGCTTCAAGTGTGTCTCTGGCTGCCTGCCATCTGCTACAGGTGATGTTTGAAGCTCTGACAGAAGGAATGAAAAGAGAGATCAGAGGAAAAGATGAAGCTATACTTCCTGGTGAGTTTAGACACTTATATTGGGAACTTGGTTACACTGAACATTTAGCAAATGTTGTGTGTGTGTCGGCTCTGTGTTCCATTTAATTGTTACTCACTATATGAATCTTAACACAGAACCATCCAAGGAGCTGCGGTCAATGTTACGACACCTTTTGGAAATGATGCCAGCATCAAATGTGTCAGGGCCGGGCAGAGACAGCGCTATAAATCTCCTTGTCAAACAAGTACCCCGCAAATCCTTGAAAAACCCAGATAACTCCCTCGCGTTATGGGTGGTAGACCAAGGTATGAAACACATTCTACATGTAGGCAAATATTTTATTAAACCATGGTGGATACCAAGGCATGCATTACCATGACACAAAGATGCATGTTTATTTTGTTCATTTTTCTATTTTAGAAAATTTATAACTGATGTTATCTGTTATCACTGCATATCAATTAGAGACTCATTGTTTTCCTACAGGGCTGAAGAAGATCCTGGAAGTGGCTGGGACTGTCCCAGAGATCTCAGAAGGGCCACCTCTTACAGACAACAGTCACATGAGCTGTTCAGTCTTGCTGAGCAAACTCTATGATGACCTAAAGAGTGACAAAGAGAGGGAGAACTTCAACAAACTATGTGAAGAATTTGTTCAGTGAGTTGACCAAGGAAGCTTGTTTAAACTGTTTGTTTGGATCATTTTTCCACAACTGCCTCACAAGTCCTTTGTGAGCATGAAAACTGATTAATTCTTCTAACATAATGTTGTTGTGGGCAGGCAACATTTCAGCCGGCCTGGCCTAGAGGGCAAGCTGCGAGCCATCCAGACAGTATCAGTGCTTCTACAAGGGCCGAGTGACGTGGGTAACAGAACTCTGGAAATGTCAGGAATGATGGATGCCGTGATATCGCTGTGTGCCTCCGAAGATGTTACTCACCAGCAGGTAGCGGTTGAGGCTCTAATCCATGCTGCAGGCAAAGCCAAGAGAGCTTCATTTATCACAGCCAACGGAGTGTCCCTTCTAAAGGACCTATACAAGAAGAGCGAGAATGACAGGATACGTGTGAGAGCCCTAGTGGTAAGTACCACAGATAGTTTTAGAAAATAACACTTCTAAATAAAGATGAAAATAACAGCTATGTGTATGTGGGCTATTGCACAGGGTTTGTGCAAGCTTGGATCAGCAGGAGGAACAGATTTCAGCATGAAGCAGTTTGCAGAGGGATCTACACTTAAGCTTGCCAAGCAGTGCAGGAAGTATGTTGTCTTATATTGAATCTTAAGCCCAGGTATAGATTAAGAGATGCAGCATGCTTGATGTACATCTGCAAAACCCGATCTAAATACCAGGTTTTGAGTGGATTACTGGATTTCAAATAACTGACAAGCTTTATCTCTTTCTCTGTAAGGTGGCTGTGTAATGAGACTCTCCCCCCAACTTCCCGCCGCTGGTCTGTGGAAGGTCTCGCCTACCTTACCTTTGATGCAGATGTAAAGGAAGACTTGGTGGAAGACAAGAATGCCCTGCTGGCCATGTTTGATCTTGCAAAGGTATAACTCATCATTATTTTCCTCATAGCTAAAAGAATTTAAACTGAAGTCTTATATTTTCTCCACTCTGACTGAGTTAACAGGGTCTGATTCTTAATAACCAAGCGCCAGCATATTTGGCACACACGGTGCATTAGATGGCAGTGTTAGTCCTGTCTATAGCGCTGACCAGTTAATCAGTAGTCCTTTCCTGTCTCTCATTGGACTCATTTGTTCTAAATCTAAGTAACTATTGCTAACCATTTCATGTCACAGGACCAGATTATCATCCATGCTTGAAATGCACTGATGCCCTTTTTGTGTTTTCTGTGTGTTTTTGCAGTCTGAGGATAAGACTGTGCTCTTTGCTGTGGGTTCTACATTAGTGAATTGCACCAACAGTTATGATGTAGAGAAACCAGACCCTCAAATGGTGGAGCTGGCCAAGTATGCAAAGCAGCATGTACCTGAGGAACATCCCAAGGTAGTACTAAAATTAACCTTTTCTTTTCAAGTAGAACTAATATAGCACAATATTTATTTTATACAGCTTCATTTCAATTATTTTTGGTTATGATTCATATTTCTGCCTACTTTTTTTTTTAATGTTAGGATGCACCTTCCTATGTAGAGAAAAGGTTGGTGAAGCTGCTGGAGGCTGGTGTGGTGTCTGCATTGGTTTGCATGGTCAAACAGGAGAGTCCTGCACTCACTGAGGCTTGTAGGGAATGTATTGCCAGGTAGGAAAATGGCAGTAAGTCTTTAACTTTCACTGTTTTTTCTGTAGATTTTCTGGTTAATATAATCTTTCACGGCAGGGTGTTCTTGGCCCTAGTGGAGCGACAGGAAGACAGAGGCACAGTGGTGGCACAGGGTGGAGGAAAGGTAGAGCGTACTGATAAAATTTCCCAAATTTCCCCTTGTGGGGCAATTAGAGGATTTTTTTTCTATTCTATTCTAAAATACACTCGGCTTAGCCTACACTCTTAACTAAGCACCACACTTCAGAAGGCTTAAATGATTTATGTCTGCTGCTCTCCTCCAAAAGGCTCTGATCCCACTTGCATCCGACAACACAGATGCAGGAAAAATCAAAGCTGCACAAGCCCTGGCAAAAATAACCATCACGTCTAACCCGGAGATTGCCTTTCCAGGAGAAAGGGTAAAAATGCAGACAGTAACACACAAGTTAACTTAAAAAAATACAATAACTCTTTAACATTATCTTGCTTTTGTTTGTTTGTGTATTTTTTGGGGTCAGATCTATGAGGTGGTACGCCCACTAGCCAGCCTTCTGAGGCTTGAGTGCACCCTGCTGCAGAACTTTGAGGCACTCATGGCTCTCACAAACCTGGCTGGCATCAACGATAGACTCAGGTTCGCCACTAGGGGGGAGTCTCTACTAAAAGTATTCATACAAGACAGTCTATTTTCATTCCAGAACATTACATTTAGGATACTTTTATTTATTTATTTATTTTATTTTACATTTTCTGCATTTTGCAAAGCTACTTTTGCAGATCAATACACGTGTCACTTTTATTGCTTAGCATAAAGTATTTAGATGGTGTGAAATCCTTTCATCAAGCCTGTTTTTAAATTCTTCCAGGGTGACCACAAGTGACTGAGACTTAATATGGACTAAATCACAGACTTGATTAACATGCAGTAATTTTCTTGTATGGCAACTTTCCAAAGACTGAAACATTTAGAGTCTCTGTTGACCACTGAAATCTAATTTCCTGTCAAAGCTGTTTTCACTGTAGAAGCTGATAATTAACACTGAAGTTGTGCAGTTATGCAAAGCATGCCTTGTTCTGTTTTATTTTTTACTTTTTTTCAAAACTTACATTATATCTGCCTTTTAAAGCATCTTTTATCCTGATCAGCGCAGTTTCATAAGTGTTTTTCAGTTTTCTGAATTAAGTATACACTTTCACAGGCAAAAGATCATCAAGGAGAAAGCTGTACCTAAAATTGAAGGTTACATGTTTGAGGAGCATGACCTTGTACGAGCTTCTGCCACAGAGTGCATGTGCAACTTGGTTTTAAATACTGAGGTAAGGGATAATTTATTAACAAGTTTTTGAATACATGAATACCGGTTGAACTGACAGTAGCGGCTGTGCTGTGTGGCATCCTCAGGTGCAGAAGCTCTACCTGGCCACAGGAAATGATCGCCTGAAGCTGCTCGTGCTTTACAGCGGAGAGGATGACGGGAGGCTGCGGAAAGCTGCTGCAGGAACCTTGGCCATGCTGACAGCCGAACATCCTGAACTCTGCGCTCGCATCCCTGGAACTGTAAGAAAAGCACTCCAGTAGTGTTGCTACCATTATTTTATTTTTTTTTACTCTATTTTTGCTCACATAATTTCTGTTATCTTCTCAGACAACCCACTGGCTAGAAATTGTGCAGGCTTTGTTGCTGAGTGAAATATCTGACCTACGTCATCGTGGAGTGGTCATAGTTCAGAACATGATCCAGGCAGAGAAGAGTCTGGCTGAGAAACTCATAGAGAGCGAAGCTCTGGAGATTCTTTCCGTCCTTGCAAAGGGAGGAGAGGGCACGCCAGATGCCGTCTCGAAGATAGCTCAGAACTGCCTGGATAAAGCAATGGAGTACGGCATCATCAGAAGCGGGGAAGAAAAGGAGAAGAGCTCAGGAACTGAACCTTGAACACAAAGTGCAGTGTGCAGCGTTTCAGTTCTTTGAACATTATATTGGACCAGTGAAGTAATTTCATTTTTGCAGGAAATGGGCTCATATGTCTTAACAAAAAATGATTAAAAGCAATAAGGGATGTAGTGAAGAATGGTATCAAATGGAAGAACCAACAGCACAGAAATGATTTTTGACTGCTGTGTAACGTTGATTGTATGCTTGTTAAAGTCTGGCAAAAGTGCGTATTCCACCCAGAGACCAACATTTCTCCTCCATGTATTTCCACTAAAAATGACCATTCCTATATATGTGCAAATATTTCATTTGAGTGTCATTATTAGTCCCACAAATACATTCTTATTTTTATTGTGCACACTACTTTTCTCTTTTTTATTTTATATTCAGCAAAAATAGAAACATTTCATTTACACTATAAAAGTTACTTTTTGTTTAAATGTTTATTATCACTATTATTGACAATCCAACACATTCCCAGTGTGCTTTGTTGTTTTAATACGTTTTAACTGAACATGAAAATAAATAAATAAATAAAAATTACCAATCCTCACTTCTCTGTTTACTTTATTCCATATCCCACCTTGCTAGATGTACTTTATAATGGTGCTTTAGTGCTGGGATGCCCAACTATGTTTATCCCTCAGCCATGAAAGGCTGGTGGGGTATTGTCATCACCTGCTGGGCAGGCAATATGGATACCCAACTCTTTGAATGCAATCACTTGAGAATGAAGTAATGTAGGAGTTTCAAATTTATACCTTAAGTGTATACTAAAAATCTCTGAGTCTGAATCTCAGTTTTTTGAAAATATCATGAATGAAATAACTGAGAAGAAAGGATTTTGAAATTGACATCATAGGTACATCTGCTAGGAGGATGAGGGGTGCCACTGACTGCTCCGAGAATTTCTATATTATTAAAATGGCCATTCTACAACTTTCCAAACCAAATACATAAGAAATGTGACACAAGTTGTCCTATCAAAGTTTGTGGTGCACATTTTATAATTTATGGCAGGGGTTTCAAACTCAATTTAGTTTAGTGATCATGTACAGTCCAGCTGATCTGCTACGTAAGTGAGCCAGGCCACTTAGGCCACATAACAATCTGGATCAAAAAAGCCAACCCTTCCATGTCTGTACAACTTTTTATTGTACAACTGTTTATGCGCACGTACATTTCACACTTAATGCGCCAGCTATTTATAAGACATTGTGAAAAAACCGAGGTATATGCCTGATGCACAGCTTTTGTTCACAATAATCTCGGTGTAACGTGTAGTAACAGAGCAACCTTAAATACTGTCAATAAACATGAACTTGGTGTATGTCTCTTTAAAGACGATTTAAATGACATGCTCCTCCCTCGCCACTCGTCATCATCTCTCGCCGCTTGTGCTCCTGCTGTATTAAAAAAAAAAAAAGCTCAACTGAAGGTTAGTTTTGCGGACAGCTTCTGTTGAGCTGCTCGGTGTTCAGATGCGCTGGTTTGGCTTCGGCTTCAACGCCTTTGGACAGATATGTGTCCAGGAAAAGTCAGGCAGAGGAGAAAGTAGCAGCGCGCCCCACCAAGTCAAAGTAAGTCACCCAGCAGAGCTCAGCAGTCACGTGGATAGAAGTGGATGCTGCTTGAAGACAAGTCAGATCAGAGTGAGCTGGAGTCGAAGAGCATCTTTACATTTAGAGGGTGAGTGTATCAAAGACATCGCCTGAGTCCTGAGGAATAACATGTCTTTAATACATCTATTGCATTAGCTTAGCTCTTGTTTTGTTGTTTGTTGTCTCTGTCAGGAGACAGCTGCCTGAGCTTGGCAGGTTTTGGGGAATCGGTCTCCAGCGAGGACTGTGGTATTTCTAAAATAGAGAGCCATGGTTGTAAAGATGTATTCATCAGTGAATCGCACTTGACCCTGGCCTTCCCAGACAGGATTGAGACCTGGGATCTGCAGAAGAGGGAGAAGAGTCCATCATGGAGCATGGATATAAAAACCGACGCAGAGGGCTCTGGTAATGTGTATGCTAATATCTTATCTGCCTAGACAGACATTAATAATGATGTATGAAATTACAGAGTCTCAATATTACTTTTTATTTATTTATTTATTGTAGATGTGAATTTGCCATTGGTCCCTGGGGGCTACATTGCCTTAAAGCCTCCCTTCTACTGCACCTTACCAGGACACCTGAAAGCCAGGAGCCTAGCACTGGGTGCAGAGCATGCCGTTCTTCTTACCGCCACTGGAGCAGTGTACAGCTGGGGACTGGGAAGGTGGAGCCACTTACACATATAGCTTTATTGAACATATGAGAAGCATCAGTTTCATGCATAAACAACAATCAACAAACAAACGAACAAGCATAAGTTAATCTTCCTATGCGTGCGTGTGTTTATGTAACAGCCATGGTCAGCTGGGGCATGGCGTGCTCACCTCTGAGGAGGAGCCCAGAATAGTGGAAGCACTCTGGGGGATGCCCATGACCCATGTGGCTACAGGAGGCTGGCACTCAGCTTGCATTAGTGGTAAATGTCAAATAAAGATTTGGACAAGTTACACTCGGTTTGAAAAGGATTTGAAGAGGATCTTTTTTGTTCTTAGATGGGGGTGACCTTTATGTGTGGGGCTGGAATGAGAGCGGCCAGCTTGGACTTCCTTCTCGAGGTCTGAGGAAATCTCAGCAGAAAACTAGTCAACAAACAGGTCTGTCCTGAAATGTGCACCCCTTTAAAGAGTTCTATTGAAGAGGCAGTTTTTACATCCATTTTGAACCACTGACCTTATCAAACAGGAGAATTCTGCTGTGATACCAGCACACCACCAGATGAAAAGCTAAAGGAGGAAGAGGAGCATGAAGATGTGTTCATATCAATCCAGGCGTTCCCCGCTCTGCTGGATGTCTCTTCATCATGTGAAATCGGAGCAGTAAGCTGTGGTTCCCGCCACACAGCTGCAGTAACAAGTAAGGAATCTCTTCTGACAGTTGTTTTACCGGGATGCACATTTTCTAGCAATCATCATGTCACAATTTCTTATTTTCAGCCACTGGTGACCTCTACACTTGGGGATGGGGTGAGTTTTGGTTTTAGAAATGTGTTACATCTAAGTGAAATACTCACAGCAGCATCATTCAAATCAAAGTGAACGCCAAGATTTTTGGCATCTTTGCCTTTATTACCTTTACAGGGGAATACGGCCAGCTTGGACACCAAACAGTAACTAGTTCGGATGAGCCGCAGCGTGTGGAGTTTTTCAGGGCTGAGCAGATGCGTGTGCTTGATGTGGTGTGCGGGACATGGAACACATTTGCTGCTGCTGTAAAGGAGGAAGTAGCTTGTGCTGAAAGTAGCACAAAATGCACTTGTTAAGCACAGTGAACTTTGGACAACAGTTGTAAATTTCTCCTACAAACACAAAGAATTAACTAAATTTATTTGTTCATTTTTTTTTCTCTATAAAAAAACTCAACTCATTACTTTTTGGTGAAACTTTTATTTTTTCTTCAAACAGATGTTTAAAAAGGGTTTATATTTGACAAATGACATAAAACAGTTAAGGCAGCAAAATCCACAGGTAAATATAATTTAAGGCAAGTAATTAAAATTGTTCTGATTTAAAATTATACACTAAAATTAAAAAGGTGCATGCATCTCCAAGGTCCACTGGAAGTCTTCAGAGCACAATCTTGAAGGAACTGTGCATAAATCAAATGAGAATCAATTGGACACTTATAAATGCAAATAATTATTGGTGTTTGGAGCAGCTGGATTTCTAGTTACCTGACGAAATCTGGTGACCTTGAAATGACGTGCTGAAACTCTGAGAGGTTCACAGTTCCGTCCTTGTCGATGTCTGACTCTTCAAGAATCTAAACAACACGCAGACACGGAAAAGAAACACATTGTTAGGCTTACTGACACATCAGTATACCACCCCACACGCAGTTTATAACCACCCCTTACAACTTTAAAGACAAACTCAGTAATCTCACGTTGCTGATGAGCTGCTTCATTTCCGCGGAGGAAAGTTTTGCATCGTTTGTCTCACCAGTTAAGCAGTTAACCAGCTTCTCCAGATCAGCACAGTCAAGGGTTCCATCATCATCAAAGTCTGAAAGCAGTAGACTGGTTAGCATTATGTAGACTGACATATTTGCGTGCAAAAATAACTATATCACTTTTTATCAACTTTTTTTTTTTTTTTTTTTTTTACCAAATATGCGGAATGCATAGTGGGATTTGATTTCCAGAGTAGCAGAGTCGCTGAAGGCACTCAGAAGATCCAGGAAGTCCTCAAAAGTGAGGCTTCCATCTTTTTGTTCAGAGGTTGAGAACACCTGGCAGATTCTTTTCTTGAAAGGGTTGGACTGTAACGGGAATGAGTACAAAGGTCAGAACAGAGTACCAGCCACTGAAGCACTTCCTTCAGAGCATGAATTACAATATAATCCCATAAACATAGAAATCAAGCATTAACACAAAAAACAAAACATTAAAACAATGTAATGCATATGTTTTGTTAAAATCTTTTCACCTTGAGCTCAGGCAGGGTAGTAATCCTGTCCATTGGTACTCTGGCATCTATTTGTTGTTTTTCATGTTTCTCAAGCAGTTCTGTGAATCTCTTGTGAGCACTGCAAAAAAGAGGAAAATATATCACACATTACAACAACCAGCAGAAGACAAAAAATTTTTGTTAGTATGATGACTTGCAGCTTGTCACTTACAGAAGAATTTCTTGTTTTGTCAGGAAGGTCAGCTCCTAAAAATATATGTAAGGATTAGTCCTTTAAGAAGTTGAAGAGCTTCTTGTTCAAATAAACGGGCATCTTCTTAATTTAACAAGAAAAATAAAAGCATATAAAAAGTGAAACATCAAACCATAATAATTAGTTTTCAAACTGAGCTTTAAATGAACAACAAAACAAAGACAAGACAGCCCGGACCCACTCAGTGCGTACCTGATTTTAATTACTGAAGTTGTTCAAACAGGAGATAAAAGGATGACACATATATTTATGAATACATTTTCTCTGAGTTTAGTAACCCTCAGTTTAACAATAAGCGCTTCTTTCGTCTTCCAAAACAAAGGCAAAGTAAATGTAAGCATTAGTGCAAAGACAACAATCACTTATTAACATAAATTTGTAACTTTTACCCCCAAACGGATGTTTTTAAAGAGTCTGAGCAACAGTATTGGTTGTTATTAGGCTAGTGACCGTAACTGGTTTTTAATAGTATTTCCACAGACGTTACATATAATCAATACGAATTACATCAACTACAAATGTAAATAATACTGGTTATTTGAGCACCAGGACGCTTATCATTTTATTTCTCCTTTGAAACGTCAGGCTAATATAGCTATTACGCTCTTCCTTTAACGTTATTACAGGGCGTAAAAAACACTTCCACTCGTCCATTAAGGAAATAGGTAAAGTTTGCCTGTGGAGACTTTGCTTTCGGGACTTACCTGATATTCTGAGAGCGACTCTTTCGAAAGTTGACTCGCCGTAGTTCCCATGTCAAATTTTTCAACTCCAAATTGTACTTTGCCGTAGTTACCAGTAACCCGCAAAACTACTGAACGGCTAATGTTTTCTGCTTCGCTTACTTCCGGTTTCTGACTAGAAGCGTCCTCCCCTTGTCGGGTGTAACCTAGCGGTTTCTATAGTGACGTATATGCAAAACCTTAAAAAAAAAAAAAAAAGTGGCCTTTTTTTTCTTTGGAAAGTTTAAAAAAAGGAAAAACTCAGTTTGGTTCTTGTTCACAATTTTGTCATCATTACTTGATTTTCGTTGAGATAACAAAATAAAAGATGACACAGACTGGAAGTGGGTAAAGGTCGTTGATGAAATAAGGATACTAAAAACACTTTTATAAGTAAGACGTCAGCAGTGAAATGTACTCAAGTACAAGGAGTAGCTTTTATTTTCGTAGCATAAAAATAAAGCCCTGTGAGTCCTATTATTGTGGGGTCTCTAGTGATAGAATCACTAGCATCACAGTAGATTGTATTACTCTAACCGGTCCAACCCAATTCCACATATTACCAAAGAAGACAAAAATAATGTTTCCTTTCTTTATTTGTATAACTACGGTTATTCTTGACTTTCATAATTCATTAAATTACACAGCATCTTTTTCTGAAAAAACAAAAACAAACCCTCTAATACTATCACTGATCTGCAACCCAATTAATTATACTTGCAACTACATAATCATAAATACAAAACAAACATTACAAACATATGTTAAAAACATATAAAATATTATTGCACAACATTTCTATGGTCCTGGGTATTTACTGGACACATTTATGTCATAATCTAAAAATAATAGTAATCCAATCAACCCTACTGTATTATTTAAAAATAATAATAATAAATTGTTTCCTTAGCTCACAAAGGCTTAATTTATTCTCTTTGAAGTTGTTTAAATTATTATTTTAAAAGTGTATTTAAGCAAAGATATCAAAATGATTAATTTGCAAAAAACATCACTATTTATTTTCAGAATATTTTGAAAGTTGCTTAAATTAATATAAACCGAGACTTATCTGAAACTGAATGAGTATTCAGTATGAGGGTGACTACTATCTTCTCACAGTCCAAAGATATGCAGCAATCAGTGGGGTTAGGTTAATTGGTGATCTTTAAAGTAATAGTGTGTAAAATCTCACCACTAGATGTCTGTAGATTGCAGTCAAATGAATTCTGTTTTCTTACCCCTCCCAATCCACGTGCATAATTGTAACTATGGTGGCTGCTATAATATGACAAACTTGTTTTAGTCAACCAATGGAGATCAGAAACTTAAAACTTAGACTGTACCATAATATTAGCTTATAGTTGACTGTTGTTGTTTAGCTGGCTTATTGTCATCTGTCTGGACACAACAGGATTGCATGTCAAATCTGCTGACAAGAAGAAATTGTGACAATATCAGAAATAAATAAGCACATTTATCCATGTTTTCATGTGTTTTCAGTTCAGGAGATGGGGCTTGAGGATGCTTATTCTGTTGTCTCTTTTCTTTGTGTTTTTGCTTCTTTGGTGAAGGGGACCCCTTCTCAGATGATAAAACATAGATACTTCATATCTCGAATCTCAATTTACCTCCATGTTTTCTTCTCCTCCATCTTTGGTGTATAACCTGACCTGGACAAATCTACTTTTGTCACGTTTTTTTTTTTTAATTTGTTTTTTGTAATTTTAATACAGAACGGAATTTTTTTTAATGTGTCAGTTCTTATTTAACCATTCCTAAACTCCTCCAGAAATGTTAAAAAAAAAAAAAGCAAACATAGATGTAGAACTATGGTTTTGAGATTAAAAGTGTTCTTGCTGGTTTTCCTACCTCCTATAAAGTAATATTGTCTTGTCTTTTGTCAGCATAAATAACATAGGTGAGAGAATTTTTTATAAAGTCAACCCAAAGCATACATATATGTTTGTCCGACATGTTCAGAAAGAAAAAAAAAGAAATCTTTGGCATAAATATGATGTACATGTTTAATCAGGTTACTTCCCCAAACAAAAGACAGAAAAGTACAGGGACATGAGACTAACTTGTCAACTTGTTATACTCTGACTCTCATGTCAGGCAAAAGACAAAAACATATCTGCATGTGTTTTATCCCAGCAGGGATAACCTTAAGCAATACAGAATTCCAGAGTCTCTGGATTTGTGTGCTGCCTAAAATTGTTTTCCTTTACATAAATAAAGACATTTGAACCATAAAGTTAGAAACTGATACATCATAATTCATCAGAATGGTTGTTCACCAGCACGAGCTATTAATAATAACTTCTTTTATTGCATTCGTTTTACAAAATATGTTTTGATTTGAACTCAATCGACAAAGAACATCTTAAAACAAAATTGAATGTATTCTATTTTTATAAAAAAACCAAAAAAAACCAAAAATGAATATCTTCTCCAAATTTCAGGAGATGATTATCTTAACGTGGGGCAAGCTAGGCTCCTGGATTTGTCTCCCAGTCTGTTGTATCTAAAGCAAAAACAGAGGTAAAACAGCATGTAAAAGTGTGCAGGTGAGGTTTTAACATGAATTTTTGCGAAAGAATTCTTGTAGCTGATGGTGTGTTTAATCTTAAGTGTTACCTGTCATTTTTGTTCCCTCTCTGGTCTCAGCTGGAACCCCAATCCCGTACTCATTCTCTCCTGTGACTCTAAAGAAATAGATTCCTCCCTCCTCCAGGTCGGACACCTTGTAAGACAATCGGCGACACTTGTCAGTCAATCTTATCCATCCTGTTCTGCTGATGTCTCGTATGTCTACAAGGTAGTTCTTCACAGGAGACCCTCCCTCATTCTCAGGAATGTCCCAGGTAACAGTGGCAGAGTTCTTAGTCACATCTTTAACTATTATATGAGCCGGGGGACCAGGTGAATCTAAAACCCTCACATTTAGGGTCAAAGAGGCAGATCCAGCAGCATTTCGCAGTTTGACAGTATATTTGCCAGAGTCATCACGTGTTGCTCGTTCCACTGTGATAGAGGTGGCAGAGCTCGTGGTGTTGATCATTCCTCTGACGCGCAGATCAACATCTGCTTTCTCCCATGACACACTGGGAACAGGTTTGCCTGTGAAAGGCACCGTCAATGTGAAGGAGCTGCCACATTTAACAGGCAGAGTCTTTCTCATCTCAGGGTTAATGTGAATCTCAGGCTTCTCCTCTCGCTCTGTAGCTACTTCAGGGTCTGTTTCTGGGCTAGGCTCACTAATACCAACTTTATTTATGGATCTGACAGTAAAAACATATGCTGTCCCCGATGTGAGTCCAGTTACTGTAAACTCTGTCCTATCTGTGTTCTGAACAGCAACAGTCCAGTCTTCTTCTGTTGATTTTCTGAATTCAACTTTGTACCCTGTAACTGCCGCTCCACCGTCAAACACCGGTTTGCTCCATGACAGAGTGATTGAAGATCTGGATGAATCAATTATAGTGGGCTTTACTGGAGGGGAAGGAAGAAACTTTGGATCCTCTGCCAAGGCGAGTGGGCATGGCAAACTTGGTTCACTTAGCCCAGCAGCATTCTCAGCAAAGACTCTGAATTCATACTCAGATCCCGGATGCAGACCAGAGGCTTTGACTCGTAGGTCATAGACTGGCTTCTTATTGACCCGGACCCAACGGATGCCCTGCTTCTCCCTTTTCTCTACAATGTAACCGCTGATGCGGCTGCCACCATCAGAGGCGGGCGTCTTCCAGCAAACAGTCATCACTTCATTGGTTGCACTTGTGACCTCAACATCTGTTGGAGCAGATGAGATGGTAAAAGGATCCATGGCCTTGACTGGGTCACTTTCCAAAGTCTCACCCTCACCATATTTATTGACTGCCCTCACCCTAAACAGGTATTCGTTTCCTTTGAGAAGTTTGGTTATCTTGCAAGTAGTTGACATCATGTCACCATACACAAGAGTCCAGGCAACACGGCTGGTTTCACATTTCTCAACAATGTAGTACATGATCTCCGCCCCACCAGTCTCATGAGGAGTTCCCCATGAGAGGGTGCACTTTTCTGCTGAAAGTCCAGAAACTTCAAGGGGTCCAGCAGGTGGACCAGGCCTGTCTAGTACTTTGCAGGTGATAGCCTTAGATGTGGTGCCCCCTGTATTCTGGAGAGTAAGAGCATACTGCCCAGAGTCTTTCCTAACACTTTCTCTGATAAGCAGAGAGGTATGCATTTTTGTTGCGGTTATTTCAACTCGTCCTGTGGTGCCAATATTTCTACCATTCTTCAGCCAAAACACTGTAGGGTTGGGACGGCCTGAGATGACAGCTTCTATTCTTAGGGGGTCTCCTGCTTTGACAACCACTACCTGTTGAAATTTGTCTTCCAAGATAATTTTGGGTGGCTCTACATTGTGCTGTGCTGTGACAGGTCCAGTTGTTTCAGAGGGTGGACTGAAGAGCTCCGCTGCATTCTTTGCAATAACGCGAAAGTTGTACTGTTCACCCTCCGTGAGGCCAGTCACTTCAAAGAAGGTGTCCAATAAGTTTGTGAAGTTACACTTAAGCCAGCAACTATCGGGCTGTTCTTTACGCTCAACAATGTAACCAGTTATTTTAGCTCCACCATCATATTCTGGCTTGTCCCACGAGAGAGTTACTGAAGTGTTAGTTATATTGGTGACAGTGAGGTTGCCTGGGGGGTCACACTGGTCTCTAGCTGCTACAGGATCAGATGGCTTGCTACAGGGTCCAACACCTGCCATATTCTCTGCACACACCCGGAACTCATATATAAGACCCTCCTCAACACTTGTCACCTTATACTGGTTTTCCGTCACTGGGCTTTTGTTTAATTTTTTCCACAGAATACTGCTTTGATCTTTGCATTCAATATGGTACCCAATAATAGGGCTGCCGCCATCACTCTCCGGTTTGCTCCAAGCAATGACCATAACAGACTTTGAGGCCTGCACAACATGAAGATTGGATGGCGAGCCAGGTGGCTTGAAGGGATACTGAGCGACAACAGGCTCTGACTCAGTGAATTGGCTCTTTCCATAGCGATTCTCTGTAGCAACACGAAACTGGTACTCAGTGCCTTGTGCCAGACGGGAAATTTTGATTGATGTTCTTGCAACTGTAGCTGATACACTCTGCCATAATGTACTGCCTGTATCTCTTTTCTCAACAACATAATTAGTGATTTGACATCCACCAGTGTAATGTGGAGGCTGCCATGACAGAGACACAAAGTCAGCACTGACATCATCAACACTGAGGTCTGCTGGAGGACCAGGCCTTTCAAAAACATTAACAAATATTTGAGCAGAGGTGGTTCCAACGGAGTTGGTCAGGGTCACCTCATAAACACCAACATCTATCCTGGTTGCATCTTTGATAATGATCTGAGATGACGTGTCAGATGTGCTCACGTTTACTCGGCTTGTCTCTTTCAGTGCATTGCCGTCTTTTTTCCAGGCTGCTGTTGGTGGTGGTACCGCTTTAAATGGAACATCGATCTTTAAATCATTTCCTGCCTTCACACTGAATGTGTTGGACAGCAGACTGATCATAGGCTCAGTACTGGTATCCTTTACTATCACAGGTGCCAGCAGGCATTTTGGCTCACTGTTTCCCTTCTCATTCACTGCACACACTCTAAAGAAGTACTCTTTTCCTTTTGTCAGGCCATCAATAATTGCATCGAGCGCTTTACTCTCTGAACATTTTGTCCACGTGTCATCTCCCTTAGCTTGCATTTCTACAATATAACATGTGATTTTGCTTCCTCCATCATGGGCTGGCTTTTCCCAAGCGAGTCTTGCACTACTGCATGTGACATCGTTGAGTGTGATCTTGCCAGGAGGCAGGGGCACCTCAGAGACTTTAATAGCTTGCGTGGTTTCTGCTGGCAGCCCAGTGCCAAACTCATTCACAGCCAGGACACGAAAATAATAGAAGCATCCTTCCTGTAAATTGTCGATCTTATATGAATTCCTCATGCAGTTGTTAAAGACGCTTGTGAATGCTTTTCTAGTCTCCTCTCGCTTCTCTACAACGTAGTGCGAAATCTTTGCTCCTCCATCAATCAAAGGTGGCTCCCAGGAGATGGACACAGAATCCCTCTTTACATCCTTTACCTCCAAGTTTGTTGGTGCGCTGGGAGAGTCCAGAACTTTTACATTGATGAATGCTGACTTGGAACCACAGCAGTTTGAAGCCGTCAACACATACTTCCCAGTATCATTTCTGTTGACATTTTCAATGAGTAGCACAGTGTAGGAGCTTGTTACCTCGATCTGAGCACGCTCACTGAGGGTGTCACCTTCCTTTGACCATTTAACCTCAGGCTCTGGCCTTCCTCTGATGGTAACAAAGAGATGTAAAGTGGAACAGACTCGAACGCTGACAATCTTCCTCAAGGCAGCGTCCAGCTCAATCTCTGGTGCCTCTACTTTTTCGGCTGCAACCACAGACCCAGGTAGATCCACATGGTCTCCGACTCCAGCAGCGTTTATGGCGCGAATACGAAAATTGTACTCTGCATTTTCTCTCAGTCTTTTCACAGTGTAATTTGTGTCCTCTACACCTGCGCTTGGTGTGCATGTAATCCACTCATCATCTGTTGCTTCTTTCATCTCTACTACATATCCACTGATGGCGGCTCCTCCATCATAGATTGGTTTTGACCAAGTCAGAGACACAGTACTGCTAGAATAGTCTGTCATTTTGGGGTTGGTTGGTGGACCAGGCGGGTAAGTAGCTTCACATACTTTTATATATTCACTTGGATCACTGGGAGCACCCACACCAGCTGCGTTTTCTGCAAGTATTCTAAACTGGTAGTAATGCCCCTCTGTGAGCCCAGTACATCGGAAACGCAAATCATTTAGTCTTCTCTTGTTGCATTTAGTCCACCTGACACCTTCTTTGTCAAGTTTCTCCACAATGAAGCCATCAATCTCTGAACCTCCATCAGTCTCAGGCCTTTCCCATGTTAATGTTACAGAGTCACCGGTAACAGCTGTAGCAATAGGTGTAGAAGGTGCACTTGGTGGTGTGAAAGGATTTTGTGCAATTAAGGGGTCTGATTCCAAAAATTCACCAACACCATATTTGTTCATGGCAGCAATTCTGAATACATATTCTTTGCCAGGTACCAGTTTTGTTACTTTGTAACTGAGAGCTTCAACATGAGCTTCAACTCCTGTCCATGTAACACGACTGGTCTCCCTTTTTTCAATGATGTAATGAGAAACAGTTGCACCGCCATCATTTAAGGGGGGATTCCAGTGAAGACTGCATTTCTCTGCACTGATAACTTTTACCTTCAGTTGTCCATCAGGAGGACCAGGTCTATCCAGGACCTTCAAATTTACTGGGACAGAAGTAGTTCCACCAATGTTAGTGAGGCTTAAGAGAAAGTGTCCCCCATCTGCTCGTGTACAGTCCCTGATAGTCAGGGTTGTATGCGTGAGAGTGGTTTTGATCTCCATTCTTGGTGTGACTTTGTCGATTTCTCTTCCTTCTTTCAACCATGTTACTGCTGGAAGAGGCTTTCCAAAGTAATCAGCTTCAATGACGAATGTCTCTCCAGCCTGAACAACTGTAGTACTCTTGAACTTAGGATCAACTGATGCTGTGGGTCCTTCAATAACATCCTGTGCAATGATGGTTACACACTCTGAAGGTGGACTCCAAACACCAGCCCCATTCTTAGCAGTTACTCTAAATTCATAACTTTGTCCTCCTGTCAGACCTGTGACTGTGAACTGATTCTCAGTAACATTCGTAAAGTTTGCCTTCATCCACCTGCCATCCGGGAGCTCCTTTTTTTCTACAACATAGCCTGTAATACTGCTTCCACCATCATACTTGGGCTTTGCCCACTGGAGTGTAATGTTCTCTCTCGTAATGACAACGGCTTCAGGTTTACCAGGTGGATCACAGGGGTCTCTTGCCACATAGCATTCTGATATCCTGCTAGATGGGCTGAGCCCTGCAATATTTTCAGCAAAGGCTCTGAATTCATATTCAATACCTTCTTCAAGCCCACTTGTTTTGAAGCGAGCATCCGGTATAACAAATTTGTTAAGTTTGGTCCATAAAATGCTGTTCTTTTCTTTGCGTTCAAGGTGATAGCCAATGACAGGACTGCCTCCATCTCTGACTGGAGGCTCCCATTCAACCACCATGCTGTACTTTGTAACAGTGGAAACAAAGGGGGTGCCCGGGGCAGCAGGAACACTGAATGGATATTGCGCAACTACAATGGGTGATGTGATTGCAGTACTTTTTCCATATCTATTTTCTGCAAACACTCTGAATTGGTATTCACTTCCTGTCTTCAGCTTGGTAACTTTGATTGTGGTTCTTACTGTAGTTGCAGAAACAGTCTGCCACTCCATACTTGTAGATTCCCGTTTCTCCACTACATAGTTGTCAAGTTGACAGCCTCCTGTGTATTCAGGTGGCTCCCAAGAGATGGTAACATAGTCTGAACTGACTTCATCAATCCTGACAGGTCCCGTGGGAGGGTCTGGCTTTTCAAGAACAACCACGGTGATTTCTCCTGGATATTTTCCAGCACTGTTGGCTGCAGTGACAGAGTACTGACCAGAGTGCTCCCTGATAGCATGTCTGATATGAAGGACTGTTAATGACGGTGTGGTTGAAATCTCTAACCTTGATGTTTCTTTTACTCCCTGGCCATCTTTTTTCCATTCAACTTTTGGTGCTGGGTTCCCAAAGACTGGGACCTCTACTTTTAACTCTTCACCATTCTTGACAGTGAATGTTGTAAAAGTAATCTGGAGTTTTGGCTTAATAGCATTTTCCTTATCTGTGATGGGGGTGGGTTGGACATTTGGGCTGATTTCTCCATTTTCTGCAGCAGAAGAAGGCTGGCCTGTAGTGCAGAATAACAAGCTATAATTACAATTTATATATATGTGTGTATGTATGTGTATATATATATATATATATATATATATATATATATATATATATATATATACACACACATATACACATATATATTTGACTGGAAATGACATAGGTATCTCCTAAAAGATAATAAGACGATGTACAAGAGGCATCATTGGCATATTTCTCAGCTTTTATGTACAATTTGTATTGTACATTGAAGAGATCACAAAATTATATGTCTGAGTATTTTCTAAAACTAATCTACTGTTTTTACACTGTTAAAAACTAGGGATGCACCGATACCGATACTGGTATCAGGTATCGGGGCCGATACTGTAAAATGTGTGTGTACTCATACTCGTATAAGTTAACCGATACCATGAACCGATACCAACTTATTTCATTAATCAGAGGGTGGCTGGTCATTTCTGTTGTAGTTTTTTAGATTGGCCACTAGGGAGCCAATTATTATTTTATTTATTATTTATTTAATAATAATAATTTTGTTTGTTTGTTTACAATATGGACACTCTGCAATAATTTAAACGTTTATTTTATTCGCAAACCCAATTTGTATTTATTTTATTCCAAACAGAAGTGTTTATTTATTATTCTGAAAGCTCGAGACAGTGCCAATAGTTCAGTGATATTTTGTAAAATTACAATGTGGAGACTCTGCAATAATTTAACAGAAGTGCTTATTTTTCACTTGAAATTTTTTTGTGGTCATTTTTATTAAGATTTTATTTTTTATCGACAGGGAATATAATAAAACCTGTCTTCCAGTTAATTGTATTTGTGTGTGTGTGTGTGTGTGTGTGGTAGAAGTATCGATTTTTGTACTCTGTATCGGCAAGTACTCAGATCCAAGTATCGGTATCGTATCGGTTTGAAAAAATTGTCGTTGCATCCCTATTAAAAACTAACACTGTACTAGTTATTTAAGCTTATTTAAGGCATTTTAATCAACATATGAAACAAACTGATCTTGGGAGAAGCATCCTTCTTTTATATACTTCAACACAAAGATATGTTAATGGAATTTATTATTAATAATTTGTTGAACATTTTCTAACTTAACTTTATAACAAAGTATGAATACATGCAATCTATGCACCGCAGAGACAGGATGAATGTGCAACATACCTTCAACAATAACAGTGGAGGGTGACTGGGAAACCTCAGTATCCCGTGTCATGTCTATATTTAGAACGTGAGCTTCATCTTCTGCTTTCTTTCCTATCTACAAGAGAGAGGGGTAACTTTTAATGTTAGTGAAAATGAGATTAAATATATACATTTAAATAGGAAAATACATTTTATCTTGTTCCAAGATTATAATATTGATTTGGTTATTTGGTGGCTTAAAGTCTGTATTAAATTTGTTACAGAAAGCCCTCTGTGTGAGTTTTAAACAAGAATAGAAAGTAGGCTATCTTGCTGAGTGAGATGTGTGTAACCGAAACACTTGAAGGTGTTAAAAATAACTACAGACATGGCCAACCAGACTGCCAACTGCTCCGACGAACACATTAAAGCTGTATTATTAGTTAAGTCTTAAGGCTCCCATTTAACATGCAAACAACAACATGCACAGAAAATATAAATAACTCAACTAAAAGGACATTTGAAGATCCCTAAATGCTTTCTGTACTATATTACAATAACTTTTAAGATGACTTTCTTACCTCATTCTTGTTTTCTTCCATTGTTTCTCTTAGTTAAACTGAAAATTTAAATCCCTTGTTAACCAGTTTGTTGGTAAAGATGCCCAAAGTGCTGTGAGCCCCAAACGTTTAGGACACAGATACACAACTCTGCCAATCACTGCCTGCTTTATCTGCAAAAGCCTTCAGTGACTAAAATAAGCATGGCGGTGGATTGGCCAGCTGCTCATTCTTTCAAAATTAGTTTAGCCTGCATGGCTCAGCTAGAGATAAATGGAAAACGTCTCATCACTTAAATATTGTCCACATACCATCCCTGTTATAAGAGGGTTTTCCCTGTAACTTCATATTTAGGTATTAATACACACCTACAGGCAGGCAAAGAAGAGCTTAATGATCTTATTTTACTGACCTTTTCAATGTTCATGACTGATAAATATTGTGGGTGTTTGACACTTTTTTTTTGGCTTCGGCTAAGATTTTTGTTGGATTAGAAATGAGTACAGTTCAGTTTGAACAGTTTGGAGACAAATTTAGAGAAGCAAGGCTGACATAGTTTGGAAATGTGTACATGAGGGATAGTGGATGTACTGGACAAAGGATATTGAATATGGAGCTTCCAGGCAGGAGGAGAAAAGAAAGACCGGAGGGGAGGTACATGGATGTAGTCAAACAGGACATAGGGCTGGTATGACAGAAGATGATTCTAGAGATAGAATGAGATGGAGGCAGGTGATCTGCTATATCGACCACAAAGGGAGCAGCCAAAAAAGAAGTATAAAAAGGAAGAGGAAGCTTTAAACTTGGGTGTGCCAGGAAAAGTTTTAGATCCATTGTATTAAAGGTGTAGTGTGTAGAATATCACCACTAGATGTCAGTAGATTGCAGATTGCAATCAACTGAGTTCTGTTTTCTTAACCATCCCAATTTAAGTGCATAATCCTAGCTATGGTGGCTGCTGTAGTGAGTGTAGGCTGTCAGTCCACTGTTTACCTTAGCTGTGTCCATATCTATTTACTCTGGAGGAGGTTGTAAAACTGAAAGCTGATGTGAGCTGATGAGTCAGTGAAGCTCACTTCTGACTGATGACAGCATTGCTGAGGTGAGTTGCTTAGGATATCCTGAACTTCCTGTCGGTAAGTGCTGCAGTTTTTTTCTGTTGATAGCTTATGTCAACTGGCGTTATTGAAACTTTCTTTGAAGTGGCTCTAACATTGTTGGACTCAAACACACAGCAAATAAACTCTAGTATGATGTGAAAATGTAATCAAACTGTTTAATAGAGGGAAAGAATTGTTTTTAGGACACCTGAGCCTAAAATTATCTGGCATAATGTTGGGTCATCATAACCAGCTGGTTGTTTAGCTGGCTCATTGTTAGCTGTCCAGAGATGGGACAGTCGTATGTATGATCTG
This sequence comes from Neolamprologus multifasciatus, assembly GCF_963576455.1. Taxonomy (NCBI): domain Eukaryota; kingdom Metazoa; phylum Chordata; class Actinopteri; order Cichliformes; family Cichlidae; genus Neolamprologus; species Neolamprologus multifasciatus. Next base: position 60,076,316 of record NC_140445.1, on the reverse strand, counting down.
GTGACAATAAGAAATTGAGACAATATTAGGACTAAACAAGCATGTTTTCATGTATTAGAGGGATGACTTCAGTTTCGGAGATGACGCTGGAGATGAGAAGGAACTGGTTGAGGTGGAAATGAGGAAGGAGGCATAGGAGTGGTGGAGGAGGAGGCAGATGAATGGGTTAACCTTATATGTGGCTGGTCTCTAACCACATACATAAAATTTGATTAGCCAGAATTGTGATGTCCATCTTGACCAAGAGGGCGGGCCATATACAAATAGCATAAACAAAAAAAAATAACATCAAATGTGTTTAAAAAAAAGTCAAATTGAGTCAACCCCTTAAAAGAGTGCCAAAGGCTTTAGCAAATAAATATGTTTTAAGAACAGTTGTAAACTCAGAAAGAGAAGAGGCCTGCCTCACGTGCAAGGGCAGATCATTCCACAGTGATCTGCCAGTCCAAAGACATGCAGTTAATGGGGTAAGGTTAGTTGATAATTCTAGATTGCCCTCTGATCTGAATGTGAGTGTTAATGCTTGTCTGTCTCTCTGTGTTAGTACCGTGGCTCTCGCCCTATGGTAGCTGGGATACAAATGGTAACAGAGAATGGAGAATATAAAAAAATGCACCGTTGATAGCTGAGGAAATCTATTTTTGTTGTTCTTCATAAAAACAAAAAATGTAATAGCCTATATTCACTGTTCCTTTAAATGAACAAGAGACACCTTGAGAAAAGGGTTTGTTTTACGTTAAACTTCATGCATTTTTTAGTATGTTTTCCATTTGGGCATAAAATCCAGTTATTTCTTTTCAGTAATGCAAAAATCACTTTGTCAGTAGTCTAAAAATACATTACAGTGGTACTAGCATAAAAATACAAATGTTAATACTATTATTTTAATGCTATATTAATATACTAATTTGAAATGTGCGCTTTAGGTCTATGATTAGCTTCACAGAATCTTTTATTCTGAAACAAGGAGCCGGAAATGCACTAATACACACCAGCGAAGAAGAGCACGAAGCTAGCTTGCCAAGCTAACCGGTTGTAGACATCTGACTGAAGATGTAAGCATGTATAAAACTTTCGATTGAATGGGAAAAATAATTAACCGTGTCGTTAACAGACGTTGTAGCTGCTGTCGGTTTGTGATTTGACACGGTGTCAAATGTGAAGAGGTAAGGTCACTGTAAAATTCAATTCAATCATGCATGAATCATTAAAAGCCGTCCATTGAATGAAGTAAAAGTGCTCTGTGAGGTGAATAGCAGGCTATACTGCCTCAGACACTAGTTTGATACCAGTGCACTGTCTGATAATAAAGCTGGAACTTTATTCAAACTTTCCGCATGAAAATTACTTAATTAAGCCTCTGAGAACTGAATTTTTTGAAAGTTATACAATCACTTGTTTCAGCGTCCAGATGTTAATGTTTTTTCTAGTTTTCTTGTGTAACTATAGGTATTTCTATAGGTTTTTTGATGGCATTGCCGGTGAAACAAACGTTATTTGCCAAGTTATTGATATGACGTAAACTAAACATGTATACACGTGTCTGCCCGACCTAAATGACCGACCTCAGTGACTCTGTTATCAAATGTAATTCCTCTTGTTTCACTCATCAACAGATTCCAACATGTCCATCCAGTTTGTGTATAGCCATCAGCACTTCGTCACTGATGTGTATCGGATCAGTGGAAACAATTCCGCTAAAAACTCTGCATCAACAAAGTTTGACACCGCCATCCAAGGCGGCTGGGCAGACAGGATGGCACGGGGCATATTTCGCTACCATCTGGGGGATTTAAAAACACGGGTCCTGCTGGGTTCCCATGGCTACGTGGCTCAGCTGAATATCCAACGGGGAATAGAGAGAAGAAAGCCACAGGAGATCATGAGCATTAAGCAGGAGTTCAATGCCAAGCAGTTTAACTTTAACAAAATTAAACACGATGAAATCATATTTGAGATGATAAAGGACAAAAAAGGAGGTTCACCTTTGACTAACAATGCAGAGTGTCCTCAAACCCAGAAGATGGTTGTGTTGGTCAATATTAGCCCTCTAGAGTTTGGACATTGTCTCTTTGTCCCAGATCCTGCTCACTGTCTCCCACAGATCCTGACAAAGTTTGCAATCCATGTCGGCATTGAAGCTGTGCTTCTGAGCTCTGATCCCGGTTTCCGTGTGGGGTTCAACAGTCTGGGAGCATTTGCATCTGTCAATCATTTACACCTCCATGGATATTACCTAGACCATCCCCTCAAGATAGAGTCTAAGCCAGTTAAACCTTTATGTCCTGAAAAGGGATTTTATCAAATTTTGGACTTCCCGGCAGGCTTTTTGTTTTATGCAGAATCAGAGGAGGTGGAGAAAGTGGCCCAAACTATCTGTGAAGTCACAGATTTTCTTGTGAATAATAATATTGCTCATAACCTCTTTTTGACTAGAGGAAGCCCGCCGTGTGTTCAAACGCAAGGTGAAAAGGATTTCTGTTCAAGAAAAGGTGTTCGCATTGCTGTGTGGCCCAGAATATCCTGCTTCGGTGCCAAAGAGGAGTCTGCCTTTAATGTTGCTCTATGTGAACTGGCTGGACATTTACCCTTTAAGAGCAAAAAGGACTTTGAGCACATGACAGAGAAAGATGTCGTTGATGTAATCCAGAGCTATCTTTTGCCTGAAGATGAGTTTCACCAGCTGGAACAGCAGCTTACTGAACATTTATTGTGTTCATAATGTGTGGTCATTTTCATCAACTTACAGCTGGGCTGGAAGGGTCTTAGACTTTTGATGGCATAAATGGATGAATCTGGCCTCTGGAGTTTGAATTAAATTGTAAAAACTGCACTACCGTACTGAATGTGTGTCAGAATCTTCCCTGTACAATGAAAGAGATTACACATGTTGAGATTTATATGATATTTACAAGATAAAATGTGCTTTAATTGGTTAATGAATGTGTTTTAGCAAAACTGATATCAAATAAAATGTGACTAAAGAATGGAGTTTTGTGTCTGTCTGTTCATGAATTGCTGTTCTTAGCCAAGTTTAATCGGGTCAGGAGAAGCTCGGGTGTGGTGGCACAGAGCCATTGTGAATGCTATTTGTTACATGTGAGCATTTTATGTTTGGTGTAAAAGGAGTATGGTGGTAGGATACATTTTTCCAAGCAAAGTATATAATAACAATAAGAGTCATTGGGTACAAAAGGTTTTACATTGGTTCAATAGAAAGGAGCAGATTACGGAGAATTAAGGGCTGTAAGTTCTGTGGAAATCAGGCATAGGGACATTTTGAGATTTGGACATAATATTCTTGACATACTATATTCTTGTCTATTTGTAGTGAAAAGATGACCGTGCCTTATGTAAAAGCCAGCAGCTTGAAGGATGTATTTTGTCCTTGTGTTTTGGATACTGGGTATTTTCCACAGCTGTTATCCCAACACGTTCTCAATGTGACAAATCGTCAGCATGTTACGCTTTCAGTCACCCAACGCGTTCCTATGTTATGTAATGTTATTGGTAACATTACCTAAATAGCTGTCACCTGACAGTTATCCTGGCTCCACCATAAATAAAACTGCACAACAAGCCCAAAGTTAGTTCACAGCTATTGTCAAATAACAACACTACATCGGGCATTATGGATTTCAAAAACTCACTTCAGAAAGCCTGACAGTGGTTCTCAGATAAACATCAATGCTAGACATGATCTCTGAAGAGCAAATCATTTGCTAGAACGACATCGCCAAGGTAGCAGCAGTAGCGAGAGGAGCGTTCTGCTCACCTGTTGTAATGAGGCTCCTCACTGGGGATCACTCAGTAGCACATTAATCTGTATGCTTGGCTGCCAACTTGCTCTTTTTCTCCTATAATGGTTCAAAATGGTTTGACAGTTTTAGTCAAGTCAAGTCATCTTTATTTATATAGCACATTTAAAAGACATCAAGTGTCGGCCAAAGTGCTGAACAGAGGGATAATATAATAAAAGAATTAAAATAGAAAAAACATTTTAAAAAAATAATTGTAAGACATGTAAGAGTTTATAGCATATAATGTACATGCAAATATGCACATACATATACAAAGCTGTACACATTCACACACAAGCACACATATGTGAACATAATGTATATACACATACAACACCATCCAATAAGATAAGAGACCAAATAGACAGAATAAAAAAAGATATCAAAGAGATCTGAAAGCCATGGAAAATAAGTAGGTCTTGAGATTCGATTTAAAGACTTCCAAGGATGAAGAGAATTTTATGAAGGGGGGAAGACTATTCCAGAGTCTTGGGGCGGCAATGGAGAAAGCCCTGTCACCTGTAGATTTGAGCTGGGAGCGTGGAACTGATAAAACCATCTGACTGGAGGAGCGCAGAGATCGAGTGGGTAAGTGCAGGCTAAGAAGATCTGAAATGTAACCTGGAGCCAAACCATGGAGAGCTTTAAAAACAAATAGTAAAACCTTAAAATCGGTTCTATGTTTAACTGGTAGCCAATGTAGAGATGCGAGTACTGGAGTAATATTCTCTCTCTTTCTAGTACCCGTCAGGAGCCTTGCGGCTGCATTTTGAACAAGTTGCAGGCGTGACAGGCTTAAGTGACAAATGCCTAAATAGAGAGAGTTACAATAGTCAAGACGTGACGATATGAAAGCATGAATAACAGTTTCCAGGTCTTTAGATGACAGGATATTTTTGAGTTTAGAAATGCTCCTGAGTTGGAAAAAACTGCCACGAACAACTGAATTTATTTGCTTGTCCAGCTTGAGAGTGGAATCAAAAATGAAACCAAGATTTTTTACATGGGGATGTACATTAGCTGATAATGGGCCCAAATTGTTTCTTATGCGACGAATAGAGTCCTGCTTACCGAAGATTATAATGTCGGTTTTGTCATGATTTAGTTTGAGAAGGTTCAGAGACATCCAGCAATGTATGTCGCTAAGACACTCTGAGACTTTCTGCAGTGTACTATCAGCACCTGGTTTTAGAGAGAGGTAGAACTGTGTATCGTCTGCATAAGAGTGGTAAGAGATCTGGTGTTTCTGAAAAATGGAGCCTAATGGGAGCATGTATAAGGAGAATAAGACCGGGCCCAGAATAGAGCCCTGAGGTATTCCACAAGTGAGTGTAGCTGGGGAAGAGTATTTGTTACCCAGCATCACTGAATATGTTCTGCTCTCTAGGTAAGAGGCAAACCATTTTAGAGCAGAGCCTTGAATGTCGACACATGTCTTTAGACGGTTTAATAGGATTGTGTGGTCGACAGTGTCAAATGCTGCGCTCAGGTCTAAAAGGATTAAAACCGTACTTTTCCCAGAATCAGCAGCTAGAAGCACATCATTGAACACCTTCAGTAGAGCAGACTCTGTGCTGTGGAAAGCCCTGAAACCAGATTGATATTTGTCCAGAATATTATGTGTGTCTAAAAATGAGGATAATTGGTGGAGGACAATCTTCTCAAGAACCTTAGACAAAAATGGCAGCTTAGAGATTGGTCTAAAATTGCCAAGAACTGATGGATCTAACCCAGGTTTTTTTTTAGAAGCGGCTGGACAACAGCTTGTTTAAACAAGTCAGGAACAGTTCCATATGAGATACTGCCATTTACAATAGCAAGGACGTTGGGGCCGACTGTCTTCAGCACATCTCTGAGAAATGGTGTAGGTAACATATCCAAGGGGCACGTAGTTGGTTTCATGTGCATTATTATATCAGTGAGATGGGATAATGAAACCGGTTTAAATTCTGAAAAAAGGAATGAACATGTAGGTGGTTCAGAGGGGTCTTGGGATGGGAGCGGGATATGTGCTCGGATATCATTAATTTTTTCAGTAAAGAATTTTTGAAAATCCTCAGACGTGTGTGGGGCAGTCTCAGATATGACTGATGTGGTGGGATGCAAGACAGAGTTGATTGTATTGAATATAACTTTAGGATTACCAGACTTCTAGACCAGTTTAATATTTATTATATTTATTTAGCAGACAGGGCAAAGTATTTAAACAGATTAAGGGGAGTTACTATAGTCCTTTTGCTGATAAATGGGAACTTGGTGTTTAATCAGGAAAACATGTTTTTCACACATATTATTTGCTGGGGATTAATTAAGGATATTTGTTTGATTTGGTCTCGATCAGAGACAGAACTACAAGCTTTAAATAACATGCATTCCAATATTAAGCTATCCATCCATCCATCCATCCATCCATCTTCATCCGCTTTATCCGAGGCCGGGTCGCGGGGGCAGCAGCCTAAGCAAAGAGGCCCAGACCTCCCTCTCCCCAGCCACCTCCTCCAGCTTATCCGGGGGAACACCAAGCTATTGTTAGGTTATAGCAACACTATAGGAATTCCATATGTGGAAGACAACTAAAAAGGATATAGTGCTCATAACCTTGCTGTAAAAATAAAGGCATTTTAATTTTATTTTGAAAAGACCTGAAGTTTTGGATATTTAATCCAAATTATTTGTTCCAGTTTACTGATTCTTTATTTTACTCAGCTTTCATTGTTTCTGAGCGCTAAGTGCAATAAAATGTTTTAATGTGAAAGTGAAATTAATATTGTTCTCTATAATTTGCTTGTATGAACCAGAAAAATGCACAAAAACTGGACACTTGTTTCAACCTTAAACCCAATGATGGCTGTTTCAATCAAACCTGTCATGTATCTTAGACATTATTTCATCGAAACAGCCCCGAGCAAGGAGAGAAGAATGTCCCCTGTAGCTATCTAGAAATAAGAAAACATTAACTGCAAGTTCTGTACAAGCCTCTATTATTATTGAAAAGCTTCATTTGTTTTCCAAAAATTGGCTTTTTGTCCTAAGGAATAAGTTAATCTCGCTGTTATATTACATGCTAAGCAAACATAAAGCCTAACCAATGTAATTTAAGGAACAATGTTTTTGCAGATTATTTAGGTTGTGAATAAAGTTTGATTTGGTTTGATCAAAATTTTAGCAAAAACTGAAAATATGCTAAAATCAAAATTCAAAATCTAGATATCACTGAAAAGAGTCGCATGTGACTTGCAATTTGTAGGGAGAGTCTGTGGGTGTGTCCTCAGAGTCCAATCTTGAATCTAAAATGCTCAGACCTTTAAAGCGTCTGTCACTTTTGCAGAGAGCAGCTCAGCAGAATAATTCAGAATTCAGATAATAAGGCATTGAGATAAAAAAAAAACAACAAAAAAAACATATATACATATATGTTGTTTTTTTATTATTATTTTTATTTTTTAGAAAATCTATTTTAAGTAATCAAAAGCAATGGGAGCTTGTCAGAGCTTTAGGGAAATGTGTGATCGTGAAAAGAACACCAATGTCCGTCTGAGTCTTCCAGCTGTTTGCATTGTGTGGCAGACTGCCATGATCATCTTGTTTGGGGTTTTTATACGTTATAATCACGAGGCAGATGCACACTGGGTAGAGCACAGAGACAAATTAAATTTAAAAGACATTGAGAATGACTTCTACTTCAGATATCCAAGTAAGTAATTTCTTTATTTCTATCTTTCTTCTCCAGTAAATTCTGTAATGTATCCATTTCTATGTACAATTAGATATTTGTTTATATAATATATAATTTTATCTCTGCTAGCAAATAGTTTTTTCCAGTCCAGTAAAAAGCTTCTGGTTGACTTACCAGTTTACCAGACCTCATATTATGCTAACCTTACAAATTACCTTCACATTGCTGACAAAGATCTGACTCCTAGGTGAATTTTCCCCAAGGATTTGACTCCTCTAAGGCCTCGTCCTGTTTAAAAAAAAAAAAACAGGACGAGTCCATACTAAGCAATAAAGTGTGTCTAATTTTGATAATATGTTTTGTTTAGATTATGAGATTTTAAAGATCATGTAACATGGGTGGATATATTGGATGTATGGTTGTGGAAACTCTACAACACAGTCCACAGTGTCAATGTCAGGCTGTCGATAAGGCTAAGCCATCTGAGATGTGGTGTTGGATGTCAGATGAGAAGTTCTTTTCCTGATACAGGTTAAAATTGGAGACTGAAAATACCCGGTTTTAAATTGATCAGTTTAACTGCAGGCAGTTTGGAACATCCCAGGCTTTGCTGGCTTTGTTAGTTCGAAGACAGAAAAAAAGAACTTGTGCTAAAACGTTTGCAGCTTATTGTTTCACAGTGCAGTGGCACCTATTGCGCCCCACAACGTGTCAGACAGTTGCAGTGTTATGTTGTAATAATGTTGCTGTGCATGCTGGTATCTATGTATCCTATTTGCTAGTCATGTCAGGTACTGCCTGTCTCATGATGAAAGAACCTAAAGTTCTTCAAATGTGTAGCTGTAAATATAATCTCTATATTTTTATACTTTTAATCTTGATTGATCTGAACTTCTAAGACCTGACAGATTTTTTTGGCTTAATTTAATGGAGTTATGCAATTCCTGACAATATATTAAATATAACTAACTTTAGTTAGATAGATATATAAATAACCTATTTTTTAAAAAAACAAACAAACATGTGTTGCTAGATCTACTTTAAATAATTGCAATAATTTTGAGCAGGTGTTGTCCATACTTGCACTACAGACCCTCCAGATTCATGAAACCTGCCAAACCATTGCTGTCATCGTTTTCCTGGTCTGCCCGTGTTACTTTTACAGACAACCGTAAGGGTTAGCACTTGCATAAGTAACTAGATGTAACTCTCCATCATCAAAACATGTCATCATCTAATCTGCAACAGTAAATACACACAGAGTCCTCGAGTCATCTTCACGTTTTACCCCCTGTTATTTATTAAGCCCTCATGACTCCTGATGACGTATTGTAAAAGTAAACTGCATGGTAGACAGTTTTCCCTCTAAATTCAAGAGTACACAATGTAACCTATAAAAGATCACAGGTTAATTAGTATCAGATTAAGAAAGAAAAAAGGACAACGATGGGTGTGATTAGCATTTTTGAAATCAAAAATATCTCTGCATATGATTTTATATGATATATAGTCACATTTAAAGCTCAGTTATTCTGAGAGAACGTGTACTTTAAATAGTACATACTTGGGTCAGAATCACCCCATTGCAAGAAGGTTGTGGGATTGAATCCACCAGCTTGCATGCCCCCAGTTTGCATATGCTTCCTGTGTCTGCATGCGTTCCCTCTTGGTATTTTGGCTTCCCACAGTTCAAAGACATGCGTGTTAGTTTAACGGTGATTCTAAATTAGCCTTATGTGCGAATGTGAATGTGAATGGTTTTCTGTCTCCCTGTGTTTCACAGTGTGTGTGTCTCTGTCACAGCTGTGACAGGGAGTGGGGTGGCTCAAGTTGTAGAGCAGATCAGCTACTGATCGGAAGGTTCCTCAGCATACAAATATCCTTGGGCAAAATACTAACTCCAAATTGACCTCTGATGCATTCATCGGAGTGTGAATTAGTTTCACTTGAGTTTAGAAGTGCTTGTATGAGTGGGGGTGAATGAGGCATGTTGTATAGAGTGCTTTGAGTACTCCGGGAGAATAGAAAAGCACTATATAAGAATCAGTCCATTTACCATTCTATCCCAACTGAATGAACGAGCCAAAGAAAATGAATAGATCCATAACACATGCTTACTAAGACATAAAATATAGTCATGGTGCATGGAAGGCTGACTTGAAGTAAATGGATTACATGTAAAGTTTCCATGTAATTTTGTTACATACGCACAATGTAAATGTTAAATTTAATGGAATCTGGTCAAATGAAATTTACTGCATTGGGATACATGTAGAAATATCAAGCACATTTTACATAACGATTAATTATTTTAATAAATAAACCTCTGATTTATATATTTCACTTTTATATTAAAAACGCTAATTTGCTGTGCAAATCATCCCTAAATTGTTTAAAGCCAGGTTTTCTTTTTTATTCTTTTTTTTTCTAGTTTTGTCTACATGAGCCCTCTTTTAGATTTTCCGCTCTTTCCACAATTTTTGCATCAACCCTTCAGACACTTACTTTGTTTACTCTAGTTGTGTGTTGGCAGACTGTAAGTGACTATCCACAACTTGAGTTTGAAAGTAAAAACGTTATAACCACTATGCCACCAAGCTGTCCCTACTACCATTCCTTTCCTTTTTTCTACTTCTATTCTCTTCTGTTCTTCTAATCATATTTTTCTGTTAGGTTTCCAAGATGTCCATGTGATGATATTTGTTGGATTTGGTTTCCTCATGACGTTTCTTAAGCGATACAGCTTCGGAGGAGTAGGTTTCAACTTCCTCATCGCTGCCTTTGGTCTTCAGTGGGCACTGCTGATGCAGGGCTGGTTCCACTGGCTGGGCCCTGATGGGAAGATCAGAATTGGAGTTGAAAAGTAATAGTTCAGTTTTATTGCTCATGATTTAAAGGGATCAAAAAAATCAAAAAATCTGAAATGTATGACTTACAGATATTATATAACAAGTCATGTTATGAAATAATGTGATTCATGTTATGAGTTCTTGTCTTTTGATTCAAATACCGAGAAATATGGTCTCTCCTATGGGAATATGTTTCCACCTGTATCCAGAAGAAAAGAGTTTGTGTTTGTGGTTGGAAGATAGACTGAAATTGGGGGTAATGGGAAATTATGCTACTTCTGAAGTGCTGCCAAAGATATGATAGCTGTGTTTGTGTGTAAAATAGAGATAGAGAAAGTGATCCACATGGGGGTAATTCAAAACCGTGACCCTGTCCTGGCAGCATAGTTTCTCCTGAAACACATTAAGTTGTGCTTTCTTTTCATTTGCCACCCATGTAAATCTATGTTAAGTGTACAAAATGCAGCATTGTTAGTTCATTCATTTCGGTGCACTCTTAGCCCCCCAAAAATATGCTGATCTTGTGGAAGGCCAGTGCAGAGAAGTAATGCTCTTTTATTTCCTTGCTTGTCCTTTACATTTTGTCTGTTTTGCCTTCTTCAGCCTGATCAATGCTGATTTCTGTGTGGCCGGCTGCTTAATTGCCTATGGAGCATTGCTGGGAAAAGTCAGTCCAGTCCAGCTAATGGTTCTGACTTTGTTTGGGATTACACTGTTTGCTGTCGAGGAATTTATCATCCTAAGTGTTATACATGTAAGTTTTAACAATCAGATTATACTTCACCAAAAATATATAATAAAAATGCTATCTAATCAGACAATACATATAATTTCCAGTTGTAAAAACAGGAGCTCATTTAGTTCATGTCTGTGAACGATCCAGACCCCAATATGATGTTTAGGTGACTTTTTCACTGTCACTTTATTGAAATAAAACACACACACACACATGCATCTCAAGTCCACGACCACACCTGCTCAGAATCTGCTTCTCATAGCAGACTGCAGAGTAGGAAATATAGTTTTGGCCTAATGCTATTCTTTTATTCCTGAAGGCCAGAGATGCTGGAGGCTCCATGGTAATTCACACATTTGGAGGCTATTATGGTCTTTCCATATCATGGATGCTCTATCGTCCTAACTTGCACCAGAGCAGTCGTCTGCAGGGCTCTGTCTACCACTCAGATGTCTTTGCAATGATTGGTAAGCTTTGTTTACTACCCACAACTGCACATGGTCATGTTTAGTATTGCTTTTGATTCATAAGAGTTTTTTTTTTATCTATTTAATCTCACAAAACTCCCTGTTACTTGTGACTTATATCACTATGGCACAGGCACCCTGTTCCTGTGGATGTTCTGGCCCAGCTTCAACTCAGCTATCTGTGATCACGGGGATGGGCAGCACAGAGCCGCCATCAACACTTACCTTTGTTTGGCCTCAACTGTCCTCACCACTGTGGCCATCTCGAGCCTCTTCCAGAAGCATGGGAAACTAGACATGGTAACAAGTTACAAACACTTATTAGATATAACCTATTATGCACATGGACATGATTATGACATTAGGAGATGAATACAAACCAAAACAAGAAATCTATAAAAAGTTTAACAATCCTGCAAACAAATTTTTCAATAAGTGCACCCTTCAGATGATTATTTACTCAGGATACACATTTTTCTGCACTTGTTTCTCAGGTTCACATCCAGAACTCCACACTTGCTGGAGGCGTTGCAGCTGGAACAGCAGCTGAGTTCATGCTGATGCCCTATGGCTGTCTTATTGTAGGTTTCTGCTGTGGCATCATTTCCACACTTGGATATATCTTTCTCACGGTATGATATTTATTTTCTTTTAATGCTTTCCTTCCAACTGCTGTCAGACTTTACACCATGGTCTCTGAAGATGACTACACACGTGCAGACATTCACACACACACACACACACACACACACACACACACACACACACACACAAAATTGTAACTTTATCCCTGACAAGTGCATTTATTCCTACTATAACAAAGCATTTTATTCTATTTTGTATAGTATGTTATTCTATTTTATCTTATCCTATTCTATTGTGTTTTTCTTAAGTTTTGCTCTTAACTTGTACTTTCTGCCATGACCCCAAAATTTCCCATGTGTGCGACAAATAAGGAGGGTAGACCGGGGTTGTATTTCACACTTTTGACCCTTGCATGAATTTCTGATCATTATAATGTTGTTCAACAACCCTTTCATCACTAAAGCAAAGCCTAGGATGCTGGCTCAAAATAGTTGTTTGCAATTAATTATAACAAAAATTAATTAATTATCAACGATCTGACACTTTGTGACCCCAGATGTACCCCCAATGTACAGAGACATCAGTATTTCTATAAATGAACAGCACCCAATGCCCCTTGTATTTAAAGCATGGATTTGAGGAAGTGATACGTTTTGCAAATTATTCTACATATGAGCAATAAAACTAAGGAAGTTGTGGTGCTTTCATAATGTAGCTTTTGCTAAATGCACAAAAATAACAGAAAACAGAAACAGTTCTGCTTCACTAGAACCTTTATTTCAGTGTCTCGTGATCGTTTTTGGTTGCAAAGTTGCAATTCTAGAACCTCACATTTTAATTTGCACAGTTTAGAACTTTTTATCAAATTGCATGCTAAAAATTTGGGGGTTATATTTGACAATAAGTTCACTTTTGTGAAACAGATTAGTTTAGTTGTACAGCGGTCTTTCTTTAAACTGAGGCTTTTATCCAAGGTGAGATCTTTTTTGTCTTTTAACAACCTAGAACGGGCAATTCATGCTTTCATCCTATCCCAACTGGACTGTTGTAATTCTTTATATGTAGGCATTAGTCGGCCTGTCTTGCAAGGCTCCAGCTGGTCCAGAATGCCGCTGCTCGTCTTTTGACACAGACGAAGAGGAATGAACATATCGCCCCTGTGCTTACCTCGCTTCACTGGCTCCCTGTACGTTTTAGAATCAATTATACAATCTTATTGGTTATAAATCACTGAATGGACATCCTCCAGGGTATCTGTCAGACCTACTGCAGCCTTATATGCCCCTTAGAGCTCTTAGATCGGGTGATCTTTTGCTCTTGGCCACACCAAGGTCGAGGCTGGTTCTTAGAAGTGATCGTGCGTTTGCAGTCGTGGTGCCTAAATTGTCGAATGATTTGCCTCTTCACATTAGACAGGCTCCTACCCTCAATCTTTTTAAATCCTATCTTAAAACACATTTCTACTTACCTGCTTTTAATACTGCACGAGAGTTATTTACTTATTTATTTGTTATTAGCTATTTGGCATTGATGTTAATTGATATTGCTATTTTATTATGTAATTTATATGTTTGTACAGCACTTTGGTCAACACCACTGTTGTAATTAAAAGTGCTATATAAATAACTAAACTAAACTAAACTATCTGTTTAGTGTCTCCCTGTGATAACATCCCACAAGCATGCAAACTGGTGACAGGAGTGCTCTTACTCTACTAAAGTGAGAAAGTGATATTACTATAACTATGCTTGTGTAGTAAAATCACACAAATCTTTCAGCCATTCATGGAGAAGCGCCTGAAGATCCAGGACACGTGTGGAATCCACAACCTCCACGCTATGCCAGGAGTTGTAGGTGGCATTGTGGGAGCCATTACAGCTGCATCTGCATCTATTGAGGTTTATGGCCACGATGGGTGAGTTTTCCTTGCCTACAAAAAGGAAACATTCAGCTAGACATTATGGCTGTGTTTCCCATTTCAAATAAATGGCTTAAAGTGGAAAAAACAGTTGTCGTACCTGTATTCTTGTCATTGAGCTCCCTGTTTTTGTGTTAAAGGCTGGTGAACACCTTTGACTTTAAGGGTAAATTCAAAGACATGGTACCCACAAGGCAGGGCGGTCACCAGGCAGCGGGCCTCTGTGTGGCGTTGTGCTTCGGTATAGGTGGAGGCATCATTGTTGGTGAGGAAATCAGTTTGACAGAATATATACACATGTTAAAAACTGCTTTTCAGACAGTGATGATAATGACTTAGTTTTTCTCTTCCTATTAGGCGCTATCTTAAGGCTACCTATCTGGGGAGACCCTGCAGATGACAACTGCTTTGATGATGAGACCTACTGGGAGGTGAGAGATAAATCTTAACATCCTTACATTTATGAGGATGGAAGGATTTGCGATGTAAAATCAGAATTCAGTCGCTATTTCAGCACACAGAAAGTTTTAGGATGCACAAAAAGAAAAAAGCTTTATTGATATCCCTGAGTGGCATTTTTAAGATATTTAACAAATCCTGATGAATTTTATTAAATGGTCATACCTATTTTTGAAGCACACGTTTGATCCAATGTGTATATAAATTGACAAAGAGATTTTAAATTACAGTCTTGGTTTAATGCTTCTTGTAGAAACATTTGTTGTTGTCAGTGTTGGGAAAGTTACTTTAAAATAGTAACTTAGTTACATTACTAGTTACTTCTATCAAAAGTAACTCAGTTACTTCAAGTTACTCGTTACTTTCAAAGTAACCAGTTACTAGGGAAAGTAACTTTGGTTTTACTCAGAATTCTCTTGTTAATGTGTTGCTTCCACAACTTTGCCAGTCTTCTAGCTTGCTTACTTGCCACAAGTGCACTGTGCCACCTACCAATAGAAAGGAAAAGATAATGTGCATTTTTCCACGAGAGAAATCCCACGCCTGGACCGTCATTGACTGCTGCCATGATTCTAGCCTACGTCACAGCGTCATGTGCGACTTTTACATCCAACACAAAAACTGCAGTCGTGGTGCTTTGATTGTACTCAGAACTCGGAAATTCTGCCTTCTGAATAGGAAGATGTAGGTAACACCAGACTGCAGATGAGCTGCATACAGGGCTGGACGGGGACAAAAAATCGGCTCGGGCAATTTGACTAGAGACTGGCCCGCCATTATAGGAAAAATCATAAAGCCTTTGAATGAAAACAAACGCTGTTGTGACAGTGATGTACACTGTTTTGATGGTATATATGCATCAATCTATCAATCGTTTGTTGTAAGATTCAGATTATTATTTTTATTTTTTAAAAGCTAGACATTTTAAATAAGAATAAGAAAGAAAAGTATTTCTTTGTGCCCACCTCTCCCTGTTAATGCTCTACCTGGCCACCCTGGCAAAACTTTGCTAGATCCGCACCTGCACAGTTACCAGCTGTCAGCTACCTAAAAAAGGATCCTGGGGTTATCTGTCTCTCAGAAACAGTTCATAACTTCCCTTCAACTCATTCATGTCACCTAAAAGGTAAACCTGTTTCTCCATCACCTGTTCAGCTCTGATGATTCAGTAAGGACATCTCCTGGTTTCATCTTCATGTTTCCCTCTCACCAGATAACCAAACCCACATCATGACCAGCAGCTTTTTTGCAGCTGTGGCTCCAGCAAACCTCAGCTGATACTAGAAATTAATATTAAAAAAATTCTAACAACAGCTGATCAAGCTTAAACGTGCTGCTGTTGTTTAACGCGACATCGGCTGGTTTCCTCTTTCTGGCGCAAAGTGGGCGATAAACAAACAGGAGAGCCGATCAGCTGATCATTGATCAGTTTTCATGATTGAAGTAGAAACGGGAGAGGGAGGGGGAGAGAATAAAAGAAGAAGAGGCAGCTGTGCAGCAAAGACACAGAATAACTCCAGCTTTGTGTCTTTTTCATTGTAGCTGAATTACGGGACAAACTGTTCCTTTTCACCTCAATAAGAAACGCGTAATATTTTCTCTGAATACCAGACGGGACGGTTGGCAACTCTAATAACTTATGAACAAAATAAAGTTCAACATCATTAACTTCATAGCACCCACCCAGCTGTATAGAAACTCCGTCATGCTAGCTAGTACGCAGTACGGAAAAAGTCCGAGTAACGAAAATAAACTCCACCTAAACTTGGTTTATATCTGACCCAGATAGACTGCAGTTCTTACCTGAAGTTCAGTTCACACTTGGACCGGCGGCCGCCTCGGGTCTCTTTTCCTTCTGCGTCCCCTTTCCCTCATCCACCTGCTGCCTCCACCACTTGCTAATGTTACTGAATCTGTGGAAGCTCCGCGATAGCCACCACACGAAGTAACGAGTAACGACCCTATCTAAATCCCAGTAACGACTAACGCGTTCCTGATTTTGGCATAATAACTAGTTACCGTGCTCGTTACCACAATAATAACGTAGTCACTGTAACGCGTTACTTAATAACGCGTTAGTCCCAACACTGGCTGTTGTGTTTTGCTCATTCTGAGGCTGTTTCTCCAACCCAGCGTTAACATTTGCAAATAGTCTGCCGTCATTCACTCTTCTTCTGGTACAAAAACCCAATTTACTCTGTAACTTTTCCCCAAATTTAATAAGAAACCGTGAAATCAGATATTCTGACGCTAGTTGTTCATATGCTTGTTATCTTCCTGAGATCACAATGTTTGCCTTCTAATATCAACAGGTCCCAGAGGAGGAGGAGAGCATCCCAACAATCCTGCAGTACAACAACCACGTGCAAAACAAAGATATGTAAGTGTCTCCTTCTTCTATATGTCTAGGATTTGTGCTGTTTTCATACCAAACTAACGATGCAGTCATTGCCTTTTGTTGTTCAAGACTGTACTGCATTCAGTCTCCTCTCGATGGCAGCACAGCACAGTTTTGGGATTATTCACACATCTTGATGTAACTCCTGCCATTGTGTGAGGGATATATTTTCAGGGTGTTGAATACAGTGTAATCAGGAGGTGAGGTGGCGGATAACATGACACCTCAGAGACATAGACGTCTCCTACCACCCCTAGGTGTGGGTTTAATCATAAGATGCTAACGCAGATGCTGTGCTCTATGCTGCTAAGTTAACCTGTGCTCTCTGTTGATACGGGTTTTCCACAGAACTGCTTCACATGGTTAACTCTTCAATGTGACCTTGAAGTTATGCAACAACAGTCATGTTTATAGTAGAAACAAAAATGCAACTAGTAATTATTTTTTGGAATCTGCTTAGTAGAGTCAATATGTAATGACCACATGAATGTCTTCAGGCCAGATCTTGTAATTTGTGAAATTTGGTTTTCTAGCGCCCAGTCAAATTTCACCATGGAGTCGGAGTCCAGGGCTCGATCTTAATGGACTTCTGCCTTGTTTCCTATCATTCTCCCACTGGACAAAAATGTTCATTTCATGCAATTAATGACCACTTGTCAGCACCAGCTATTTTCCATACAGTGATATGTTTGTCAGTATGTTATGACTGAATTGTATTTCAAAATCTCGGTTTTTGTTTGAATTAAAAACTACTAGAGGAGTAATGTATCTTCTGCTAGCTGAACACATTATTCCATTTAAATCAGCTTACAGTAGGTCAAACATTCAGTGGGGGGAATTACCTTGATTTGCCTCATTTCAAAGTAAAGAGACCGGTAAATTGACTTATGTAAATTCTCGTGTCGCTTGCAATAATACCTGTAAAGCTGACCTAAACTACTCAACAGAAAAGTTTTGTCTTATGCTTTGAACCACGTTGCCATGCATTTGTAGAATCTCCTATTTAACATTTCTCCTGATCCAAATCTAAATGATTTTGGTCTGTGTGATGTAATGAACTGCAGGTAAAATCTCATTAGTTACATCTGAAAATGATGTTTCCATTAGATGCATTTGAGTAGGGTTTTTTTTTTTTTGGTGTGTGTATCTTCATGGAGAATTTTTACAATGAGACGGGTATTAATCTTGATACTGATTGATTTAGACCTAGGTTATCCTGTGACATTAAAGGAAATAAATGAATACATTTGGTAACGTGTTATCACCACCCTTTTATCAAGCATTACAAAGAATGATGGAAATGTAAATATGTAAGCACACATGAGGAATTTTATAAAGTTAATGTGCTGTTCTTTTTCCCTTCGTGCAGCGGCCTCTTCTTATGAGTACTTTTAGAGTTAGCAACAAATACATTAGTCAGCACCTTTTTGATTGTTGGATGATTCCAGCTTGTCACAATTTGCTAATGGTAAAATAGGCTATAGAAGGAATGTGTTACCAGATATGTTTATTGATATTACTGATCTGAAAATTGGTTTTGTCAGAAGTTGATATTTGTATTCTTAAACGTTCTACACTGATTGTATTGATCGTAATGTAATTTTGGAAATTAAACGTTATTAAGAAAGTGTACAATATCCTATGCTTGCTTTGTCTGTATGTGAATAATTAAGTTTGGATATATTTAGCAATTAAATAAATGTTTGAAGCGGTGCACTTGAAATACAAATACAAATGTGAGAGGGACTGTACCTCCTTCAACGGCTCCTCTTAAGTGGCGATGCAACTCAGGGTAAAGGTCGCACTCTTATTGCTCTCCCGGGACACTCTGGTGACCAAAACAAACTAGAGATCAGCCATATGATCTTGACCTCATGTCACAAAAGGGCAATATCCCTGACAGGGTTGAACACACATGCCGGAGTTAATTATTTTGAATTCATTAGGAGAATTTCTGTGAAGTCATAGATATTCCATATTGGTATTATTTTTTCCACATGGATGGGTAAAAAAATGCACAAGTGTGGGTTGGTCATGCAATAAATGTTAGATGATGCCTAGTCTGTCTACAATTGCTAAATATAGCATTGATTTGTGCATCGTCTATCCTTCATTTTCTGATGAAGGCTGGATTCACACATGCTCTGTCTTCTGCCCACACGTCTGTGGCATTTCACTGGTTGAAGGCGGCAGCGGCAGCGGCAGCACCAGCTCATGGCGGGAGTGTGGATGATTCCCACACATGAGTAGCAGCAAGGAATCCATCTCCTCATCCAGTCTCTTTGCTGACAAAAGCAGGCTTAGCGCTGTTTTCTTTTGTCATCAGTAACGTGTTTGAGTAAAGGAGGTAATGGTGCCACAAGTGCGCCAATTAAACGAGATGCAGCCCTGCTGGGAAGAAAGGCTCCCCCATTGCCCCCGATACCCCCCTATAATACATACACGCACATATGTGCACACACCCACACACAAACCTCAGCTCTTTTCATGCTACCCCCATGCAGTTCCCGCCCCAACTCTCCTCATGTTTATTCATCAGCCACTTAAAGGGCAAATGCAGAGGCCTGTTAAAACTAAATCAGGCTTACTTTTAAATGATGCCACGCCGTCCCCTCCGAGGGTAAGGCAGCCGGACCTTAGGGGCTTCCTAAATTCAGCATTTAAAGAAGGTCCTTCGGATGGACGCTGGCCACACGTTCGTTCCAGAGAGCAAAGTGAGAAGGTGAGATGGGGAAAACCTTTGGGGGGCATGAAAGAGGGAGGCATGGACAGAGAATGAGGCCTCACTTTCATTGCTGATGACCCACTGCCTGCCATCCAGGCTCAATCATGATCTCTGATTGACAGGTGGAGGGAAGGAGAGGGTGGGAACAGAAGGAGCTTAGAATGAGAGCTGCACAAAACGTACTCCCATATAGGGGGCCGTGGAGATGCTCATTAATGATAAAGAACATACCAGGCAAAGCATGTTTTCTCTGCATGCCAGCAATGTTGTTTGTTGGATGAGATTAGTTTGTAATCTCCTAAAATGTACAGAACACTACGTTGCTAAAACACAACGTGGGAGGTCGTGTTGGTGCACCTGATTGTGGACATTTAGCTTTTAGTTCTGCAACCCGAAACCCTTTTTGTTGTATTTTTCATTTCTTGATGAAACATTCCAAATGTTTTCAGTTGGTGAAAGGTCTGAACTGCAGGCAGGCTAGTTCAGCACCTTCTGTTACAAAGCTATGTTGTTGTAATAGATGCTGTATGGCTTATTTGCACGATGGGGCTTTAACTTGCATCTGCGGATGGCACAATGAGCTGTGTTCACTTACAAAACTTTCTGGAAGTGTTGCTGACTCCACACAGTGATTTCTATGACAGAATCGTGTATGTTTTTAATGCAATGCTGCCGGAGGGCCCGAAATTCGCAGGCATCTAATACCGATTTTTGGCCTTGACCCCTTGCGGACAGAGATTTCCCCAGATTCTCTGAGTCTTTTGATATTATGCACTGTAGATGATGAGATGTTAAAAGTCTCCACAATTTTACGCTGAGGAAAATTATTCAGAAATTGTTTTACAATTTGTGGAAACAGGGTTTTTTTTCTGAAGCTTGGGCCATATTACTTGCCTCTCTAAGTTGTTCTATTCATACTCAGTCACATTACTGACTCATTGCCAGTTAACCTAATTAGTTGCAAAATGTTTCACCAGCTGTTTGTTTTTAGTAAGACTTTCCTTCTAGCCTTCGGTTGCCCCCAGCTTTTGCTGCCATCAATATTTTTTAATTAAAAAGTAAAATATCTTAGTTTAAACATTTGTTTGTGAATAAAATATGGTTATCTGAGGTTTGCAAATAATTACATTTAGTTTTCATTTACTATTTACACAGCATAATGGCTTTTTTGAAATTGGGATTGTATTTGTTTTTGCCACTGCTCAAACCAAACAGCACAATATGGTGATTTTTTTTATTTCTGTGTGTTCATGGCGGGATTGTTTTATAGATATAGATACACGCCATCCACACTGCAGTAAAACCTCAATGAATTCCCTTTACAGTTACAAGCACCTACAGTGGTTAGAGTAGTATTCAGGAATCTATGTTCACTCTCTTATAGAGAGAGCTGTAAAAGCCCTTTTGAAAGCAACCACGAGTCCATAAAACTGTTCATAAACTATTCAAGCCCTTAGTCTTTTCTCTCTGTGCCTAATCTGCTCACATTCTGTTTGCAGTTTCCGTGTCCCCTAAAGATGATCTCACAGCAGGCATTTCAAAACTTTCCTGACCATTAGGATCTGGACTGTCTTTGTGATGTCTAATCCTGGGACTAATTGAGTCCTATATTTCCCACCATCACTCCTGTCCAATGTTTTCCTTTGAGGTATTTTCAGCTATTTTTTTTATTCCATTACATTTGAGAGAGAGTGGCATGTTCCAGAATGAGTTTGTAATTTTTGTTGCAAAAAAAATAAATAAATAAAATTTAGTCGCTTCCTCATTTTGGAAATTATCACTTGGTTATATTAGTGGCACATGTTGTGCAAACCCAGGTAAGGTGGACCTGTGACTGAAGTGATGCTGCCAGGCTCTCATCAAGTTCACGTCTTTACTCAAGGGTAAATGTGGCCACTATGAGAACAGATTTTGGCCAGATTTGGCCACAATTGTATTTGGCAGGGCTATATAAAGTACTTCACAAGCAAAATATTAGTTACATACAAATGTATCAGTACAAACAAACTATTGTTGTTTTATAACAATGTATGTATTACAGGGTATCTTGTTTTGGAAATATGACCAGTTCCTACTTTTTCACCAGCTCCTTGAGGAGGAAACATTTTCCTGATAATACTTTTTGTTTTTAATTTATTATTTTTTTTACACAGGCAAGAATACTGGACTTTAAATGTACTTGTTATCGAGTTTTCTTATAATGTTGTTTATCTAAATTATGCTAAATAATTGTCTTTGGACTATGCCCATTAGTGTTTGCAGCCTGCTCTTGAACCTCCCAGTTTTGCCCACTGTAGGTTTCTCCAGGCCTCCCCACGCCACAGAGGCTGCTTAAGTGTCCCTATCGGACCACAGTGGAGAGGAACAGCAGATTAACCATGATCCTATCCGCTCACCGCTAGCCCCTTCATACGCTCCGTTACACCACCATTTAAAAGGAGGAGGGGACACCATTCAGGCCCGTGATATGAATCCCAGACGTGGGGACAAGAACAGAGCTTTCACCCCTGTCTCGCAGCAAAGACCTCTTTCTGGCACCCTCTAATTCTGGTTGCTATGGGCTCCTGGGTTCAATGGTGGACTCCCGTTGTGAGGGGACAAAGCCTCTCAGTCATCCGGCGAGGGTTGCCAGGGGAGGCTGAATGTATGGGGAGGGACAGGCTGCCGTTGTCCCAGACGAAATGTCTCTCTTAAGGCGGCTGAGATCTGGTGATTGACAGGTGGCTACATGCTCCACTGCAGATCACCCGGGAGGTCTGGAAGGGGCCTTATAGCTGTGACCGTGAATGCGTGGTTGTGTGTCTGCAGAAGTGTGTGTCTATGGCAGATTACACTGGCAGGGAGAACACATGAGAAGCTATAAAAGTGTCACCGTTGCATACCTGAAGAGGGAGCTGCTTCTGCGCCTGCATGTTCATTCACCCTATAATAATCCAATAAAGCCTGTAAAATGCATGTGACATGTTGGTGAAGTAAAAGAAGTACAACAAATAAAAAAAAAAGTTTTGTAAGTGTTGTTGGAAGCCCCAACCCATGTCCGAAATCTGCCTACTTAATAGATGTTTCTGACTTCAAGTACACTTTCTTTTAGAAAATTAAATGTAATTAAATGCTCTGTTTTAGAGCTTCACAATACAGCTGTGAAAGCTGATCACTGTACAGTTAAACAGCTGTTGCAAACCTGAAACCTCGTCTGCTCCACATACTCTTCGCAGTGAGGTAGCTTGTCCCTAGTAGTTAAACCTCAGTAATTAAATCAATATTTGCATGCTCACAGAATTTCTAATTTTTTAAAGGAAGGATCAAGAATAGATGCAATTTTAGGTAGATCATTAAACATATGGCTGGAGCGTGTCATTGCATAAAAACACAGATGTTGATTGCAATGATGCAAAAAAATTTGATTGCTATTATCTGAGATTTTATAATATGCATGAATGTGTGCATAAGGAGCTTTTTACTGCTAAGTATGGTTAAGTACAGGGACCTGTGTGTTCTCAGATCAAGATGTTATTAGAAACAAATTTCCGCTACCCAAATTTGTATCATTGTCTCTTTTGTGAAATGGCATAATTTTACATTTTTGTGCTTTTAACATTAAAAAAATATATTTGGTGGATCTTTCTTGGTAAGAAACTTTAAGTCTTGACTTTTTAAATTAAAAATTACAAAAAATAGATGCATTGATAAAAAAAACCCCGCAAAACACTGGTATAATGTACAATGTTACAAAAATGCAACAGAAGAAAAACACTTTCGAATGACACAGTGAAAAGAGAAATGCAAGAAACACTACACATCAGGCTTTTTCTAGTTTAAGCAAAAAAGGATTTGCTGTCTGAGGTACAGATTAGCGCTTTTATGAAAGAGAGACAGATGAGCAAATTGTAAATTAAAATGAGACTTAAAGACGTTAGTGTGTGTCTATCTGAATCTCAAGGATTAGCAATATAAAGATCTGTGTCTCTCCCAAACACTCCTCCAGTGGGTGAAACATCACTCTGCTGGTGTCTAGGCATCAGAGGTCTCGCAGAGGTGAGTGGGAACAAACAGGGCATGGATGTGGGGATCTAAAGGGGTTCTCTCACTACACTGAGTCTGCTTAGATAGACGTCTGGGACTGTCTGGGTCCTGCACTCCCAGACAGGGGCCCTTTCCACCCATCAGATGCTGTCCACGCCCACCCCCCTCTTCTCCTTGACCTTGACTCTCTGTGACTGTGGCCCTCCAGACAGTCTGGGGTCAAAGGCTAACACAGCAGCCACACATCAGACACGGTTCGAGTCCCCTGTGTGTGCATAAATGCTGAATGGCAAATCACTCTAAACCCCGCCTGTTGGAATGTGGCCCTGAATTCCTTCAGAGATGGATCCTGAGACATGAGGGAGAATTATTGTGGCAACATATGAAGTCCATAAAAAACAAAATGCTTCTTTCTGTGCGCCCCACAGAAAAAAAAAATGGACTTAATTAAAGCATCAATTTGAAGTTCAAACTGATTTTTTTGTCAACATTAACACACTGATTCAAAAATCCACATCGACGCACCTGCCGTGAGTAGCATTTGCAAGCAGCCGTGGTACAGCTTACCTTTCACCTTCGACTGCTGACTCACACCGTCCTCAGCCAATCACAGCCAAGCTGCCAGCATGCCACGAAGAGCGGGGAATGGCTAAAGCCTCACGTGGCTTTTTGAAAGATGCCAACCCACACTGCGTGCACCTCTAATGAGCCTTTCCACGCCTCACTGTGAGCATGCGCACTGACTCAATATGGGTTCATCACCCCCCCCACACACACACACACACACACCACCCACTCTTTTCTTCCTTCAGACTCTTGAAGCTTTTGGAATGAATTTCTTTTATAAATCAACACACATATTCTGATCTTCATTGTCTCTCTGCAGCCTAAATGTGTAAATCACCTGATTTCTTCAGCAGACATGAAGATTAAGAGCACTTAATCAGCCCCACAAGAGGGAACAAAGCCAGCAGTGGCAGCAGAAGGTTTATCTCTCATTGATTACTGGTCGCAGGGACACAGTAGACATGGACAGTGAAATGTACACATGCAAAACAAGCAAAACGGCAAAAGGAACATAAAGAATACAGATAGAAAACTTCGTCACTCATACACTCAGATAGATCTTAATGACTGATGCCCCTTCCTTTTATTTCTGTTTTTAAGACCAAAGCTTCTACATAGATTTTGCCTGAATCTGTTTTAAATCATGCAACTGTGAAGTAGAAATCCATACTAAGACAAAGTTATTTAACAAATTGATTTCCAAATGTGATGTAGACTAATTTTTGTTATGAATTATTATTATTTTTTTACCCTATCGCTGAGTTGTAGTTCGAGCCCCTGCTGCCTCTGATTCAGTCACCGTGTTTTATAATTATCCAATTATCTTTGCATTCTTGCCAGGCTTTGGTTTTATTTCATTTTCGATAAAAGAACCAAATATTCGTTACTCTGAAATCAATTCTATTTTTAAAAATGTTGCCAAAGATTTTAAAAGCTTAATTATTTATTGTGGATTATTTGTAGTGGAAAATACACAGAGGCCTGTATGAGAAGAGAGTTATTGTGTTGTTGTAATGTGAAAATGGGGGTGGGGGGTGAAATTATTTTGCACTAGAGTTTTAGCAATTAACCATCCAAGCGATCTAAGAACAGGAAGCCTTTAAAATACATAATAATAATAATCATAATATTGCATGTTATTGTTATGTTATTGCCTTGCACTTCAGCTCCCACCTGACGAGCATTTACGCAGCACGCAGAGTGTAACAGAAGACTGATAGATTACAGAGCAGGTAGAGGCTGGCTCTCAGAGGACCCACACTACATTACACAGTTCGTCTATTAACTGTATTACAGCACAGGAATGAGCTGCAACAGGAGGCGGGACATGATGGTCTTACGCACCAATCAAGAGCAGCACTGCAGCTGCAAACACTAATGCCAAGTCGAACCTGACGTCAGTTACTAACTAACAACAACAATTTAATGTGCTCAAATACAGTATGAGTACATTAACTCCTTAAAAAAAAAAAGAAAAAATAAGAAATAAACCTAAGATTTCGTTTTTGTTTTTGTTTTTAGGTTTTTAGGTTTACAGTTTATAAATTAAAGATTACAATCAGCTAATAATTAGCTAATACTTTTAAAAAAAAAACCTATTACTATAATAATAGCAGGACTGTTGAGCGATCCATTCAGCAGCCTGATGCAGCAAAAAACCCCAATAAATGTAACAATAAGTTTAACGGAAATAAATAAATACAAACAAACATAAACCATTTGAGTGAAGGCCTTCGTTTTTTTTACATAAGGATTTATGAGCGATGTATGATGTATGTTTATTTTGATATTATGGCTTGGAAACATTTTTACTTCCAGGAGCAGTGCGCTTGGTCAGGGCGCAGTGCGCTCCTCTGCACTGCTGAGCGTCATTTATTGCGTCGATATTTGATACAGCCCCACAGGCTTACTGCATGATCCAGATTCAGAGGATTATTTTTCATTGCGTTTAAATTTTATTTAAAAAAGATTTTTAATTGTGTTAACTGAGCCTCAGAGTCTCACTTAACTTTGGTGAGAAATTATTTAGACACACGCATTTCATACAAAACAATACACAATGCTTCAGATGGGCTGCCAACCAAGAGCTAAATAAGTTGATCTTAACGACTAAAAGCACATTTACGGCGACTGGTAGTTAAGTATAAATCACGTGCTGCATAAATCAGCCCACTTGACATTGATGCCACGCACATGTTATTGCTCTGCTCATGTTATGCTGCATATAATGACACGGATGTACAGTAATGAGTAATATTTCGATGTTTTTCAATGTTATTTACAAGTTTATTGTAGCTAAATATGTGGTAGAAAAAACTATAATAAATAAAGTATACTGTTGAAGTGTGAAGAACATGTGTTTTGCTTAAATAAAATAGTACCTCCATATTCTATCTGAGAAATCCAAATCAGTTTGGTTGAAGCATCAGCTCCTTGGAGGAGGAACCAATTGATTACAAAGCGACTCAGACACTTTGGAAGGAGAAAGGGCCCTCTGTTGTTTCAAACCAGCTCCTTTAACTTCCCAGAGTGTAGGGGCCCAGAGACAGGGCTGTGTGTGCTTGCAGTAAATGGCTGCACAGTGACTCGTCTGAAGCAGCGGTGGGGTGGGTGGCGAGGAAAGACTTTTAGGATACATTAAATCAGCCTGATTAGAAGTTTAGGCAAGGGCGAGGCTTGGGTCTGGCTGAAAGGCTGCCGGGTAGCCCCTTGAGTGATACTATTCACATCCTGGGAGAAAGGTCAGTGTCAGAGAAGTTCACAGGCCCCATCTCCTTTCTTATGCTAAAGGATCATACACATAGGGCTCATTCACTGGCTGGAAAGGCATAAACAGCTCCTACCAACTCTAACTTTCCCTCCAAAATGTTTGGATTCCTCATCGTGAGCAGTGAGGTCCTGCATCACGGCTTCTCTCCCTTAAGGGAGCAGCATGTGAGAATGTTGCTATGAAATAAAGGTTAAATATGTTGTTATTTTTATGGAAATCTGCTGAAAAAATATAGAATTTATATCTTTAATCTTTATATTTTATTTTCTCTTCTAACATGAGGGGGACAGGCTGCTGTTTTTATTATATAGTGCTCAAATTCCTTTTTTGTGTTAACATGATTTATTAACTTCTTCATGCATTTCATTTTCTGTCTCAACTCCACTGGTCACTTGGGAATAGCAGGAAATAGCCACTTAATTAGCGGCCCTTGACCTTTGGTTCTGGCTAAAGCTTTTTTTGACCTCAGCATCTCTCCGGCCTGTTTATTGTCCTCTGGGGGACTGCCCAGATCGTGACCCCTGACCCCTGCTGACATGGGACTTCACCAACAGGTCCCTGACCGGCTGTGCCACCTCACAGGACATTCATCAAAAAGCAATATTTACACCGAGCAACAGATTAAAGCAAGACGTTACCTCTGCAGAAGGATGATGTGGATACTGAATGTGCCATAATTATTCTCTGAGCTCTCTAATGTTTGTTTGCAGGGAAGAAACATAAAGCACACATTTGCAGGGCATGTAGGGTAAACCCAGCAGAATATGCAACATTTTTAATGATGAAAATCATGGCAGTGTAACAGTTTTTACAACATCATTTGAACATTTGTGCTTTCCTTCCATCCAGGCTCTACAGAGGCTGATTTCGCTAATTGGGTTCCATTCATCCAGAGAGGGGGAACTAATCACCAAAATCAGCCGCTGTAGTGTTTAGATAGATTGAAAACATGCTGACTCCTGCGTGGAGCTCCATGAGTGAGAACTGCACTGCCATGTGATGTTAGATTTGAGGAGATGGGTAAGAAAACAGTGCTGTCACAAGCTATTCACAAGCAAGTAACTGTGTAATTACAGAATTTACTGCAAGGTGTTTGTATCTGCACTTTAGTCCATTTGTTTTCTCACACTGGTCCATACATCATTCATTAGACTACCTTTATTTTTATTTTCTAAGTGTCATGTTTAATATATACAGTATAAATAGATGATTTATTATATGGGTTAGAAGCAGGTATTCTGGTTTAGCAGCTTAGCTCTGTATTCCTGTTTATATTTCTGCTGCTGTGACACCTGCATATAGGATCAATAACTTCTTTAAAACATACAATTAAAATCCAGCTTTTTTTTTTTATCAGTCTTTTATGAATTTTAATTGTTTCATCACTGCTTTTCAAATTGAAAAAAAGTGTCATTCATTCATCCACTTTAAAACAATAATAGTCTGGTAATTTCAAAAGATTATATACATATTATATCGTTTTAAAATTTGTATTAGAAAATAATGCAATGTAATACAGTCAGAAGATTAAAGTGAAAGGCGAATGGAGCAATGATGTTATTCATGTTTATTTAGTTATTAGACAAGTACATTAAATTGCAAAAAGAAGTTATTCACAACTCAGTTGTTGAAACTAATGAGCATGTCTGTATTTTTTTCTTTTTTTCTGTCACTTCTAAGCGTTTTGTTTGTTACACAAAGCGTGGAAATAATCCCCTGCTGACCCCGCGCGTGTCCATCTGTTGTTTGACTCCGGACAGAGATCAGTCGGACAGTGATTGAGGTCCGACTGACACCCGGACGGCTTGTAATCCCCCCCCAAAAAACTGATTAATTGTCCAAACGTGGCTGTGGCCTTCACTCACACTTAAAACTCCGACTCGCTTAAATTTACGCTTACATTTTTATTGCACTGATTTAGACCTTTAACTATTCTTAGAACACAAGGCAAACGTGTGGGTGAAATGTTTCAAATAAAATCCACTTGATAAATAAAATATGAAGGCTATTATTATTATTATATTGTGTTTAATAGCGGACAGGGTCGTTTTGGCAACTGAGTTTTTCGGCTGATGAACTTTTCATTCCCACACACGGTGCTTTGTCTGCTCCTCCTAATTAAAACTTAATGCGGGGTCACTCAAACACCTTCTCACGAGAGAGAGCGAGCAAGCGAGCGAGAGAAAGAGAGAAAGAGGGACATTATAAATATGTGTGTGTTTCGTGTTTTATTTCCCAGCTCTGTAATAATCCAGCCTCACAATATGGTCCTTCCTCGCCTATCGGATCACCAAAATAAAGCACGGTGTTGCTCGAAAACAAGAGTCAAACACAGGGGTAATGTTTTCATATTATTTTATTATATTATTTAAGTAGCTGTTAGTGACAGGATATTAATAATAAAATAATCTATATTTATTAAAAAATACACTTTAGACATATTAAAATAAAATATTTAATTAATTTAAAAAAAGCAGGCATTTACTGTGAAAATATACAAACATTATTTGGTGGGGAAAAAAGTGATTTATTAACAGTTTTTAAACAAAGACATCAGTATAAACATGTCAGATCATATATGGCATTACATTCACAATGTCTTAAAATAGGGTTTTGTTGTTTTTGCTTAACCGAGGCCTTGATCTTGAATAATGTGTTTCATAGTAAACCTGCTGTTTCTACTTTATTTCGATGATACACTCAGGTTTCAGTTTCGTTAAATTTTATATTCTGTTAGGACAACAGTCTGAGGAGTTTTCTTCCACGGCTTCAGAGTCCCACAGAGTGCAGAGATGCAGGTCCTGTCCCATCCTGAGGAAGAAAGCATGGAGGGAATCATTAGCATGAGAATCGAACTTGGCTCCATAAACTCTTCTGCCCTGAATGAGAGTAACGTTTCACATTTTGGGTGCAAAAAGCAAAGTGAAGGTATTCTTGCAAACAGCCTCGATTTAGGAACACGTTCCACTGACAACATAATATGAAAATGTGCTAGTTTTGTCATGAGCTAGTACGTTAAGCATTCATAATTAAAAGCTTTATTTGTAGAGCATTTTCTTGAGCTTACAAAATGCTGAGCAGTCATTAAAAACAGCAACAACATTTACAATGAAACAAATTAACCCAAAGAACAAAGGGCCACCGGGTAAAACACATAAAAAGGGTAAATAACATCCCCATATAAAAACGAGTCTGTGGGGAAACGATTAAGAATAAAATCTGAAAACGATTCTGCAAACCGAAGCAGCTCTTTGGTTATTCCAAAGGTTGATGAGTTTGTTTTGCCAATAGTGAATTTGTTGTGCGTGATTTCTTTTTTCTTTCTTTTTTAATTTATACATTAAAGATTGTAAGCAGTGTTTCAGAAAAACAAACTTCCTTTTCATGCACTGTTAAAAAAAAAGAAGAAAAAGACCCCTGTGCTCTGCATGTTGTTCTTCTCTTCCATTTGCAGGCTGTATGCATGAAGGGATCTTAAGGCTTTTATCCCTACAGGGAACCAGCCCGAACTCTTTCTCTGTCAATTTCCACCCACTCCCCAATTCAGATGAGCCCTTTCTCCCACCAACCCCACAATGAAGGATTTGTCCTCGTTCTCTTTGTCCACCTCTGATATCTTTTTTTTGACTGCTCCCTCTCTGCAGACAGCATGCAGCGTATGCAAATAGGAGCTCTTTTATTCGCGAGACCCCTCCCCTGAATGAATGCAACCTTAAATGAGGCCACACTTGCGCACGCTCACAGAGGGGGCACGGAACATGCACGTAGTACAATCAGTGGATTTGCATGCCCACTCTGACACGCAGTCACTCAAACATCAAACACCAACCATTTCAAATGAGCAGACACAGAAATATACATCGCGACAGATTATTTTATCCACAGGTTTATCCAAAGAGATCAATAACTCATGGGTTGAGGTTGGGGCCACAGAAGATGATTTTCACCGTTATTAATTAGATCACAGTCTTACATGCAAAGATTGCACAGATATTGCCTTGTAAGTACAATAGTGAGGCTTAAGCGAAACGGAAACATGCACTATGTGCATGTGTATAGTGAGTTTTCTGCTCACAAGCAATGCTTTGTTTGCTGTGTAATCTCACTATTTGACAATACGCTGGATATTCTTTGTTTTTTAGTGAAATGTTTTCTCTGCGGACTCTGCAGCACGTTTTATCTGAAGAGCTCTGTTTGCAACGTAGGATTGGTTTCCTTTCTCACAAGTGCTTTATCACAGTATTTGTATATTGGGTGACATGCACACATGCGCACGCTAACACACACAAACACACACACACAATGAGACAGAAGAAGTCTAACAGAATGTGCAGAGGAAGAGGTGGAGACTCAAAAGATTGGATGAATTATAACAGCGTCTGATGAACATAAAGCATTCTCTCACAACGAACATTCCCAAGCTGGCCCGTGCCATCTGTGAGTGTGTGTGAATGAGTTAGAGCTTGTGTGCATGTGTGTGTATCATGGGGGGGTGTTGACGTCTGCTGGACAGCTCTGACAGTTCGGCCTTTTCAGCCGTACATTACTGAGCCGACCGGCCTCTTTCCCATAGCAACACTAACAGAGGTCAAAGGCTATGTACCCCGCACCCACCAACCACCACCTCCTCCTCCTCCTCTTGTACTCCGGGGTGGTCACAGACACTCTTAACTCCCTGACCGGCTGCAGACAGAGCGGTCACAGCCATGAACTTGAACTTGAATTGATTTCTGACACAGAGTTGGGGTCGTACAGCCATTTTGCATTGGACGCTGTACTCTGCACTTTCTTTTGTCTCTTTTTGCTTTTGCCTGTATCGAACTCGCACATGGTACTACTGAATAAAATTACATTCACAAAATAAAAAGAGGTCACTCCAAGGATTCAATGTAATTCTCCTCAACCCAGAACCTCATCTACTGATATGATTACAAAGGGCCACTGTATTAAAGGCTCAGTCACCTAATTCTCCCCTGCTTTCATTGGAGCACACAGGACCCCTACTCAGGGATGCCACGGCTAACAGACGTAATCTGCAAAGCCTTGGATGTAGAAACTTCTCTCCATCTTGCTCTAAGATACTTAGCATTGGGCTTTGTGCAAGATTAGTCTCTGCCAAAGTTGCATTAAAGAGTCCCAATGAGCCTTGCTTGACCCACATTGGACCTCATCCAAGACTATGGGCGGCCCATGAGCTGTGCTTTATACACCACAGCAGAGCCGTTAAAACATTAATACTGTCCACACATAGTGAAGAGGTAACCCAGGAGCTATACGGTATTAACATTTTATCGCTACTATGGCTACGGCCCTGAACTCACACAGAATAGGAAGTGAGCACCGGCTACTGTCACTTCATCATGTCATACATTATAATTTCCCTGCACTGAAAATCCCACATAGGAAAAGCAATACATAGTTAATAATGAATAACAGAAGGAGGAAAGGAAGGAAAGGTAATCATCTCTATTCTGCCGTTTTCTTGAGGGGAAATACATTTTTCTGTCAAATTTAAAGTTATGTACAAGTAGAAGGAATGAAAGAATGAATATTTAAGTAACTACAGTGTGCCGAGGAAGATTCGAGGACCTTTATATCCTAAATCCTCCCGACACCGTGTCAGAGCTGCTGACCTCACTCTTCAGCTGCTCTCATTTCAGACCATCTTGATTGAAAACTCTTTGTTTCCGAGACGATTAAAGCCACGCGAGTCTTAAGCGGTTTCACTATCTAAATCAACATTTGCATTTTTTTCCCCCCATCGCTTATTTTTTGCTCATTTGCAATCAACTCATGCTATCCCCCCCCCCTCCACACCACATTGCGTTTAGTAAGAAATACAGCTCTTATTAACCATTAGACAAAGAAATATTCTGTGTGCATTTGTACATGCTGCTCATTTTTAACACCCTTCAAGTACTAGTAAAAGCTCTTTACATCTACAGCACTTCTGGTATTAAGCGCAAATACATCTTCCTGACTTATTTGCTTCAGTCACCCCCTCTATTTGACCACGCTGTCTGTGCCGACTGCTGCGGCTATCACATACAAATTGATAGCCCTCCTTACTCTTTTCAAGCACACACACACACACGCACGCTCTTCCATCTTCGATGCCCAGCTCCTCGCAGCTGCAGATGGCTTTAATGTGGCACTGCACAGGCTAGCACAAGCTAACTTCCTCAGCAAATGCAGATGGTGGCTCAAACATGGCTGCCCATGTGCTACACCTGCCGCCTCCTTTTCATGCACGCATATACATTTAGCTCCAGTGTCTTTAACCTTCTCTTGATAACCCAATCTTTACCTTTGTTTTTTTTTGTTTTTTCTTTTTTTAAAAACCCAATTTCATCATCATTCCCCTCCTCGCTCCTCTGTTTCCCCTAATGTGTCATGGAGACGTAGCGTTAAGCAAGCTATAATGTCTCCAAAACGATTTTTTTTTCCCCACAGTGCTTCCTCTCTTCTGTCAAACCTGCCTGAAGCAATATGCTGTATATCACAGATGAGCAGCACAAATGCAATTGCAAAGACAGCTCTGAGTCTTTTATATGAATAAAGAGAGGGAATAATCTTTTGACGTGTGGGCTGCACATGCCTTACACATCTTGCGGAGGCGCACGTACAGTATGAGGCTCATTAATAATCATTATCCGCGGGTTACATCATTCAGCTTTCGAGAGCACACCCATCGCCTTAGCTGAGTCATTCGCCGTGATATGTTGTGCCACCAATTGTCTTGTATGATTTCTTTTTTCTTTCTTTTTACAATCTGAGAGCAGCGTGACTTTGGAGACGGTGTTTGCATTAACGCTCATCCAGATAGGAAACTGAGATAAGATAAAGGAGTGCAAGGCAGAGGAAGTGACACACTGTGAGGGTTTAAATCTTTAATCAAATCAAATTCTTAATGTATAAAAATTAATAAATATGAAAATGAATTGTTGCCTCCAATATGATCTAAAGACAGGCTATGGTTTTACATGTGACAGCGTATAGGCCTCATGCTTGGGAAATCCCTCTAATTTAGCACAAAATACAGCATCTCCATGTCTTTCAGACATGGAGAGGAGGCTGAATAGACTAATGAACAGTCAGGTGGCACTCCAGGGCCTGAACTACACCCCCACCCCCCCATCACACACATATCAAACCCACATACACTTGCACACACATTAAAACTCAGTGGCTCGTCCGACCCCGGTGATCTGCACGACAGTCTAATGTCTCAGGCATCTGCTCATGTCTAGTCTGGAGGGTCTTTCCCACCCTGCCCCCCAGCCCAGGTCCACCGCACCACCAGTTCCCACAATAGTGGGAAAGCAGGCTTTTTGAGGGGGAATGGGTAGGGAGTGGGGGGGGAATGGCAGCAGCTATTGAGGTGGGGTGGGGTGAGAAAGAACGGGGTTGAATGATAATGTGAAAACGCACGGTGCTGTTCATTAACACACGAGCACTGCAGCTGCACATGTTGGCCCTGCACACACACGCTCACGTGTCTCTTTTTCTGCTCCAGGTCGCTGCTGGAGTCGCCGGGGGTACAGGGCAGCTCTACGCCACGATGAGGACGCTTTTCCGGGCGTGCGCGTGCAGGGTTACGGGCTTGGAGCTGCTGACGATTTGGATTGCTCTGCACTTACGCTGATATTTAGCAGTGTCATTTTGCCCTTGCCAGATTTTGGAAGACGTTTTTAGCCTTCCTGTTAACTAAAGTTTCTAATCACACGCAAGCACCGAAGCAGCACAATTACACCAGAAAGAGCTGTAATCAGTATTAAACGCCGAGCGCTAACGCTTAAATTTATATATGACCTCTTCAATCAGCGTTAACGGTTATAATAAGGTATGTTCACTGCCCCATTTCTTATTTCTCAAAACGTACATGCAAGCGCAGTGTCTGCACTGCAACATGAATGATAACATATCAGTATTACACACAAGGAACTGCTTCGTGAAGCCGAATATTTTCAGACTGTAAATTTAATTGTTAAACTAATGCTTTTACTGTTAAAGACAGTCGTGTGATCCCCCACAGGAGAAATATCAGGATCCCTGCTTGTCTCCTCCTCAGATTTTCGCCACACTAAGACGCTTAAAGATACTGTGCTAAATATCACGATGCAAATTTCCTAACAAAAGCCGTTTTGCATGAATTAATCTCCGAGGTTTGTCAGGTGGAAACGCGCCGTACACCACTGCCTGGTGTGCATCAGGGAGTAAAGAAGCACCATGACAGGAGACGATGGCAGGTTTCCTTCAACCAGTGCCAGCTCATTAATTTTGTTTGCTACCCAGCAACCCCCCCCCCACCCCTCCCTTCCACCATCAACTACCACCACCCTTCTTCGCCCACCACCCTCACATCACCCCTTAACTGCTAATTAGCAGGAGCTGAAGAAAGCAGAAAAGGGAGAGGCCATGTGTGACTGGGGAGGAAATGGGAAACTCTTCTTTCCCCTCATCCCTCATCCTTCGTCCTGTTCCCTTCCCCCATCTCTCTCACACACACAGACACAGTCACACTTCCCACCTCCTGGCCACCATCACCACCACCACCATTACCACTGGTACCCAACAGAAAGCTATGATGCAGCTCACCTCGTGTGCCAGCCCAGCCATTTTAGGTGTCACGGCAAACATCTCCCAAGATGGCTCCTCTGTGCAAGCCCTTACTCCGGCAGGGTCTTTGTCCCCCTCCTGGCACAGGCCAAGCGCCCACATTGGCAGTGCAGATGGCATCGGGGGCTCTCGGGCAAAAAAAGGGGTGAAGGTGGGAGAGGGGAGGTCCTTTCTTTTTATTCTCTTCTAATGGTGGATCCTTTCAGGAATCCCACAGCTTTCAGTGTTATTCAGAAGCCTGCAATACGAGCAGAAAAACAGAAAAGAGAGGAGTAAAATATGAAAAGTGTTTTACACATTTTAAGGTATCACTATAGCTAAACACGGCCTACTGTACATACTGTAAACAAGCATAAATCAGTCAACTATGGAAACTTTAAAAGCTTTCAGCAGCTGTGCTTCTTCATAGCCCAGTCCCATCTCTTGTCATGCTTGTGTGTTTTTGTATGTTTTTGCTATAAAGCCACCAAGAGAATCCTTCATATTATACAAAGTACAAAGGTTAAATCAAGAATTCCTTGGACCATCCCATATATAAAGCCTCAAGTGTTTTTATTCCCTTTCACTAAGGAGGCACGTCGTGTTCACACGCTACCTATAACAGGGAAAGCTCTGGAAAAGACTCGGACCACGGCCTTTTCACATATCCAATATCTCGTTGTGAAACGAAGCAATTAGCCGCATTTGACCGCAAGCGCTACAGCAATAGGTAGTTAACAGAATGAATGAAAACTCATCTCACTTTGGTGCTCTTTAGGCTTTAGAGGCATTCTCAGGGTTGAGCGTATGCACCGAACAGCGCTGAAGTACCAAGTTGAAAAGTTCAGCTCCTGTCTACAGGATGGCCCTGGCCTTCTCATTGAGGCGAGACACAATGCATCCCAAAGGCTCTGAGATTTGCTACAGCTTTAAATACAGACACCAAGTGTTTTTATTAGCAGGGTGCTACACCACTCAACGGCATTATTAGCAGTCCTGCTGGAACAAAGCATCCGCTTCCCCTTTCTTTCTCCTGAATGAAGTTCGAATCGGAACTGCGCGTTGTGTTTAAAATAAATGGCAAATACTCTTCAGCGAAGGAAAAAAGTAAATGAATGACAAAGTAGAGGGTAAATTGTAAAAGATCACAACCCACTCACTATAGGCTTACAGGGGAACATGCCAGTGTATCCTGAAGCAGGTACTTTAAGAGGAAGTTGGAGGTTCTCAAGAATGAAAATAATAATAATAAGTGTGGTTTAATAAGTGCAATTAATAATAAGTAAAGTTATTTGACTCTATGCTGTGATAATGTGATGTGTTTTTACAGAAAGAGGTAAGAAGAGCACAAATGAATGATGGCTGAATTCCATTTAGCTTTAGTTTCAGGGTCCTGGTAGTATGACCTGTTTGCCTGTTCACCTTCCCTTCTTATTAGACTGGATTTTTAAAATACTGTTAATTATTTTTTTGGCAATAAAGTTTTTCTCACATGATGCTTTACTGGCATCAGTGGACCAATGCCTGCGAATGGTGAAATTTTGGGTCTTTGAGTCTACTGCTCCCCATCCAGCCACTGGGTGACCTGCTTTACATTCAACACCATGTTGCAAAGGACCTGAGTAGACAACCCTGAAACAGGCTCAAATCCTAAAGCTCATATGAACCCTCAGGTTACACCGAGGGGCATAAGTTTAAAGGTAAAAGATGCCTGGGGGCAGAGTCCTGATTGAGATGTTAGATCATTTTATTTGCACTTGTGGCTGTTTTTATATAGAAAAATTATATATTATATATATATAAAATTAAAATATAAATTAAAAGTAGTATTGTTAGAAAATTGTTTTTCTACTCTTCTACCATAAAATAAAGGCTGTATGAAACTGACATATCCTACAATGGAAGGCCCACAAATGCACTGGTTATAGGTGAGAGAAACTCCTTATGAATTTAAATTCAGCACTAAAATCTTACTTTACACACTTCTAGTAAAACATTTTGTTGCCTTTCTAATTCACGAATATTAACAGCAGCCTCAAAGCAGAACGTTTTCTTACCTGTTGGAGGTGAACTTCAAAATCCAACTTGGTGACTCTAAAGCCGGAGCGCCCTTTTCTTTCGGGTACGCACACACGGCTACGGAAGCCATTTCTACTTTCGGTTATCTAGCTTTATGACAGGTATTTAACACTCATACAGCTAGATAACCAAAGACAAAAACAGACCCCCTCTCTCACACTCTCTGATGCTGTAGCCCGACATGATGCTGGCGTGATATCTAGAAGGAGGTGAAGCTGCATTAGTAGGCCCGTAATATTCAAAAATACACTCCCAGATCATTTCTGCATCTTTATATTAAAATAAAAAAAAGGGAGCAAAAGCTATCGTCTCTACATGGAGTAAAAGATGCATGAAACGTAGATATGCACTGTCTTTATGCTGACATATGTTGGTGGTTTAAGAAGCCGACACACATTTCTTGTCCTGCCGTGATAAGGTGTCTGTTTGAAGGCCTGCTGAATACAGAGATCAGCCTGACCTAATTGTACTCTACATGTGTGCAATTGTCATGCATCTAAAATGTAAAATAATAATAACAAATAAATAAATATTAACTCATTAGAAAAATCAAATCAGGCGTTTTGTACACACAACAGGCTATAACGCTTACATTAGCATATCTTGCAGGTAACACCCCTGTATTGCAGCTACACAAATCACAATATTTAGCATACAAATTATCATACTTTTTAACTTCAAAATTTCTAGTGTAAAGCCGTGCAGGAGCTGTTTGAAATATTACTTTAAGCATTTAGTTGGATTTTTAAAAAAAGAAAAAGAAAAAATCAACAGTGCTGAAAGATACTTCGATAATAACCTACAGTTATTTAGTTCAAATAGGACAGACCTGTATTCTGCACAACACAACATCTTAACAATAATAACAAAAACAATTTAAGGCGAGATAAAGAGTATCACTATATGACTTGTAACAAACGACTGCCATGGATAATTATTATTATAATTATCCATGGTCAAAACTTGGCATGTCGTTGTAATAAGATTAGGACTGAATATATATATATATATATATATATATATATATATATATATATATATATATATATATATATATATATATATATATATATATATATATATATATAGTCCTAAAAGCATGACCGTGATCCTGACACCGCGCTTATGCAGAGGACTAAAATGATGCTAGTTCAAGATCAAAAGCTGACTCTCGTAAAATGAAATTAATAAATAAAAACCTTCTCAATCTAAATTGAGCTGGGGTTTGGTTGGAGGGGGTGGGTAAGATGTTTTAATTTGCTCTCGGCTCGTTAGGGCTCCTGAGGGCAAGGGCAGCCTACTTTTAATGAGAGTTGCGATTGGCCTACTTCTTCTAAAACTACACACATCACAAGGATTATCCGCATAAACTAACGCATGAAACCAATTTGTTCCTTATCATAACAACAGGCAGAGGAGTGTAGCAGCCTATATTATTCTGGTAATTTAGAGAATAAGATTTTTCTTTTCTGTTTAAAGATCATAGCCTGCACCTGCTTTCGCAGAAACAGAATGAAACGGGAGGGCGTTTCTGGTGGTTAAATTACATATTTCTTCCCCGTGGATATTAACCAGCAGGTATACTAAGCAGAGATTGCCAGTGTCCCTAAATCCTCTGCGTAAGCCACATGGACATGACATTTGGAGAGATTCAGAGCCTGAAAAAAAAAAAAAGATGTGATGCTCTGCGTGCAAATCTCCCCTGTTTCCACCTCAATTTCTTACCTGCTTCACAAGCAAAGCGAACTCTGGAGGCAAATGTCCCCAACTTTAGCTCGCTGAATTTTCCAGACTCATTTTTCTGCATTCACGTCGGGCCCTCGGTGAGAATCAGCGCCGCCGCTCACGGACGAGTCCGCTTTCATCCTCGGTGCGCCAGCTTCTGCCTCTCCTCCAGCCTGCGCGCTTCCTCTACCGTCTGATTACTCGCTCCCGCAGTGACGTCATGCCAGGACCAGGGAGGCTTCCTGACCAATCACGGCGGCCGTTGGCACCAAAGAGGGTCCGATATCAGGAAGACGTCTCACTGCTGGCTCTTTCATAACTCCATTTACCCCCCCCCCCCCCCTTATTTTCTTCTCTACTACCAACTAGAGCAGTCGTAGTAGTAAAACTACACTAAAAGGCACAGATGGATAAAATTATATCACTTCCAGATCTGTTTAGTATTTAGCTTATGGAGTCATGACATTTTTTCAAAGACTCAAAGGACTTCTTATTCACGCTGTTTCCAAAAATTTGGTGTTGGCCAATTTCTGTCCCTGTTCCTCTGCAATGGGAAGACTTGGAAACAAGAAAAAATAAAATAAAAAGAACATGTCTTGCAAACCTTTTAAAAACATTTCTTTATTCTTAAACCAAGATCACGTCAGTATTATATCTCTTAAATATGCTGTTATATTAGAGTACCGCGCTCAAAGTATATACGTATATATGAACACATTTTCATTTTCAGAGTTATGGCCCTAACATTAACGTTATATATATGGTTAAAAATCATTTTAAACAAGTCACACTTTGCAGCTTGCAAAGTCATAAAGCAACTATGGTGACCGCATGCAGCCACATTGTTTGCTTTGATTTTTTCCACTTCAGAAATGAAGCTTTTTGTAAATGCAAACCAAAAATTGCGCCTTTTGCAAAGCGTCTTTGGAGGGCTGGAATAAGGGGTTAGCTTTCTTGGTCCAATAAAGGATCTTTGATGGTTTGTGTGGGAAGTGTGGGAAATCAGCATCAGGGGCCATGGCCAAAAGCAGAACGAACAGTTCACGGTTAAAAATATTTTTTGTTTACTTCTTTAAAACTAAACTACACCATAAATAATACACAAATTGAATGTGCTTTAGTTGTGTTTACAGCAAATAATGTCAACTCAACCTCTCTTAATAATTGATTTCACTCTAACTCCCTCTGCACTTCAGTTTCATTCCAGATTTTACGGTCATTTATTTTTCAAAATACTTTTTTGACCTATGCAAAGACCAAGCACACTTAGCCTAAAAAAAAAGACAGTCTATTAAAACCTGCTGATAATGGACAGTGTAAATTATGTATATATGCATTAAATATTTATTAATAATGCAAAAATCCAATAGGTTATGTGTGAAAAACATTAATAAAAAAGTTTGATTTGGTTCACCCTGATGCGCCTCGGC
Organism: Neolamprologus multifasciatus; assembly: GCF_963576455.1. Classification (NCBI taxonomy): domain Eukaryota; kingdom Metazoa; phylum Chordata; class Actinopteri; order Cichliformes; family Cichlidae; genus Neolamprologus; species Neolamprologus multifasciatus. The sequence goes on along the minus strand of NC_140445.1, from coordinate 60,035,511 downwards.
CTACCTTGTGACAGTCTTTGAGGTGTGGTGTTAAATCATGAGCAATAACTGTAATATAGATTTATCTTTTATTAAGCATAGCAACACCAATCCACAGACAACATGTGCAATAAACAGTTCACAGCATTAAACGGAGCTCAACACAGCACACAAAGCCATTTGGGAACATGCGGTCTGTGGAAAGTGGAAATCTTGGGGAAGAGGCAGCTTATAAGTGTGTGTGTGTGGGGGGGGAGGGGGGGGACCATTATAATATTCCAAAGATGATATCTGGCTGAAAGACAGAAAAAAAATAGACGCACTTCATAAAATTAATGTGAAATGACATGTTAACAGAACAACAGCAGATGCTACATGATGCAGCCAGTCACTCACACGCTGGGGGAGCTGCTGTCCCGTGGAATAGCGGTTGTCTGGAGGATGGCCATCCTGCCCGCCTGCCTTGCAGCGTAGGTAGCCATAAAGGTTTGCTGCTTGGAGGGAAATGCTAGCTACCACCACAGACTGAGGAAGGCAGACAGACGAGTCTGAGAGAGACAATATGCAATCTAGCACATATGCAGAAAAGCAAGCAAAGGGAGTCTCACCAGCCATTTAATCTTCAGAGAGAAGAGAGAGGTGAAGAAGAAGAAAGTCCAGATGAGAGGACAGATGATAAGGCCCAGCCAGAATATCCTTTCCTCTGCTTCGGTTCCAGTGTTACTATTCCGGGACTTATACACATAGATAACAAAGCAAACACTATAGGGTTAACACGTCAAAATCGCTAATTTTTATTGCTCAAAATGCACAAAACACCCTCTTACTTTTTTGGCCTCAAATACCCAGAGGCTCTTTCCATCCTCGTCAATCTGATTCCACCAGCGCAGCCCCACCAGCAGACGGCCGGTCACATTCTGAAAACAAGCGTGAGCAATTAAATTTTGCAAAGTTAAAGCAAGCCACAGAAAAGTAACTAGATCACACAAACTGTTTGATGTCTTACCTTCACAGACCAAAAGTCAAACGACAGCAGAGCTATGATCAGGACAAAACAGGACGCAAAGCTCTTGCTGATCCACTCACACAGCAGATAGACAACGATGGCAACCACTCGGAAGAACAGGTGGAAAAAGGAGGCCACGGGGTGTCTAAAATTGTAGGGATTGGAAACGAGAAGCCTGATGTGACAGCAGGTAGCTTTCAAACAGATACAGGTGAGCTTGTATGGAAACATAAAATGATAGTGTGCATGCAAAATGAGTTAACCTGCAGGATATGTTTTATTCTGTGAATAGAAGTTCATAAAGACGTGAACTCAAACCTTCACAGTCAACTGTCACTCGAGAGTACTTGTGAATAGAAGGTCTGTAAACGTTATTCCACCTCCAGTTTCAATTTAGTATTTATTTGCTTTGACCTTTGTGATCTCCAGTTAATGTTTCCAGTAGTTTTTCTGACACCACTTGTTTGTGTAGATTTAGCCTTTTCAACCTTCACAAAAAACTTCCAGTACTAGTGATTTCTATGACTTCAGAGCTGTTTTCTTTAAATCAAGCAAAGAGATTCAGATCCATAACTGAGGTATCCACTGATGATCCCTCAGGATGAAATGGATGTTTGCTTTGGAAGCGTCATTTTAGGTACTTAGACAGCCCATGAATCCAGTTACATGATCACCTTTATCGGGTGGGAAGGTGTTCCTCTGGTCATTTAGGCGTTCTTCTACCACTTACTGCTGATCTAAAATTTTAGACTGTTCCACGTTAGTTTTATGGCATCGTAAAAAGCGCACTCCACATGCTTATCCACATTTTTTTGCCATATTCATGTCCACTTGTAATGTGCTCAATGAGCTGAGTGTTAAAGAGTCCAGATATGAGTTCTGTTATAGTCTGAACTGATACTTTTACGCCTGGTACTCTAACAGTTAGTGATTTATATTTAAACTAAAGCTCTATCAGCTACACAGCCCCCAAAGTACAACTGCATACAGAAAATATCTGCTTTCATTACATGCTGGGTGGGATTAAAAACAGGTGTTGACTATGTTTCCACCCTCTGAAATCCTGAAATTAGAGTTTGCCAAATGAGAAGACCAGGGGCACCTCCAGAATTGTTTCATGGGGTAGCCATAATAAAAATATTGGGGTGGCACACCAAAAAAAGAATTTCCAGTTTTACTACGCTGTTTTCAAATAGGTTACCTGAAAATTATGGCAAAAAAAAAGAGACAATAGAAGAAGAAAATAATTAGTTAGCCTAGTTAATTTCCTGATTTTAGAGTTGATACACCTGAAAATGGGTACCATGTAAGAGTGTCAACTGTTTCCTGTCTCTATGTTGGCCCTGAGATGTACCAGTGATCTTTCCATCTGTTCAGGGATTTGCACAAGCTTTTTTTTTTTTTTTTTTTGCTCAAAAAACCTAATAATGCAAAGCTGAAAAGACGATATGGAAGATAAAACAGCTGCTGTGTTGATATTTCCTGCAGTGCACCTTATGACTGCGCTTCTCCGCGCCCTCTCCTGCTCGTCAGCTGCAAAGTCCAGCTCGACATCCTCAGTTGCATCCGCCATCGTCTGCTAAAAATCAACAACAGCTAAAAACTGTTTAAATCACCCGAGGGTTTGTAATACAATCTCGACAAGGACAATAATCAAAAAAGATCTCCACTGGCACCGTGATCTTAGATATGTACAAATCAAAATCTACCAAGCAGATACCAGTTTTGCATCGCTGTATTTGAACGCTGAAACGAGCCAGGTGTTGCAGTGAAATAAGACCGACAGCGACACTGGCTACTTTTTAAATCCACATCAGGAAACTGGGCTTAAAATTACGGTGGCCCCTAGAGACAAAGCACGTACAAACTCCAAAACACTTGCAAACTCCAAAACACTTGCAAACTCCAAAACACATGCAAACTCCAAAACACTTGCAAACTCCAAAACACATGCAAACTCCAAAACACATGCAAACTCCAAAACACTTGCAAACTCCAAAACACATGCAAACTCCAAAACACATGCAAACTCCAAAACACTTGCAAACTCCAAAACACTTGCAAACTCCAAAACACTTGCAAACTCCAAAACACATGCAAACTCCAAAACACATGCAAACTCCAAAACACTTGTAAACCCCAAAGCACATGCAAATTCCAAAACACAACGGAAGTGCTCCAGGACGCTAGGGGCAGTGTTGAGCTTTTGTTACCTAGTAACTACACAAGCCAGGATGTACCAATGACCGGATTTGGGGTCTGCAGCCTTAAAGTCCGCATTTTAAGGCCGATTACGTCACAGCGACACGACGAAGGCTGTCCCAATTCAAAGGCTGCTCGAAATGCGGCCCTCAAATGCGTCCTTAATTTCCCTGAATTTTAAGAATGGGTCGCTGTAGCCTTCATGGCCCAACATATCCCAGATTTCATAGCTCGCCTGTGGTGTGGATAATTTTGCCGAAAAAAACGGCTGAAGCGGAGCCGCCAAGAGTAAACTTTCAGAAGTAAGTACTGAATATTATGTCACTTATTTATGCGCAAATGTTTTTTATAATGAAGAACATTAAAACATTACTGTTGGCCACATGTCGGGAAAGTTATGTGACATTAGCGATGTTTGTACTAACTTGTTTTAAAGCCTTTACTCCAAAATATACGCCGTTCAATAGTTGACTTTAATCTTACAGAGAATGTGATGATTTTATGGATAATTAAAGTCAGTCATATATCCACAAACACAACAGGCTGAAAGTCAGTGATGCTGCTCGGTTTGCAGTCCTGAATATCACGGCACAAGCAGGATTCACTGCACTGTTAATGTTAGCTATGTTATATTGCTGCCACTGTTCGGTGGTGTAGAGCCAAACGGACTTTAACGTGTGTTTGAACGAGCTGACAGTTCACTCGTTAAGCTGAAAGAAAGGTGCTTTAATCACAGGAGTCACACACGTGTCCACTGTACCATCTGGGAACTCTTCTTGTTTCGTAATAACACAGTCCTCCTTCTTTTGTGCTGTTTTGTAGCAGTGTATACACCTGAGGCTGTCACCTGTCTGTCTGTCCTGCACTCTCTCTCTTTTTCTTTCTCTCTGATTGTGTAATAAAAGTATGAACATGTATTTATAAGTTACATTTGTGTTTGAATCCTGCAGCTTATCACGCATTTGATTTCCATGTGTGACAACTGCAAGTGTCCAGAGTGAGGACAGACTGAGGGACTCACTGCTGCACATCATCTGTGAGGCTTTGCATCCCTGATGATCCACCAGGACTCAGCAGTGTGTGAGGAAGAGGAGGAGGAAGAGCCAGCAGCAGCTGACAGATGGAGAGAATAGACAGACTGTTCCCTGTTTGTGAAGGACTGCTAGGAAAGTTTAACATAACTAATTGTCTGTCCTGAATCAGTCTTATTAGGTAATGTTCAAATAATTTTATCATTCCAGTGTTTGCAGTGTGGGAGAAAGTACTCAGGGCCTTCAAGTTACACACTATGAAAGGAAGAAACAAGTTTAATATTCAGAAACCTAAAGTATGTATCAGCAGCTGAATGGACCTAAAAATAAATGTTTGTTTCAGTTCTATGAAGCTTTGAGTATTTTGGATTAGTAGCAGTGCTGTGTTTGTTGCATCATATTGCTGTAATTGTTTATATGCTTTATATATTCTGAGGTAAGTTGATCTATAGTGTTACATCATATTCTATAATGATGCTATGTGTTTGTATACTTTCTGCCCAGTTTGACCCATTTAGCAGAAGTCAGCCTGTTTAAGGCTCTGATATCTATTCTGTATGACTTAAAGCAGTTATGACATGGTCTGATTTTCTCACCCAATAAAGGAATATTCAATATATCAGTCTACTCTTCATTTTATCAGAAACAGTTATCACAGCTCATATAATTTCTTTTTACACACGTATGTAAGCAATGAGCCAAATTTAGTAATGCCAACATACTGAAGGAACAACATTTCTCTCTTATATATGATACACCTATATATGCACTGTCAAAGATACTTGTCTTTGAGTGAAGATTTAAGGTGATAAGACCTATAAATAACTGCAACTTGAATCTACTGTGGCTCAGTATTTGACACAGAGTTCATGTTCACTGCTGTAATAGCTAATAATGATTAATATAATAACTATAATATTGGCCATATTATATTTACATTACCAAAGTGATATGACTTTAGTCTCATGAACAACATTAGCTAATTGTTATTTACTAACTAATCTTAAATGACTGTTCAGTACAGAAATGAAGCCCAAAAATCATGTTTTACTGTCCTGTGGTCTCAACCTCAGATACTTATCAAATCACACAAAGCTCTTGTAGAAACAAACAAACAAATGAACAAAATATGTTTTCCTTCATTTCTGTCAAACAAAATTGTATGACACGTTACCAGCGGTTATTATCATGGTTGCTAGGCAACCTGGGAAGCGCGACAGAGACTAGACCGTCCCATACAGACAAACTTGCCGTTTATTTTGCAAATCGAGCTCAACACTGCCCCTAGCGTCCTGGAGCACTTCCGTTGTGTTTTGGAATTTGCATGTGCTTTGGGGTTTGCATGTGTTTTGGAGTTTGCAAGTGTTTTGGAGTTTGCATGTGTTTTGGAGTTTGCATGTGTTTTGGAGTTTGCAAGTGTTTTGGCATTTGCATGTGTTTTGGAGTTTGCAAGTGTTTTGGAGTTTGCAAGTGTTTTGGAGTTTGCATGTGTTTTGGAGTTTGCAAGTGTTTTGGAGTTTGTACGTGCTTTGTCTCTAGGGGCCACCGTATAAAATAGCTTTGATTCTTCACATTCCTTACATATTGTCTGCGGCAACGCGTTTTGTGTTTTTCCGATACATTTTGACAACTACGCTACACTTCAGTTAAAAGAGCAATTCCGAATGAATAAAAGTAGACGACCGCGGCAGGACTCGAACCTGCAATCTTCTGATCCGAAGTCAGACGCCTTATCCATTAGGCCACGCGGCCCACATTGCGATCACATTATTAGTATTTTGCAGTTTTAACATTTTCTTCACAGTCCCTGTGGTATTCGTGTATAGCACTTTTTTAAAAATGAATATTCTAGCGCTATCCATGCTACGTAATCGAATCACTGTCCGCTGTGTTCATTCAATCAGTTCTTTCTGAAATACCACTGCTAGAAAAGAAAGTCATCCAGCCCGCACGGTGGCGCTAACGATTTGTTTGGCTTTAGGCATACAACCCCACGAGAAGGAATGCTAAGGTAGCTACAATTTATTCTGTAATGATTTCAAAAATATCTTTTCGGATACATAACAGATCGGATAAAACTGATCAGCTGGGTTGTTTTGGAATAAAACATAGTTAGATTAATAACTGCCTTTTGCTAAGTTACTGAAACGTTAGCGTAGCGTCATGTGTGCGTCAAGTAAACATGCGTTGAAGTGTCGGTAGTGCAACAGCTACAATAATATGAAAAGGTGAGGCAACCAGCTTTCTACGTTTATAATTCGGTGGGTAAAATGATAGAATTAGCTACGTAGTTCACGTTTCATCTGTGTCTAGCAGCATTATTGCAAAAGTTTAGTTAATTTATACACATTTTAGTAACACCTGAGTGAAATATCAAAGTGCAAGCAAGTTATAATAGAGGCTCACAAAACCACAGAGAAGGCTGTAAGACACTCAGCAGTAGGAAAGTACACATTTAATCGTGTGTAGAGGCTCTGTGGTGCCTAGATAAAGCTGCATTAAGTCTCAGTTTGCCTCCGTCACGCTGTCTTATCACGACTGATCAGTGTCATGTCAATTAAGTTTTGAATCAATGTCTTCCAGCTCGAGTGAGAAGTCCACATGAGGTGATGCTGCATGTGTTACGCTGTCCTCTGAAGAGGACTCGTATCTCTTTACAATGGATGAGTCTACGTGGCTTCTGCTCCACCAAGCCTCACATACTTCAGGGCGAGGACTCCACACAAACCCGCCTGAACCCCCTTAACATCCAGATGCTGTCAAAAGGTCTTCACGAGCAGATCTTTCGAGGGCTGGAGCCAGAATACAGAGAGGAGGCTGTACAGCGCAGCATAGGGCACTTACAGAAACACCAGCTGTGGGGAAAGGACACCTCACTGTTGCCCGATGTCGACCTGAAACTCCCCAAAATGTATGGCAATGACATTGACGAGCACTTTTGTCACCTGGCCCAGACACAGAGCCTTCCCTACCTTGAGGCTGCCACCAAGCTGAAACTGGCAGAGCTACCACCCATGCCTCAGGAATGGAGCTGGGAGGTCGGCTGGACACGCTATGGGCCCACTGGGGAGAGTCAGAAAGTAGATTTTCCAGATGAGTCAGCTCTCGTGTTTGATGTGGAGGTGTGCACAACGGAGGGACAGTGTCCCACTCTGGCTGTTGCTGTTTCTCCAACCAACTGGTAAGAAATGAGCCAAAATGGGACCGGGTTGTATAGAACAATCCGTTCATTTGCTTTATTCTTATGTTGTTGTAGTTGTTTCATACTTAAAACATTCAACAATTGCTAACAATAAAAAGTTTGAAAGATAACTGGTACGTGCCTCAGTGATCTCTGTGTCCTATTTTTCTAGGTACTCGTGGTGCAGTAAGCGTCTGATTGAAGAGCGATACTCCTGGTCAAACCACCTGACCCTTGCTGATCTCATTCCGCTAGAGACACCTTTCAACTCTGCTCGCCCTCCAGAGGGTAAATGGAAGGAGAGACTGATTGTGGGCCATAATGTCAGCTTTGACCGGGCTCACATTAAGGAGCAGTACCTATTAAAGGTTTACATCCTATTCCTCACATGTCGCTTTTACTCCTCACTTTATAAAATCCTCTTTTTGTATGAATCACTATAATGCCCAGTAGCTTTTGTATGCTTGTATTCGCTTCCATATAAGGGTTCAAAGGTGCGCTTCATGGACACCATGAGCCTTCACATGGCCATTTCAGGGCTAACCGGCTTCCAGCGCACACTGTGGATGGCCAGTAAGCTGGGTAAAAAGAGGGGTCTTCAGGAGGTCAAGGAACACATTAAGAAAGCTGGGAAGAAACACGAGGGCCCAATGGTTTGTGTCCTTTTCTACTACAGTTCACCTACGTAATATTTTGAGGCTATCATTTGGTATTTGGAAGGCTCTTGGCATAAGTGTGACATGATGTTGTGTGCACAGATCGGCTCCTGGGACTGGGTGAATATTAGCAGCATTAACAACCTGGCTGATGTCCATGCTCTGTATGTGGGAGGACCGCCACTGCAGAAAGAAGCCAGAGAGACCTTTGTGAAGGGGAGCATGACGGATGTCAGGAACAATTTCCAGGTCAGATTTGTGGCAAAATGTGTGTCTGATTAATGTGAACCATTTGTTAGATCTTGCATTTGGCCTGAATGGACACTTAGGCAAAATAAATGTGATTTTGCTGACACCTACAGGAGTTAATGCAATACTGCGCCCTTGACGTTAAGGCCACACATGAGGTCTTCACAGAACAGCTGCCCCTCTTCATGGAGAGGTCAGCAAATCCCAACCCAAAGCTATTTTATAGTCATCTTCTGTGTACAAATGTACGCAACACAGCATTGTATAATTGTGTTGTCTCTGCTGTGTTTTTATAAGGTGCCCTCATCCAGTGACGCTTGCAGGGATGCTGGAGATGGGTGTGAGCTACCTTCCCGTCAATCAAAACTGGGGGCGATACCTGGAAGATTCTCAAGATGTTTATGAAGAGCTTCAGAGAGAGATGAAGAAGTCTCTGATGATTCTAGCGGATGATGCGTGTCAGCTTCTGGAGAATGACAGGTGAGACCAGCACTGATTTATGTCAAGCTTTGAAGGTTCTTTTAAAAGCATTTACACCACATAAGGTTTGTGTGTTTATACTAAGATACAAAGAAGACCCCTGGCTTTGGGATCTTGATTGGGACGTGCAGGAGTTCAAGCAGAAGAAAGTTGCAGCCAGCAAGAAGAAAGGCTCCAAAAAAGCAGATAACAAACAAATCGCCACTCCTCTTCCAGACTGGGAGGAAGGTCTGAGCTCAGACGCTAATTCAGAATATTTGTGTAATTGGTATGATATATCTACAGTGCACACAGACTATTAATAAAGTAACAGAGATAATTCAGTTTTGTTATATTAGACCCAGGTCCACCATCTGAAGAAGAGATGGAAGGCCCTCGCCCCAGCCGGCTAGCTGTTGAGAATCTAAAAGAAACAGTGAATCGACTTCCAAAGAGAAGGCAGCATCTACCTGCACATCCAGGGTAAGATCGCTCTCGCACTCCACGGAGCCATTTCCAGTTCTGTTTCCCACTGGTGGTGTAAGTCACTTCTTTTTCCTCCCTATTTTCTTCTTTAGGTGGTATCGTAAGCTGTGTGAGAAGATGTCTGACGACAGCTGGTCACCTGGAGCCAGTCTGATCAGCCTGCAAATGCGACTGACACCTAAACTGATGGGCTTGACTTGGGATGGTTTCCCCTTGCATTACACAGAGAAACACGGGTGGGGGTATCTGGTACCTGGACGCAGGGATAACCTCGATTCCCAGGAGGAAAACACCGGCCCCGTGTGTCCCCACAGGTGAATCGCATACTGCTCTCGAAGTAAAAACAGGGTGCTTTCACATCATGACCTGATCTTAGCAGGACGATCATTGATGGCTGGAGATTTTTACCAGTGTATTAAAGTTTTGTTGTTTTTCACAGAGCTATTGAAAGCGTGTACAAAGAGTACTGTGAGCAGAATAGCAAGGAGCGACCGGACTATCAGGACTCAATCCCTTCAGATGACCTCATGTTAACAGACAGCACGGTGTGGACAAAGGTACATAATACACCATCATGTTTTGTATAGAATATTGCAACATGCTTCAAACAGATACCACATGTACTACAGACTGTTGGAATTTGCAAAAATCTTTCATCAAATTTAGACCTTTTCTTCAGTATCAACAGTAATACATGTGATTGCGGTTGGAGTTGATTGATCGGGGCTACGTGCTCTGAATGGATAACACATCTACCTTAATAATGTTTTTTTCTTATTGTCATGTATAGGTGGAGGAATTAAGTTCCCTGGAAAGCCAGATGGAGGAAAACGCCCTCAGAATGAGAAAAAGTGCAGAGAAGAACAAAAACGGGGTGAGTGCACGGGCTTGTAAGTTTAAATTACACCTTTCGTGTCAGGTTTAGTGTTTCACTATGATTTGTTTATAACATACTTTGTATTCTTTACCAACAATAGTCTACAGATCCACATTATATGAAAGAGGGGAGTCCTTGCCATTATCACTATGGAAACGGCCCCTACAATGATGTCGATATACCAGGTTGCTGGTTTTTCAAATTACCTCATAAGGTGAATTTATATTATTAATATATATCATAGGCACAGTGTTGTTCCACCAAGCTATTTTTACCTTGTGACCAATAGGGGTGGGGGAAAAAATCGATACTGTGTAGTATCATGATATTTTGTTTGCTAATAATGTATCGATACAGGGACAGCAGAAATCGATATTTTGTTACAAACAATTTTTTCGTGGACTGGAACTGGAACTCTGACTTCAGAGCATGTTGATCCTTTTTCTGACCAAGAATCCTGACATTCCTTCACTGTCCAAATGTGTTTAACTTTTTTTTGGCAGCAATAAACATGACAGTTTACTTATTTTAATTTAAGACATGTTTTATTTTAATTAAGTTTAAAACTTTTTTATTTAATGTAAAATTATATTTTGTTTTAATTTACTTTCAAATTCTTCAGTTGCTGAAGGGGCTGCATAGTTTTCATAAATTGCATAGTTCAGAATAGCTGGAGTTGGACTAGACTGTAATACAAACCGTTCAGTTTGTCAACAATAAAACTGACTGAAATGAGAGAAAGACTGAGTGTGAGACTTTGACATTAGATAAAATGAATATTGATAAAGTTTACCTTTATGTACAGAATCTGAATATCGCAAAATATTTTTAAAAAAGTGCAATAATATCGTATCGTGAGTTAAATATTGTGATAATATCGTATCGTGAGTTGTATGGTGATTCCCACCTCTAGTGACCAATTTGTGTTTAAAGGATGGAAATCACAACAATGTCGGCAGTCCGTTCTCCAAGGACTTCCTGTCCAAGATGGAGGATGGCACTCTGAGAGCAGGAAGAGGTGGCACCAATGCAACACGAGCTCTGGAAATCAACAAAATGATGTCTTTCTGGAGGAATGCCCATAAACGTATAAGGTACTCCCATCAGAGTTAATCAAAGTAATTCGATAACAAATAAACTTTGGTAATGCTAAAAGGTCTTCTCGTAGTTCTCAGATGGTGCTGTGGCTCAGAAAAGGAGAGCTTCCCCGTTCTGTCAGCAGGTTTGTCTAATATTTCAAAAAAAAAGAAAAGATTGATTGATTAGACATAAAGTAATGAGGGTAATGAATGTAACATTTCCCTAAAGACACAAAGATTTCGATGAGGAGGGCCAGTATGGTGCCATATTACCTCAGGTCGTTACTGCTGGAACGGTAACACGTAGAGCTGTGGAGCCGACGTGGTTGACTGCCAGTAATGCACGGGTAAGAAGCAGAGCCGACACGCTAATCTGGATAAGTCTGAAAAGACTGACCAGACACTAGAGCAATTCTGCATGGGCTTTATTCTGTGTCAACAGCGGGATCGGGTAGGCAGTGAGCTAAAGGCCATGGTGCAGGTACCACCTGGATATCACCTGATAGGAGCGGATGTAGATTCACAAGAGTTGTGGATTGCCGCAGTGCTTGGAGAGGCTCACTTTGCAGGCATGCACGGTATGACAGGTTTGGTTCTAAAGAAATCTACAGAAGGAGACTTTGTTATGTGTCTTCCTTTAATGACAATGCTGCATATGTCTCTCTGTGGTTTAGGTTGTACAGCATTTGGCTGGATGACCCTCCAGGGAAAGAAGAGTGAAGGCACCGACCTGCACAGCCGTACCGCCGATGCTGTGGGCATCAGCCGAGAGCACGCAAAGGTGTTCAACTATGGACGCATATATGGCGCAGGGCAGCCCTTTGCTGAGAGGTTGCTCATGCAGTTCAACCACCGCCTCAGTCAGACAGAAGCTGCCAGTAAGGCCAGACAGATGTATGCCCTAACAAAAGGTATACGCAGGTAAGTTCAACGTAGGGGTGAGTTTTGATAATCAGTTTTCCGATTAAAATCGATTCTAGCTTGAATAACGCGATATCGATTCATTAAAATCCTGAATTGATTCTTAAATATAAATTTATTTTGTCCGAAACGCCAGAATCTCAGGTTAAACCTCACAAAGTTTTGACAACCACCAAACAGTTAAAAACGCAAATGAGAGCAGGTACACGGATTCGGCATGAAGACCTAAACACAAAGTGCGGAACGGCCGACGGATAAGAATCGGTGAGATTTCGGCTTTCTCACCCGACTGCACGGACACGGACACGCCGTCATGCCGACAGCTCACAGATTCTGATGCGTCGGTGGGTCCGTGCATTGTTTACGTGGTTTTTTTGCGTTAGATTCTGAGCTGTAGGCTTTGTCTCTCTCCAACCAAATTTGACTGAACCAGCAGCAAAAGAAGATCCAGACGACGCTTCACATAAACATCGTCATGAATTCCCTCTTACTTTTGCTGTTTTGCTTCCACCACGATAAAATGACACTTCATGCACAGCTCTCTCTCTCTCTCAGTGCACTTCAAGAACAGTTTATCTAAAAATCTGTTTTCTGCATTATTTGCTTGCTTTTTACGCACAAGTCTACCGTTGTTTACAGCGCTGTCGGCCGCTGCTTTTTTTTTTTAAATTTAAATTTGACTTCCGACAAGAAAGCCTCATTTCTGCTGTTCAATACTGAAGACATTTAAACTTTTTAAAATTTTGCGAAATTGCAAAACACTTAGCTGTGTCTCTAATTAAACCTGCGTAACTTTGCTGTGCTTCACTTCAGCAGCATCAAGTAATGTTTATATGTTGATCAATTGTTTTCTTCTGTTTTTGTTCTACTGCAGAATATGTTTAAGGTGGTTATCTGCTATAAAAAGACAGGTGTTTGTATTTGTCAGATATCATTTGTCAGAGGACGGCGAGTGGCTGGTGAATGAACTGGGTATAGATGTGGAGCGGGAGGAAGATGGAAGCGTCTCCCTCCAAGAATTGCGGAGGATCACTAGAGTGGCTTCACAATCGTGAGAACGCAAAACACAAACATTCACAAGTGCCTGGCTTGCAATAACCCATTTACTGTCCCTGAATATCCTCCTCTCAAGTGCTCTCCTCTTTAATTTCGCTTTTTGTGCTCCTGACACCATCTCAGTTCTCGACGGAAAAGATGGGATATTGTTGGGAAGCGTCTGTGGGCTGGAGGTACTGAGTCGGACATGTTCAATAAGCTGGAGAGTATAGCCCATTCAAAGAACCCGGCCACTCCTGTTCTAGGCTGCAGGATCAGCAGAGCACTGGAGCCCAAGGCGGTTAAAGATGAGGTGACTGACTAAAGCTGGCAACAGGAGTATAATATATATATATGATTTAATCTGAGTATTTAAAGGGATATGATTTGTTTTGCCAATACAATGAACGACCAATGCATTACTCAAGAGGTCAGAAGGCTCTAAATGGCAAAATAAACTCTTCATTAATGTCTCCTTTCAGTTTATCACCAGCAGAGTGAACTGGGTGGTTCAGAGCTCTGCAGTGGACTACCTCCATCTGATGTTGGTGGTCATGAAGTGGCTCATTGAGGAGTATAACATCGATGGCCGCTTCTGCATCAGCATCCATGATGAGGTGCGGTACCTGGTCCGCAGTGACGACTGTTACCGAGCAGCTCTGGCACTTCAAATCACAAACCTCCTTACAAGGTGTGCTCTTAGCTGACCGTTTATTCTCACTGACAAACTGTGTGCTCTATAATGGATGGTTACTGTGTTTCTCTTCCTGCAGGAGTATGTTTGCTCATGCTTTAGGCATGCAGGACCTTCCCCAGTCTGTAGCCTTCTTCAGTGCAGTTGACATTGATCAGTGTTTGAGGAAGGAGGTCAACATGGACTGTGTGACTCCCTCCAATCCCACAGGTGTGGAACGAAAGTACGGTCTACCGCCTGGTGAGTTGTGCACACCATCACCAGCCTTCTTCCAACATTAAGAGTAGTATATTTATTATACAAATGTTTCTTCTACAAAGTGCACAGGAAAGACAGGACAGCTTGTCTCATTACAAAATCTAAATGTAACAAATTCAGACGCAAGAACATGCAATTTAGCTCTAGCACAAATGCTCGTGTACAGAGCAATTTGTTTTAAAACAACACCTTACAAAAGTTGGACTAAACATCTCTTTAAAATACAATAATGTATATGGAAAGTAATTAAATCCACCTCTTAGCATGACCACACAGTATTCAGTTAGTCTTCAAGAATTTTAAGCAAATCAACAGCACAGCTTGTTTATCACGAGATTTTCTTAAATAAATTATAAATAAGCCAAATTAGAAATGACAATTTTAATGTAATCAAGACAAAGACAGATATAAACTGGGGTTGGAAATGCAAGAAGGCTTTTTGATAAAGTGAACTTGAGGAACACGATCAGAATACTAAATAATGTGTGCAAACTTTCCACAGGTGAGGCCTTGGACATCTACCAAATCATCGACATCACTAAAGGCTCTCTAAACAAAGGGAGATAACTCTTTGTGGACCAGACAGCTTTTATTCCAAACATACAACTGCCAGGACACCGTTCACCCGCTGCTGCAGTCTGGATGTGCGTGCGTGTGTGTAGCAGTGGTGCCCAGTATGACCTCACTGTTTCCTCTTCTTCTGTTTGGGTTCTTGTGTCTCGGTGGTGTCCTGTGACTCTGTGGTCTGAGAGCAATGGAAGAACAAAGACAAACAAACAAAGAGAGGGTGTTGAAGGGAAAAATGATCTACTTTTAGCTCAGAGCATTCAAAGCATCAAGCTACATGCACATTTCAACAGTGGGAACAGTGTGGATATGGAGTCAGTTTTATGGACTCGTATAATAAAGTAAAAGTGGAGAGAAGAGGCTGTTGTGTATGTTGAACAGTATTGAAGCTCCTGTGGAGCTGAGCTAGCGCTTACCTCCAGACTGTCATCCTGTTCCTGCAGGGCTGCATCCAGAGTAGCGGCATTGATGCGGAAATCTCTCGAAGTGCTCAGCTTCATGTACTGCATCAAGTTTACCTGGAAAAACATGCAGATAGATTTTACAGTGTCCAGAAGCCTGCAGAGTTTAAAAAAATATATATATATACTTTTTCAATATTTACACAAACCTTTGATTTCTTTGAGAGTGTGATGAGATACTTCTCATACTGCTCAATGCTGAAGATCAGGTTGGGGATAGCTTTAGTCTCACGCAAAAGTTTTGCCTTCCAAGAGGAAAAACATAACAGACTTGTTTATATTTGTTTGTATGCATATATTTCATTATTCTAAAAACAACATTTGTATTGTTCAGTCCTCATTCATTAAATTTACAAGAGGCCTTACAGAAGCACCGGTGTTCACGTCATTCCTTCTCTTTTTCTTTTTGTCATCTGCGCCTCCACCACTGATGTCTCCACTCTAAGAGGAATAAAAAGCATCTTGTGTCATTTCTGTAACAACAAAACATTAATGCGATGGAGCTGGACAACTGAACCATACTAATACCTGAGCATACGTGATAAAAGAATAGCACTGTGGTGTTAGGTGGGAGCCAGATAGTTTGACCTGCAAATATGAAACAGTTAGTATGACATTAGATCTGTACAGGAAAATTTGAGCCAGGTGACAGTAGCTCGGACTCACCAGCTTCTCAAAGCGAGCTGGCAGCGACCCGTGCTGGCTGGCACACACCTGGATGTACTAAAGTAAAATGAAGAAAATGTAATGTTACGCTCTGCAAGCTGCCCTGACGTTTTCACTCAGAACATCAAGTTGACAAATACGCACATATTTGACCAGCGTGGTGAGGATGGTATACGTGCGGGTCAGTTCTCTTAACAGTGTAACGGTGCAGGTGCCCAGCAGCAGGGCCGTCTGGACCAGCTCACTTAGCGCTGTTAAGAGAGTCCCAAGCTGCAGCGTCACTGCTTTCTCAACTGGGTCCTGCCGACCTGCAGTCTGTGTGGCTTCACCTACACATTAATGAAACACAGCATCGCTTGCATTTTAGCACCACTTGCTGACAAGCGCATCTCTTCCTCCTCAGCATTAATCAAAGTGAGCATCAGTGTGAAAGGCTTCTTACCACAGCCCAATTTGTCAGAAGCTGTCTGACTTTTCTTCCTGGCAATAAGCCAGTCCACTTCATCAAGCACTCTGTCAACTTGAGACAGGACCAGCAGCTGGGACAAGACATTAACATGAAGAGGAAGGTGAGCAGGATAAGCAAAGGCATAACTCTCACAGCCAGTCAGTCAGAAAACCAACACTTACTGCTGCTGTTGAAGCAGTTTTCATGTTGACAATGGCAAAATTAGACTGCTTTTCCACCTCCACATCCTGAGACAGGAAAACAAATAAAAGAAATCAGTTCACAAATGCACTTTAATGTGGGTGTATGAAGGTTACAGTCATCAGTGTACTGTGGGAAAGAAACTTGGATTTAAAATAGTCTTGTTTAACTTGTTTGATCATTTAATTCTTTCATATGAACTTGAGTTACATTTCATTCTTAATCCATAATGTTTCAAATGATGTTGGCCCAGCTTTGCAGCTATAACAGCTTCACCTCATCTGAGAAGGCTTTCAGAAGGTTTGGGAGTATGTTTATAGGAATTTTGAGCATTCTTCCAGAAGTGGATTTGTGAGGTCAGACACTGATGTTGGACAAGAAGGCCTGCTCGCCATCTCTGCTCCAATTCATTCAAAAGATGTTCTCCTGGGTTTAGGTCAAGACTCTGAAGGCCAGTCAGATTCTCACCAAACTGGCTCATCCATGCCTTTATGGACAGGTATGGAGTCATGCTGGAACAGAAAGGGGCCAGCCCCAAACTGTTCCCCAAAAGTTCGGAGGATGAAACTGTCTAAAATGTCTTGGCATGCACCAAACCCAGACTCGTCTGATGGATCGCCAGACGGAGAAGCCTGATTTGTCACTCCAGTGAACACGTCACCACTGCTCTAGACTCCAGTGGTGACGTGCTTTACACCACTACTTATGATGCTTTGCATTGCACTTGGTGATGTAAGGCTTGGATGCAGCTGTTTGGTCACTGAAGCCCATTCTATGAAGCTCTCTACAAATCTTCCAGAGCTTATCGGAAGTTTGGAGGTCCATAATGATCAATGTTGCAGAAAGTTGCCGACCTCTGCGCACTATGTGCCTCATTATCCACTGACGCTGCTCTATGATTTTACGTGGCCAACTACTTCCCAATCCCATTTTGATAAAACACCAGTAACAGTTCACAATTGAATATATGCTGGCAAGGAAATTTCACAGCTGGACTTGTGGCTCCTGAGAGCAACCCTTTCTCTCACAAATGTTTGTAGAAGCAGTCTGCATGTCTAGGTGCTGGATTTCATACACCTGTGGGCATGGAAGTGATTGGAACACCTGAATTCAATGATCTGGATGAGTGAATGAATACTTTTGGCAATATAGTCTGTCTATCAACTCTAGCTGTGTTTTATACAGTTTTATATAATTAAACGAGTTGCAGTAATAACAGTATCGGTATAGTTTAATGCCAAATTGTGCTCTGAACACTGCAAAGAAAAATTGCTCGTACCTGATCAATATCTCCCAGTTCGCTGTGGATGTCTTGGCAGAGCTCCAGCAGTAGGCCTACAGGACTCTTATAAAGAACATGAAGGTTGAAGAGGAGAGAGAGCAGCCCCTTACAGAAGGCAGAATCCTCTAAAGGGAGAGAAAACCCCCCCACACATACACACACATCAGGAAATGGCACCTAATATGCACCTAATATAGACACAGAGGTTAAGTAAACTATAACTTACCAAAACTAGTCTCTTTGCAGATTTTCACAGTCCACGTGATCATCTGAACAAACTGTTAATTAGATATTAGTGAATTAGAACAGGAGTATGTTAATTTGTTCGGTGGAGTGCATTTAAAAATAAATTTACCTGCTGGGAGGAGGGCTTTAGCTGGCGCGAGAGTACGCTTAGGATGCTGATCAGAAGCTGAGCCTCTTTGCTGTTAAAGTCTTCCTCACCTCGACTTAACTGTGTGAACAGCGCCCTCTGTTGACGGGCAAAGAAAACTGGATTTTAGCAAACTTGTCATATTTAATAAACACAGTTTTCTTGTATTATTTAGTGTTAAATCAGAAGCACCTGAAACTGTCGGATGTAAAAGTAGTTCATCTCTACAACATCGCCTTCCTCATCTTCCTCTATGCCATTTTCTGCATCATTTCAAAGAAACACATAATGATTAATTCCTGCATGTTTTTTGTTGCTACAAAATGTACTGCTTTTTCACTGCTTGTCCAACCCATGGTGGAGAGCAGTTGAGCCATCTTGTCGGGGTAGCGTTGTTGGCAGGTTGTGAAGATCCTGAGCAAACCCTCCAGACACAGCTGAGACAAACTGGAGCGCTTCTCCTTCTTTCCCCCCTCCTCAACCACGCTGGGGATGTTCGTGTAACGCCACATCAGGACACTATAAAGAGACATAGACAGAGATCGTTTATTCTCATTTTTGGTCCTGTAAGTATTATAATAAACAAATCATGTGCTGTCATTTAGCCCAAGAGATTTCTACCTGGTCATGTCACAGAGGAAGCGGAAAGTCTTGTCTGCGTTCTGTCCATCTGGGCCGTCTGTGTGTCCCGTTTCATCCAGCTGCTGGATCTTCTGCACAACCGCGCTCAGTATATAACGCACAAACTCTCCATTTGAACGAAGTACTGAGAGAGCCTCCTCTCTGCTCTGAGTGTTATCCCTGCAAAAGAAGATTTGTTCTGATCTACCATTTCTAATTCTTATCCGTGGAATTTGACTTTCCAAGTTTGCATAGTATTTCTAATTAGCATTTTAATGAATACATTTAAACGATCAGAGTGCCTACAATCAGCTGCAAACTATAAAAAACTGATTTTATTAAATTCCACAGATCTACTAGTAGTCCATGTAAGCAACGCTAAAGAATCCATTTACCTGACGAGCACAGTGATCAATGTTGATATGATGCCCATTGAGAATAAACTGCGGGGGGTCTTGTGTGAGGGCCCCCGACCCTTTCCAGACTTCTCCTTCAGGATCTCAGACAGCTTGTGGTAACGGCTGAACAGCTCGATGATCTCCTCAAAGCACCTTTTACTGCAAGAAACGGGGGAAGATACAACGGTAAATTATAAAAAGAAATCCCCGCTGCATAATATGGCATATGTTTTGTATGATGCATAATTAAATTAGGATGATTAACTTTATTAAACTTTTATTTTGGTAAAGATCCAAGTATTTTTGTGTTACTTCTATGAAATCAGCTATAGGGGGAGTGCTGGCTCTGTGTATCAGTCAGTAAATGTACCTGAACAGTTGCTGTGGGTTTATAAATGCAACTGTGTAACACAACAACACTTTCTCAAAATGCACAATTCAAAAACAGGTGCTTGTTACCTGTAGTTGGCTTTGGTAAAGTTGTACTCCATGAGGACCTCATACACTCCCATCACCAGCACAGCATAGATATTATTCTTCACTCCAACACTGGATCCCATTGAAAACTCAGCCGACTTGTCCTGATCAGTATACACACATTATAAGACTTAGCAATATTGGAACAGACCAAGGTTCAGAGCCAACGTAAAAGCAGAATAATCTGAAATCTGCTAAGGACAAAGAAGCTGCTTGCTCTTGATCTCAAGACATACCAGTTCAAAGTCTTCTAGTTCGCACTTGATCATGCGTCTTGTCATACTCTCTAGAATAGCATGTAGGTCCGACCGGTACCCTTCCTCCTCTTCCTCATCACCGTCACTGTCATCGGCATTGGGGTTGGCTGACTGGCGTGTGTTTTGCAGCCACATCAAGCAATGTACAGTACAGCTCAGCAGATGGGCCTGAAACATAAGACTATTTATAGCTCGCATATCAGTCGAAATAAAACAACTTGCAAATATGGTACAGTGCACACAAGAGTACCAGAGGCTCCTGGAGGTAGACTTGGTCTCCGTGAGCAGTGATGCATGGTTCCAGTTTCACTGGGGGCAGGAGGTCTTGTTCAGGCTCGTAGTACCGCTTCAGCTAAGGACAAGCAAGCTTCTGATACATCATCAAGTCCATTATAACTAAGACAGCATGCAGTTAACTCACACATATACATACCTGTGACAAAAGGGTCTGCATGATGGAGCTTGCAAGTTGCGAGTTACGACGAAGAACATCAAAAAAACCCTTAAAAACCACAAGAATTTTCTTTTTCAGTATGAAAGTAACATTTTTACAGCTAAACCGTATCTATACACATAAATAACAAAAGAGTAGAGGTTAACTCAGATTCGTTTTTCCCTTCAGGGATCACCACAGCAGATCATCTGTCTCCATCTTACCCCATCTCTAGCATCCACCTCTTTCACACCGTCCCCCTTCACTACAACTATGAACCTTCTCTGTAGTATTTCTCTTTTCTTATGCCTGCCAGCTTCATATTCAACACCCTTTGTAAAATGTATCCACTAACAATCCCAGGTTCACGTCTCTAGCCCTTTCTTCACACTGATAAACATAATAAGACGTGACATTAAAAAAATGCTTCTGACCTCATAGAGCATGAGGCGCACATCAGCCTGCTGGCTGAGGCAGCGACGCAGACTGCTGAGGATCTCCAAGCAGAATGCTTCATTGGCAGCTGAGTTGTAGCGCGAGTGAACATCCACTTGGATCTATGAATTGTGACAGAAAGACAAACCAAAAAATTAGACGCTTCCACACCTGCAGAGTGTTTCTAGCACACTTTCTAGAAGCAAGTATGTAAAGTATACAGAGTTTTACTGCAACTGTACCTGGCTGGAGGAGATTGCCTGGCTACACTGACTCGAGGCCAAGCTGCCCAACACTTTGAAGTTCTTCAGCAGCAACAAGAAGCCTGTCACTGCAGACTTCCGACCATCCAGTTGGCTAGTAGAGTCAAGTAAAGGGGGTTGGTTAGTATAAGCCACCCTTCTTTAATTGCACTTTAAAGCTGTGTTAAGAATAAAGTAGCACAAACCTGGAAAACATGGCCTTGCGAAGAACTAAAATTAAAGCATCTTTCAAGGACATGCTGACCTTGAGCAGGGGCTGAAGATTAAACAGAAACCAACGATTACACAATAGAAACCTCTAGAGCATTCATGTGTATCTGTTGGCCTGTTTAGGTACCTGGACAGCTTTGAGTAGACCTTGAACGGTGGCCAAAGGCAGGTATGACAAGTGGTCAAACGTCTCTGTCACCTTAGAGGATGACTCCAGAAGGATCATTGGGGCAGAGACCACAATATCAGAGAAAAGGTCTGAAGAAGAAAAAAAAAACCCATTAAAACACAAGAATAAAAAAAACTGTCAAAACATAGTCTATAAAGTCATAAAGTGCTGATGTGCATCTACAACTTAACCCTGCTGTCTAGAGGCTGTGTTACCTAAGAAATGACTGACAGGTGAGGCTGTCTTTGTGACTAGTCGATTTAAGACCTGCTCCAATATCTCTCCCCTGATAGGCTCATGCATCTGTTAAAGACATAAAATAAACACAATATTTGCATGACATTGAAAATCCTTTATTTACAATACTTCATAGCATAAAATTATAACAAAAAATGTTACCTTAAAGCCCTGGAGTAGCACCTGTCCTCCTAGCTTACACGCTTGTTGAGTTGGTGTTCGAGCTACAGCTAGAGAGCTTTCTGTGGTCTTGCCAAATGGTCCAGGTTTGGGTCCAAATGCATCCATCAGGAAGAAGCCCAGCTGCACTAGCCCTTGGGTAACATGATCCCATCCGAACACACTATACGGATGGAAACGTAGACCTCATGTGAGAGGTTAAAATACAAATACCGTTTGTGTTGTACCATGTCATTTATTTTTATTGAGGGTGTAGCGGGGTGTGGTCTGCGGTGCCGCTGCAGGGGAGGCGGATAAACTTGAGGGGCACCCGCAATCACACCTCGTCGGCATAAAGAGTCTGTGCTGGGTCCTGTCAGTTGTTGTTGTTATGTGTTAGGCTGTGAGCTGCAGCTGACTGTGTGTGTGTGTGTACAGCAACCGTGAGAAAAGTGGTGAATAAAGTATGCTGAACAGCATGTACATGTCACCGTGTGCTTGCTACAGTGCCTTTATCCGGGGAGCCTGAACAGCCCGGCCCTCCTCCACTCCCATGCCGTCGGGGAATGCTGGTGGGGGTCACGGCGGTGTCAGCCAGAACCGGATCCAAGATTCTCAATCACCTGCACCCCACGCTCAATCCGGTCCTGGAGTTCTTCCTGCTGGCGGCGTGACACTGCCGCCTGTTCTCGCTGTGTGGCTGTCAGCTCTGGCTCTGGGTCTGCCGTGCCCCCCCTCCTGGGTTTTGGCACCACTGTACACTGGCTGCAGCTCCGCAGCTCACAGCCTGACACATACCAACAACAACTGACAGCACCCAGAACAAACTCTTTATGCTGGAGAGGGGTGATTGCAGATGCCGCTCAGGTGCGCCCCCCTCCCCTGCATCGGCAGCACAGACCACGAGCTGCCACAGAGGGGCATTACCTTATTTTGAAAGAAATCATGGAGAAAGAAACACATCAAGTTTTTCTGTTGAAGGTGTCAAATAGAATACATAAATCAACATTTTGCTCTTCTTACCTGTTCCGGACTGTATCCAGTATCATCTGAGCCACACTGCAGTGCCCGGGTAGGAGGTCCTGTAGTAACTTTGACCCCTGTTGTAGCTGCTCGTCCTTGAAGCTCTTGATGATGGCCCCTTTCAAAAGTTCAAATACCTTCCAAAAAAATCATCATCATCAAAAAGGAAATGATTAACACAAATGAATCGGAAAGATAACATGAATTAAGACTCTACTGAGTACGGGAAGTAGTGTGTAGTGTAGATTTCTAACCTGCTCTTCATAACGCTGGATACGTGCCACTGAAAGCAACAGGGCAACACTGAAAGGACACAAGTCTGCATACGATGTCTGCCAAAATGAAAATCAATATCTATGACACAGACTATCCTTACAAATATAACAAACTATTCTCAAACTATTAAAACAACGAACAGATGAGCGATATTATACATAACCTTAAAGCCTTTAAGAAATTCCCTTGCAAGCTCATGGTCTAGTCTTATAGCAAAGACTATGTGGAGGATAGCAGTGCCCTCTACATGCCTTAGCTGGTCCTGTGGAATAGACTGAACCTCTAGATCCAGGCTCCTGAGAAGCAGGTGTACAAGTTAAAAAAAACAAACAAACAAAAAACAGACAGTCGGTAAATGGAAAGTTTACAGAAAGATGTATTGTGACTATAGTAAATCCCACTTGCAGTATACGAAACACTCACTCTCCATGTTTCTGCTCCTCTTCTTGGCGAGCGTCCTGCTCCTTAAAATACTCTACGATTCCGTCCAGGACTTGTTTCTTACAACCCTAACAGACAAAGAACAAGACCGGCATTTAGATGACTAACACAAACAGAAACATAATGTGTTGTTGAAGACACATTGTCACACACCTTTGCAGACAAAAGCAGAAGCTGGTAAACCAGCGGCGGGATCTCCTGCAGATCTAGTTTGTTGAACATCCTCAATACTTTCTCCACCACAAACTGCAACTCCTCTGATGACAAAGGCACATCCCTAAAATGAGGCAGACACAGTAAAACATTTTAAAAGGAACTAAAAAAATGTAAAATACACCAATATTGAAACAAATTCTATTACGATGGAAACAGAAATATGTTAAAGCATGCAATGAACTTAAAATAACAAAGTCCTACCTAAACATGGTTGTCAAGTGGATGACACACTGTGGATCCCATCTGCATGAAAAAGACCATGTAATGTAAATAAAAATATTTTTCAGTCATCTGCAAATCATTTAATCTCTACATCACAAACTGGTAATTGGACTAAAACAGCACAAAAGACGTTGGCACTGAGGTACTTCATCATGATCCCTTTCATTACATGACCATGTAATTTCTAATAAATTAGGCATGAACTAGCATCTAAATAATAAAATACTACCAAAATACTACAATATATATTTGCATATCACTATATATATCAAATGCGACATGTCCTCACCTGCTCGAGCAGAGGCTGTTAATCAGCTGCTTCTTATACTCCTCACCACTGAGTTCCCCTAAAGTTATAATAAAAAATTGTGTTTTAGACCTTATAGATTGTGACATATGTGATATTACGTTAGACAACAATGTTGATCACAAAGTACCTTTGCCATAAGACAAGGCTTCACATGCTGCAAGTGCAGTAAGAACTGTAGGAAACAGTTCCAGAGATTTCCCACTGCTCATTTTCCCCACTTTGATGGCATCAACAAAAAGAGACCCCAGTGTTGCAAGAGATGGCCCGGATAGTGTATGAGTCTGTGTATTATATTAAAACAATCATTCTCATTCATATGAAAAAAAGAAAGTGTCACAATATATTTCTACTTAGCTAATTCAAGTAGTTATAAATGATAGGATTTCAAGAAAAAAAAAACTGTTACAAGCACAAAAATCAAGTAGACCCAAAAGCGTATTTCCAAAACACACTTATTTGATGTAATCAACCAGTTACACGAATCAACATATTTTAATTTGTAAATCCATGTTTCACTTTGATTACATTAACCATATTTGGATATAGCGTACATCAAATCTATAATAACTTCTGTATAACATAAATACCTCCAGCATAAGCAACCCAATGATATCTGCTGCCACCTCAGTCTGAAGATCCCCAGACTCACACAGAGGGATGCAGTGCTGATACAGGAGAAGTCTACGATTTGCCCCAGCAGTGGAGCTGGGTGGAGAACCTAAACAACAAGCACAAACTGTACATTTATTACTTACCTTATCATCAAGCAGAAGGTATGCATATATGTTAAATGATTCTGACATGGTGTATGAGTGAATTATATTACCTTAGCTATCTTGCGATGTTTCACACTTACAAGAATGAATGTGTACAAACCTTTAAATATGCCTTTTATTATGGTCCCAACCTTCTTGCCCTTCAGTGCACTATTGGTAATCGTGTTGATGAGCTAAACATTGTGTGATAGATAGTAAGAGTATTTTATAGGTAAAACAGACATGACTTTGGAATTTCCAAATGTGTCGCCCTTAGTTTGTAAAATAACTTACCTGGTCATCGGTCAGGGTTGAAAGGTATTTCTGTAGTTCGGGGATATTTTCTTCATTTGACAGTGAGACAATTTTATCCATTTCTGCCTTCATTGTCCACCCACAGATTGACACAAGTGGCTAGCAACTGTAGAATAAGCTAGAAATCTATCTCGTAAATCTCAGTAAATTTATGAACGTTATTATTTTTATTTTACGTCTACTTATCGATTATCTAGTTGCATTTAATCCTGGGCATCCTGTTTAAATTAGTTGAAGGTAAATTACTCCGTAATATTATAACTTTATCGCTGTTGTGTTTCTAAAAAGTTTCAAGCGAACTTCCCGCCAGACGACACTTCCTGTTTTGCTTTGTGGTTGCCATGTTCAACTCAGACTCCCTCAATCACGTTATAATCCAGGTCACATTCCCCTGTACGGCAAAATGCGTATAATGTAAAAAAAATAGTTTTCCAGTAACTTGGAATAATATGCTAGCATAACACAATTTCCATATAGTTTCATATCTGAACGGAAGGAGTAGTTTGATCAAACTTACAATTGGCGGAAAACAGTCATCACTTCAGCCGTGGCAACCACATTTGCAACCACGAGGTTTATAAATGGGTTACTTGTCGGTAAATATTCGGACATACGCTTACTGTTTAGGCATTCCAGTTAAATATCATGTGTCGTTGTTTTGGTTAATGTCTTACACGTAATGTTTGGTTTCTGGCAATAAATCTCGCTAGGATCTTTTAGCTTTAGGTCAGGAATAACCAACGCGGGCTTTTTCTTAGTGTTTCTTGAAATAGAGACGCGATAGTGATTCATACCAGATCGGGCCAGTGGCGCAATGGATAACGCGTCTGACTACGGATCAGAAGATTCTAGGTTCGACTCCTGGCTGGCTCGTGAAATCTTTTTCGGTTTTGTGAAATTGAACTTTTGCTCCCGTGTTTGCTAAATGTGTTACTAGTTTAGTGGCTGCATTGAAGTAGCGAATGCCATTGATTCAAACATCTAAAACAATGTATAATTATACATATATGATAATTATAAGACCGTGTATTATTCTATTGTCCACAAAGGTATTTTGCTAAAAACTATATAATTGGGATACTTTAAAACCGGATAATATGTATAGATTATTATTTTGTATTGAACACCATATTTTCAACCTGTTTCCTTTTCTGAGGCGCGAGGAGCCCGATGTTAAAATGTCCACCCTTGGAGTTTAAACAAACATGTTTGGGTTTTTTTTTTTAAAGGTAACACAGTTGTTTTTATTGTATTAATGCCGAATTATTAATTGTGTCACTTTTGGCTACTCTAATAAGGTAGGTTCTCTGTAGCAGTCTGATATATAATGAATAAATAAAAAACTGGGTCACATCCTGCAAGAAACACTATCTGTGACGGATAAAAGGAGAAAGCCTCATATGATGAAGCACTCTTTCTGTCTCTTGGCTCTTTGCTCACATTTCTGAGAATCTGTGTGGTGTTGTGTCGAGTGGACCATGAAGTTCTATGCAAAGCAGACTTTCTCTTTTCTGATATCAGTTTTATTCCTCTGTGTTATTGCAGATCTTCAGGGTAAGTAGGAGAAAACCTTTTTTAGGAAAATGACCGCTGTGACAACACTTAAATTATGTCTAATTTACGCCTTTGTATTTGTTTATCCTACATATAGTGCATGTTTTTCATTGTTTGTTTAAAAAACATCTGTTTAAATCTAGCACTAGTAATAAATCATCACTCAGTGGTATTATGACAATAATATGCATAATGCCGCAAATAAGAATGAGAACAATGTCTCTCTTTGAAAAAGATCCTAACAACATTATTTATTTAAATCGAAAGATATCAAACAATCATCACTCAGTGGTTTTATGACAATGACAGTCATAATAAACTGACCATTAAATATTACATGTACTTAATGTTAATCAGATTGTAGCTCAAAGAGGAATGAACAAAAAGTTGAGAGTTTTTTGTACCTATTCTAATCAGAGTGTGTGTCTGTAATCTGAGCAGCACAGCACCCTGACGGGTGAAAGAACACGTTTCCTATTGCATGCCATTCTGAACATGAATACAGCTTTGAAGCAGTGGTTTGCCACTTTCCCTTAATACTGAATTTATTTAAATAACACAGGTCAACATGTCATAATCATCACAGGTATTTTTATTTGGGATTTGTAGTTCTTTTCATGCTGATTTCAAATTTGGGTTTAATTTTTTGTCCAGTTATTTCAGTACCTTGCTCAAATATTTCCGCACCGCAAAAATGAAGGTGCATCAGCACAAAGACTGACAGACTCAAGAATAGTTTCTTCTCAAAAGCCACACTCAAGGTCACCTGGTCCAGCCCTAACTATATGCTTTAGCAAAAAGGAAAGTTTTAAGCCTAATCTTAAAAGTAGAGATAGTTTCTGTCTCCCAAATCCAAACTGGAAGCTGGTTCCACAGAAGAGGGGCCTGAAAGCTTTCCCTCCCATTCTACTTTTAAATACTCTAGGAACAACAAGTAGGCCTGCAGAGTGAGAGCAAAGTGCTCTAATAGGGTGATATGGTACTACAAGGTCATTAAGATAAGATGGGGCCTGATTATTTAAGACCTTGTATGTGAGGAGCAGGATTTTGAATTCAATTCTGGATTTAACAGGGAGCCAATGAAGGGAAGCCAAAACAGGAGAAATATGCTCTCTCTTTCTAGTCCCTGTCAGTACTCTTGCTGCAGCATTTTGGATTAACTGAAGGCTTTTCAGGGAGTTTTTAGGACATCCTGATAATAATGAATTACAGTAGTCCAGCCTGGAAGTAATAAATGCATGAACTAGTTTTTTAGCGTCAGTGTCTAAATGAATATCAATTTTTACTAAAAGTAGCTGTAGATAATATTACATCTGTGGGATGATTATTGTTAATTTTTTCTCTAATGATTAAAATTTTAATTGTGAAGAAGTTCATGAAGTCATTACTAGTTAACGTTAAAGGGATGGTTGGCTCAATAGAGCTCTGACTTTTTGTCAGCCTGGCTACAGTGCTGAAGAGAAACCTGGGGTTATTCTTATTTTCTTCAATCAGTGATGAATAGTAAGATGTTCTGGCTTTGTGGAGGGCTTTCTTATAAAGCAACAAACTATTTCTCCAGGATAAATGATGATCTTCTAAATTTGTGACACGCCATTTCCTCTCCAGCTTACGAGTCATCTGCTTTAGGCTACGTGTTTGAGAATTATACCACAGAGTCAAATACTTCTGATTTGAGGCCTTAGTTTCCAGAGTCGTACGTAGTGAGGAGGTAAAATTATTAACAAGATATGACTCATGACTCCTTCTGTGATTGCTATAGGGCCACTGAGGGCCACGCTAGGAATGCACACACTTCAATGTTAGACTTTTTCTATGGTCTGTATATCATATCATCTTGTCATAAGTCTTTAATATTGGAGGCATTACAGTAACAGCCCCCTTTTCTTCATGTTGTGAGGAAAAGGCTCCGATCAAACTGAGGCATGATGGTGATAAAAGGTCATCTGCTTTAAAGACATTAATAAAAGTGTCTTATAAAAAGACGTTTAAGTCAAAAAATGCATTTTGTTCTATCAGCACTGGAGATGAGCACATTTCAGGGAACTTTGGCCTGCTGGACCAGGTTGAAGCTCTCAAGTGGATCCAGCAGCACATTCACAACTTTGGAGGAGACCCAGGATTAGTTACCATATTTGGAGAGTCTGCTGGTGGAGTGAGCGTGTCTCTTCTGGTAAGAATCTACAGTTAGAGAAACTTTATATAAACCTTTTCACTCATGTCTTCTACAATGTTTATTTGAAGCCTTTGATTTCTCCCTCAGCTATGTTCATGCTATCACATCTTTAACTTTTGTACATTTTACTCTCTTAAGGATCCAAATTTGAGATTTCAAGTAAATGTTGATGGACATTTCCTGACTAAACCTGTGGATGAGCTGTTTCGTAAACATGAACTCCATGCTGTTCCATTCATGACTGGTGTCAATAATGATGAAGGTGGATGGATACTTGCATCAGTAAGTGTTGTAGAAGCCTGTGAATAAAGAGCCCAGTGGTTACAAACAGAACTGCAGTTGTGAGGTCTCAGAATCAAAAGAATGATAACACCACGGATCAGAAGTTTGATACCATCATGGGGAGGCTCGCGGCTCTCCAACGGGAGATAGAGAGACCAGTTTCAGAGTGTTAAAAAGATCAGCTTTGAAAATTCTCAATAAATCAACAAATTCGGGATCAAATGCAGACACCACCACGGCGCCAGCTGCACA
The DNA here is from genome assembly GCF_963576455.1 of Neolamprologus multifasciatus. NCBI lineage: Eukaryota > Metazoa > Chordata > Actinopteri > Cichliformes > Cichlidae > Neolamprologus > Neolamprologus multifasciatus. The sequence continues at coordinate 60,005,919 of NC_140445.1, read as the reverse complement.
GGCCCAAGGCTGAAGCCGGACAAACACTCCCTGATAACGACTGTGTGATGACTATTCTCCCCATCCCTGCAAGGCCACCTGGATTGGCTGGAGGACTGTTTACTTAGCCTGATAGGGCGAAGGACACTGTCTCAGCTGAACTATGGACACGCACACACACACACTTACACTGATAAGCACTCACTCATCTCCCCTTCCCTTTCCAACGCCTTCGATGCTTGTTACCTCCTGGGAACACGAGGCGGGTCTGGGCCCGCGCTGGCGAGTCGGCGCAGTGGCAGGATGTCTGCTGTGTTGCCTGGGATTACTCCTCATCCCCCTACCCATCCCTGTGGCTTGTTATGTCTTCATAATGTTGTGCTGTGAACATTCATGTGCTTTTTTTGTGCAGAGGAGTTTTTTTGTTTCCTGTTCTCGTGCTGTCCTACCACGGAAGCACAGCATGAGTAGGGGTCTCTTTTTTTCCTCTTGTACCTTCCCATTGTGTGTACATTTCAGTGTTTTTTTCCGTAACTGCCGATCTCCGACTTGTAACCCCCAATGTAATGTCTGTGTTATATGTGTAAGGTCCGGGGGGGGTGTCTCATTTTACTGCAGGGCAACCTGTATGTGACAAATAAATTCTGATTCTGATTCTGATTCTGAACTTATGCCAGCAATTGTGAAACTTTAATAGTGGCTTTGTATTTTTTTTTTTAGGTTTTTGCTCGCCAAAACTGGACAGAAGGACTAGATCGGGAATTTCTTTTGAACATGGTTTCCCTCTTCTACCCTGACGTAAGGCAGACACCTTACCATGTTACAATATTACTGTTCCCCGACCTGCTCAAGCTTCTTTGATTGATGTGTTGCTTATTTCTTTAAGCCTAAAGCAGCATTTATCAGCGATGTGATAGCTGATGAATATATCGGAAATGGTGACGACCATGTGAAAAACAGAGATGGGTACACTGAGATGCTTGGAGATTTGTTTTTCACCATTCCAGCGATTAAAGCTGCTAATGCTCACAGAGGTAATTTAATTTGTTTAATGAAAGATTATACAAATTTGTTTAAAACCCAACACTTGATGTTTACTGTGACACACTTTCATTAACAAATATCACACACATTCGTCTAAGTATAGATGCAGGTGCTCCTGTATACCTGTATGAGTACCAACATCCTCCCAAAGCAGAAAAGGCCGAGCTTTGTTGGGACTGACCAACAGTTTACAGTTTTTGAACTTTGCTTCACAACTACCCATGTAAAATTAGTCGGTAAGAATTCTCTGTAAAAATCTCTGTCTCAACACAGTACTGCATTTGTTTTGTTTTCCCCGTGTTTGAAAAATATGTTTTGCAACATGATCGTTTTAGATCCGTGCCCTGAGAATTTGGAACAGTTGAGCAAGATCATGATGAGCTAATTGGGGAACTTTGCTTGCACAGGGTAGGAATTTCCAACTATTGTAAATTTCACATTTCACACGTTTAATAACTGAATAACAAATGTATATCTGTTCAGATCTCCTGATGGGCACAACCTTGTCCACTGGCCAAAGTATGAAGCAGAAGAAAAGTACCTGGCGATTGGTTTAAAAAAGCAGGTAACTGCTCAGCACCTGAAGAAGGAGCGCTTTGTCTTCCTGACTCAGACCGTCCCAGAGAAGATCAAACAGCATGAGGAAAATGCAGAACGCAGCGATTTGTTGTCACATCTCTTTTGTCTTTTATATAGTTTTAAAAAATAATCCAGCCCGTTCTCATTCCCGAGGCGTTGCAGCATCAGACCAAGCAACGATTCAGTTTTCAGATACTGCAAAATATTAGTTAGTATGGACCAACAGTGTCTCCTTACTAATCCTTATTCTAAAATAAAATTAATATTAAGTCATGCTTATACTGTGTGTGTTTTTTTAAATGTCAGTCTTATTGGATTTACAATCCTAAACACAGATATGTAAAATAATCCGTTGCAATGACAACAGTAGTTTGATGTACACCAGTGCATTTTTACATGTAACTGTGGAACTGAAATAAAATAGGAGTGAAATGAGAAATCCTCCTTGTGGGTGATAGTTGAGTCCAGCTGTCTTGTATTACACTGATAGAAAGCAAAATAAAAAGATGTGACAATCTGTTCCTTTTCATTTTTTTCTCCTGTTGCTGACTAGTGTGCTCAAGCTGAAAAGCTCCCCGAGGTTGTGCATTGGAGAGGATTTGAGAGATATTCCTGATATTCCAGAAACAAAGATCCAAAGGCAAATTATTTAAATAGCTGGATTTACAGATAGAACTTTTCAAGTATAGGCCTGCTTAAGATGAAATGAATTTAGTAAGTGCCCAAAACCTGTTGAGATCCTTACTTACAAAAAAGTAAGAAAATTTGTGTTTGGTTTTGGTATCCAGAGATGCAATAGTATCAGCATCAGCAAAAAATCTATTTCATTCAGTTTAGTTTTACTCAATACTTTTCAAATTATCCCCATCCCACCAGTTGGGCCCGCCCCAAAGAAACAGTGGTTTATACTGACTGTGACAAACAAAGTTAATTTATTTCTCTGTATTGTGTAATACAGAATGTTGCATAAACAGAAATGTATTAGGTTAGAATCAAAAGAGGAGTGAAAGAAGCCATCTATGTCCACTGTGAGCGACCATCTTTGAACAGAGGCGGTGGTTTACAACACCAACTCTCTGCCATCTATAATCCAGTTTTGAGATCCCTTCCCAGACGCCTTAACGCCCACTCACATCCTGGGCCATCTGACCTCAGGAATTCGCATGATAAGGTGGGGCCAGGTTTCACAATGAACTCACCCGAAACTCTGGCTGATTGGGACCCACACCCAGTTCCACACCTTGGCTCAGGCGATTAGAGGATCATCGGGGGGTCCTTTTGTCCCTCTGTGGGGGGACACTCCCACTAGGTTTATATCTGGGACTCTCCACCATTTGACCTTAGAACTGAAGAAGCCTCTCGGATGAGAGGTGAAACGTCTTCAAGTAACTTAAAGAAGTCCAGACGCTTTTCTTTGCAAGCTCCTTTGACTACGATGACCTGGATGACTGAGAACCTTCACAGACAACACCCTATAATGATATGAAATATTTATATAAGCAGTCTTACCCAAAATTGGTAGACAGCTGTTTTATGTATAATTCATTATATTGTCCATATAATGGTACACTTGTAGTAAAATAAACCTTATCACTACATATCACAAGCATATCTCTACCAAGCACAACAAGATTTACGTCGTACTTTGTGCTACACTGAGCAGAGTCTTCATAACATGTAGCTATATCTCTCATGGTCAATATAAATAGAAAATCTACAAGGAATACGATTGCAGGTATAAAGCAAGGCAAACATTGTGTAAGCTATTAAAACATCTCGTGGCATTTACAAAGTGAAGTATTGCTTTGAGACTAATAACTGAAGTGCTTAAGCTGTACAACTGGGATACTTTAAATACAGATTATCATTAGTTGGATACATTTAATTTCAATTTTTAAAGAGGAATTCTTTCGCTTTAGGAAGTATTAGGTGTGAAAATTTGTTTTTCTTATTTTGGTTATCTGATCCAGTTTGAAAGAAGAAAATTAAAAAAAAAAACAGTAAGAATGTTCTCTAAAGTTTGTTGCAGAGTTTACTCCTTTTCTCCTTCACAAAATTCAATGTATAAAATGTGGAGCTGTCACAAACTGGAGGAAATCTCTGCCAACTGACTTACTGTTAATTGTTTTCGTATGATATTAATACCATTCCATGTCAGTGTTTTGGGGTAAATCTTCTGCTACCATTACAAACATTAATCTTTGTCTTATCCCCCCTTTTGATTTCAAACCTTGAATGTGAATCTTGACCTAAGCCATTTATTACATTCTGATTAACCTGAGGAACATATGTCTGCAACCAAAGCGAGGCAAGTTTTTATTATGAAAAGTTGATCAACACAAAGGCTTTATAAAAATGCATAATTAAAATAAATCCCCCTTCATTAAATAAAGCACTGTAGCAGGTCTAAAACAAAGAAGTAGAAGGTGTTCTGGACACACTTTACTGTATGGTTGGACTTTAGCCCTGTGTCAAACTGAATGAATCACGTCACATCCCGTAAGAGCTGTTTCCCTATGTGAAAGAGAAAAGGAAAAAGCTTAATAAGAGGAAGCACTCTCTCTGTCTGTTGGCTTTTTGGCTCACATCTCTGAGAATCTGCCTGGTTTCGTAATCCAGAGTCGACCATGAAGTTCCACGTGCAGCAGACTTTCTGCTTCTTGATGTCCGTTTTATTCCTCTGTGTTGTTGCAGACCTTCAGGGTGAGTAGGAGAAAACAGTTCTTTGCAAAATGACCTTTGTCACAACACTTAAGTTATGTGTAATTTATGCTTTTGTGTTTGTGTATCGTACAGGCAGTGCATGTTTTTATTACACGAGTCTCTCTTTGAAAAATATCTGCATAAATCTGGCAGCTGCAATTAATCATCCCTGAGTGGTATTATGACAGTAATAATTATAATAAAAACAGAAGCAGTTCGGACCACACTGTTAATTTCATTACACTGTAGCTGTATATTAGTCATGATTTAAAACAAAATGAACATAAGGTTAACTTTATGCTGCACCTGCACTTCGTTCAAAGGTGAAAGATTGGAGATAACCAGGCTAGGTGTGCTGATAGGAGAGGATTGAAGATAAACTTTTCAGTAGGACAGGGTGCAAGTGTTATTAAGCAAATTTCTTTTTTGCTGACTTCATGCTGTTAAAGACTAAATGAAGTATTGCAGTGACTGTGAATAAACAGAAACAGATCTCATGCTCAACTCTGCTTTTTTACCAGGATAATTGTAGACACCACCCAACAAAGAATGTTTATGGTAAAAATAAATAAATAAATTAGCAAGTAGCCTTTTTCAAATTAACGATGACACATCACAGCTGGTTAGATTATTTAAATGTCTGGTTTAAACCAAAACATTATCATTTAGTGCTTTAGTTAGCGCCCTCACTATAAAGATGGGGATTAATTGTCCAGAGCAAAAGCTAAACTTTTCCCTTGATTTCTAAAAGTATTCAGCAGTTTGAGATGTTTCCTTGATACTGAATTTATTTACACAATTGACCAGTTAATAAAATTTCTGACTTTTTTCTCTTTTGATCACCTACATGATATAGTCTTTTAGTTCTTTCACATGGCTTCATATGACTGTATCACATATAGTCTTCATAAAAATAAGGTGCTGCCAGGATTCAAATATTAAATATTTTGAGGAATTTAGTGATAATTTTTAAGTGCTTTTTCTCTAAGTATTTTTAAACCATTCATCAAATTGTTGACTAGTTTTTCTTTTGGTGACGTTACCAGAACCAGATATTGCATATTTTGAGAAATTTGGTATGTCAGTTATAATTTCAAAGCACGTTTGAATGGAAGTTCAAAAGTTTTATGTTATGATTCTCACTGATTTCTAATATCCTGACAGCACCTGTAGTCCACACAAAAATCGGGAGCCTGAAAGGTGAGTATGTGAGTGTGAAAGGGAAGGAGACTGGCGTCCATGCCTACCTGGGTGTCCCATTTGCCAAACCACCCCTCGGCCCTTCCTTGAGACTGGCTCCACCTCAGCCTGTAGGAGGATGGGAAGGAGTAAGAGATGCCACTAAACAGCCACCAATGTAAGAAATGTGAACTTCAACACACTTTGAGAAATGATTGGCTTTATTTGTATCATTAACATTGTCTCTCTTTAAGGTGCGTTCAGTCTAAAGAAGCTGTTTTGGATCTGCTTGATAAACTCGGTAAAGCACTGGCAGAAATACCAGACATCTCTGAAGACTGTCTTTACCTCAACATTTACACTCCTGCAAACAGAGCTAAAAATGCCAAGCTCCCAGTAAGAACCTTTTGCTGTAGATTATGAGGGATGCCTAATCACAGTCTCAATAAAGACACCCATCTTCAGAACTCAATTGTACATGTTATCATCTAAAATGTAAACTTAAGTGTTTTTGTTTGTTTAACGTTTACATTTATGAAGATTAGTTATTGTAGCTTGACTGAGACTCCAAAAGATCCTCTAATCTTTGACGGAATGCTCTTTTATTGTTCTGTCCAGGTCATGGTCTGGATCCATGGTGGGGGCTTTGTGATGGGATCAGCTTCAATATATGATGGCTCTGCCTTGGCTGCTTACCAGGACGTGGTTGTGGTTCTGATCCAGTATCGCTTGGGACTTCTGGGTTTTCTCAGGTAAATAAACTCGATCCATCAATAATCTCTCCAACGGGTCGGCCCCAGCTGCCTCCTACCAGTGGGAGACTGTGAGTACAGATCGCCTCACCCAGGAGGTGTCCAGGAGGCATCCTAATCAGATGTCTGAACCACCTTAACTCAAACTCCTTTAGATGTGGAGCAGTAGCGACTCTACTCTGAGCCCCTCCCGAATGGCCAAACTCCTCACCCCATCTCTAAGAGAGAGGCCAGTCACCATTGGGAGAAAGCTCATTGCCACAGCACCAATCTGTCCATAAAAATTATGAACAGAATCTGTGATAAATGCAGCTCTGGTGGAGTCCAGTACACATGAGGAATAATTCCGATTTATTGCCGGCATTGCAAACCAAGCGCTTGCAACAGTTGTATTAAGGACAGAATGAATAAAAACAACGGGACTGACACCCCATACTCCTGAAGCATCTCACACAAGATATACTCTTGCAGACACAATCAAATGCCTTCTCCAAGTCCACACAACAAATGTAGGCTGGTTGGGTGAACTCCCCTACACCCCACCATATCCTTGAGATGATAAAGAGCTGTGTTCCGCACCCAGGAGGAAAACCACATTGTTTCTCCTGTACTAGAGGTTTGACTAACTCACAGACTCCTCTTTCCAGCAGCCTGGCATAGGATTTTCTGTGGAGGCTGAGGAGTGTGATTCCCATATAGTTGAGCACACCCTCTTATCCCCCTTCTTGAAGATGGGAAGCACAACCCAGGTCTGCCAATTCAGAGGTACAGCCCCAGATCTCAACGCAACACTGTAGAGGCATCTCAACCAAGATAGCCCTACAACATCCACATCATTAAGGAACTCAGGGTGAACCTCATCCACCCCAGGGGACCTACCACCAAGGAGTTGTTTAACTGCTTCAGTAACCTCGCTCCTGGTTATGCATGAGTTTCCCCCCTTGTCACAAGACTCTGCTACTGCTACAGGAGATGTGTCCGTGAGACTAAGGAGGTCCCCGAAGTATGCCTTCTACTGTCTGACAATATCTTCCGTCAAAGTCAGCAGCACTCCACCCACACTATACACAGTGTTGGTAAAGCTCCTGTCCAGGATACTGGTTCCAGAGCCCAAGATATGCATTGAGGTGAGCCTGACTTTATCTGTCTGGTACCTCTCAATCTCACACAATATCTCAGGCTCCTTCCCCAATACAGGCGACGTTTCATGTCTCCATCGCCAGCCTCAGTAGACAGGCATCAGTCTGCCAGGGTCTCTACCCTTGGCCACCACTGGCACACATTGCACCCGACCCCTACGGTGCCTCCCATGTCCCTTCTTCAGGCCGCCCCAGGCTGGCCCCATGTGCTGAGGCGGCCATCCCCAAGCCTGGCTCCAGGGTGGGGCCCCAGTAACCCAATCCCAGGCAGGGTAAACTGTTGGCTTTATTTATCACAGTGTATAAACATAGCTTAATAATTTTTTTATTCCCTTACCCTGTCACTCAGCTTCAACAAATATGTGGAAGTGGGATATGCTACTTTTGCCCAACTGGAAATAATGAGATCCAGTAGCGAGTTTCAGTAGTGAGTTACTGGCAGGAGCTGGTAGTGCCAGTAAACCTACAATAGAAACCTACAATAGAATTGTCTTGTGAAAAGATATTTCATTTAGGAAAAATACATTATAAAAATAACATTTTGTTCTATCAGCACTGGAGATGAGCACATTTCAGGGAACTTTGGCCTGCTGGACCAGGTTGAAGCTCTCAAGTGGATCCAGCAGCACATTCACAACTTTGGAGGAGACCCAGGATTAGTTACCATATTTGGAGTCTGCTGGTGGAGTGAGCGTGTCTCTTCTGGTAATCTACAGCTTAAATGAACTTTAAATAAACTTTTTCACTCTAGAACAAAAATTAATATGTGATGTGTTGCTTGAATCATCAGCTCCTGTCACCACTGTCTGATGGGCTGCTTCACCGTGCTATTGCTGAGAGCGGCACAGCTGCAATGAATGTATTTGTTGCAAATAATCCTCTACCAATGGCGCAGGTTAATTATCCATATTCTTCCTTTTTGGAGGGTTAAACATTTTTGTTGCACAATAATGAGAATATTAAAATGGATTTGTTTTTGAATATTTGCCATTTATATTTGACATTTCACCTCAGGCAGTTGCAAATGCATCTGGCTGCAGTCTCGAAAGCACAAAGAAGATCAGTGACTGCATGAGGAACCTTGATATTGATACTATAGTGGGTTTTACACAGGTGAGGTAAAGGGTGCAAACATGATACAGAATGATTATTATGTCTTCTACAATATTTCTTTGAAGCCTTTGATTTCTCCCTCAGATATGTTCATGCTATCACATCTTTTACTTTTGTACATTTTATTTTCTCAAGGATCCAAATGTGAGATTTCAAGTAAATGTTGATGGACATTTCCTGACTAAACCTGTGGATGAGCTGTTTCGTAAACATGAAGTCCATGCTGTTCCATTCATGACTGGTGTCAATAATGATGAAGGCGGATGGATGCTTGCATCAGTAAGTGTCACAGGAACATGTAAATAAAAAGCTCCATGATCTCAATGTAGTTTGTTGTTGTTTTGTAATGTTGAAAGAAAAAATGTAATTTGGCTTGGTATTTCCTTAGTTTTTTGCTCCCCAAAACTGGACAGAAGGACTAGATCGGGAATTTGTTTTGAACACAGTGTCCCTCTTCTACCCTGACGTAAGGCAGACACCACTTGATGTTACAATATTACTGTTCCCCGACCTGCTCAAGCTTCTTTGATTGATGTGTTGCTTATTTCTTTAAGCCTAAAGCAGCATTTATCAGAGATGTGATAGCTGATGAATATATCGGAAATGGTGACGACCGTGTGAAAAACAGAGATGGGTACACTGAGATGCTTGGAGATTTGTTTTTCACCATTCCAGCGATTAAAGCTGCTAATGCTCACAGAGGTAATTATATTTGTTTAATGAAAGATTATCCAAATTTGTTTAAAACCCAACACTTGATATTTACTGTTACATACATTCATTAACAAATATCACACACATTTGTCTAATTCTAGATGCAGGTGCTCCTGTATACCTGTATGAGTACCAACATCCTCCCAAATTCCTGCAGCAGAAAAGGCCGAGCTTTGTTGGGACTGACCATGCAGATGAAACTTTTACAGTTTTGGGATTTTGCTTCACAACTACCCATATTAGGTTATCTGGTAAGACTTTATAAAAACTCTGCCTTAGTGCTCGATCTGTTTTATTTTGTTGATTGAAAAATGTTTTGCAACATGATCGTTTTAGATCCGTGCCCTGAGGATGAGGAACAGTTGAGCAAGATCATGATGAGCTACTGGGGGAACTTTGCTCGCACAGGGTAGGAATTTCCAACTGTTGTAAATTTCACATTTCACACGTTTAATAACTGAATAACAAATGTATGTGTGTTTAGATCTCCTGATGGGCACAACCTTGTCCACTGGCCAAAGTATGGAGCAGAAGAAAAGTACCTGGCGATTGGTTTAAAAAAGCAGGTAACTGCTCAGCACCTGAAGAAGGAGCGCTTTGTCTTCCTGACTCAGACCGTCCCAGAGAAGATCAAACAGCATGAGGAAAATGCAGAACGCAGCGAGCTGTAGAAAACTCACATCTGGTCCCTGCTGCATCAGTTTTAAAGTAATTAGACTAAACCAGGGGTAGGCAAATTTAGGCCTCAAGTGCTGGTGTCCTGCAGGTTTTAGATGTGTCCTTGATCCAACACAGCTGATGCAAATGGTCAAATGACCCCCTCAACATGTCTTGAAGTTCTTCAGAGGCCTGGTAATGAACTAATGATTTGATTTAGGTGTGTTGACCCAGGGGGACATCTAAAACTTGCAGGACATGAGCCCTGGAGGCCCGGAGTTGGCTACCCCTGGACTAAACCATAATTCCCTTATCAAAAGGTTTTGTGAGGACCATCCATATTCTAATATAATTTTTTTTTTCAATTAATTGAATCCAGGGTATCAGGGTATTTTAAATCTAGTACTGTAAACATAAGTTTTGTAAAACATTTATGAAATAAAAAGTTTTGACAAACCATTTTTTTGCAGCATTTTGTTTGTTTGTGACCTGTGCTTCTTTTACCTGAAAACTTAGCACTTGTTACGGATTCAAATATTGGGGATGGATACAAGAGGAAAACCAAAATAACCACACTGGTCCGGCCGGGTCAAGTCAAACGATGATTTAATGAACACACGCGTGGGAGATGGACACCATACAGCAGACAGCATCAGATCTCAAAATGGTGGAGCCTTGATCAAACTCTTATAGCCTCTAGTGGCCCCCACCTAATCATAAAAGCCTAAACATTCACATTCTTTCTCACACAGCGCCTAAGCTACGACCTTGGCTCCCTGTTTATCTGCTCCTGGTGAGATGGGGCAGTATGCTCTGTTCTCTTCTAACCAGACAAATAAGGCGATGACTTTCTGTGAACAGTATTTTCTTATAACTCAGCAGTATAATGCATCATAAAACAATATCATTCATTCACAATAAATCAGCAGTCTAATGTAATGCAAATCAGTTTACCAAATGTAATAGTTATCACCTTCTTCTAATTCAGGAGAATAATGCAAACTAAAACTACATAATAATTCACAATCTTTAGTTAGGGGTCTAACATGGCATAAAATAATATTATAATCTGACACACTCCATTCCCTCAAACATCCTTTCAGATTAATTAGATAAAACTTTATTAATCCCTCAGGTGGGTTCCTCCCGGAAAATTCAGTTCAGTTTTTTCTTACATTTTCTCTTGTGTGCATTCAACCTTCAGAAGTCCTCCCGAGCAACTGTGTCAACACCTCTTTATCTGTGTGGGTCATGAGAAATGCAATGCAAGCAAAAACAACTGCACTTGTATTAATTACTGTATCATAGTTCAAGAGCCTGTGACACAACATGCGCTCATATGAATAAACTTGGAACCAAATTCACATTTTGAGCTTTTCAGACAGGCAGACGAAAAAAAAGGATTGCAAGACAAAGTTGTGGATTACGATAGCGGCGAAGTAGGCGGGACATCCAAAGCAGAAAGTGTTCTGGAAGTGAGTCCTGAAGTGAATCTAAAGTTTAGACTGTAGATTGGACTTTAGTCCCGTTATGGTTTGGCGTCAAACTGAATGACGTCATATCTTGCTGGAGACACTACCCTTTCCTCTTTGTCAAAGAGAAGAGAAGAAACCTTCATATGAGGACGCACTTCCTCTGTCTCTTTGTTCTGCGCTCGGTTCTTGAAAAATCCGCGGAGTTTCGCAATCCACAGAGCTGACCATGGAGTTGCATGCAAAGCACAATTTCTTCTTCTTGGTATCCGCTTCATTCCTCTGTGCTGTTGTTGTTGCAGATCTTCAGGGTAAGTAGGATAAAACACTTCTTAGCAAAATGGTCTTTGTGACATCTTCTAATTTCTGTGTAATGCGTGTGTTCCTTAAACCTACATGTAGTACATGTTTTTCTTTTCCTGTTTTTGCACGAGTTGCTTTTTTGAAAAACTAGTGTTTAAATCTGACAATAGTAATCAATCAGTAATCAACGGTATTATGGCAGTAATAGTCATTTTAAAAGCTGATAATTAAACATCAACTTTTGTGTTCTAAGTCCAGGTGACTTTTTACCTGCAAAGGCTATTCACTCTGTTCAAAGGTGAACGATAGCAAAGAACCGAGCATGTGAGACGACGGTTTTAAAAGACTGGACCGTGCAAATTTTAATTATTGTTATTATTTTCATTTTGCAAGAAAAAGCTGTTTTTAAAAAAATCTTTCTGCTGACTTCATGCTGATAAGGAATAAATGGAGTATTGCAGCGACGGTGAATAAACAGAAACAGATTTCATGGTCAACTCTGCTTCTTTATCAGGATCACAACACACAACAAAGGAAGTTTATGGCCAAAAATACAGAGCCATGTGAGCCAGTAGCTTTTTTAAAATAAATAAATAAATAAAAATGATGATGTATCACAGCCCTGCGACAGACTGGCGACCTGTCCAGGGTATACCCTGCCTCTCGCCCTATGACAGCTGGGATAGGCTCCATGCGCCCCCCGCGACCCTGAAGAGGATAAGCGGAAGCGAATGGATGGGTGGATGAAGTATCACACTTGGTCAGATTATTTACACCACTTAAAACAACAAACAAAATAATCAAAATAAAAATGCTCATGTAGTGTAAATGGCAACGTACACCTGTGTGTCAGGATGTTGGACCTAAACAAGGCACTCAAACACCAGATGTCCTGGAAATATATGGGCTCAAATCGTGGTCATAAATATTTTGTACTTGGCTGTGTCAATCACAAATTTAACAATCCAATCAGAGAACAGATGGGTTTGGCTGTGGAGGGGTGCTTTATTGACCTCCAGGTCTTGGAAGGGTAAAGGTCCTTTCAGGTGCCTGCATTTTCCTTTATCACCGCACCACGAAGGAAAACATGCTATACAATACAATACAATACAAATTTATTTATGTAGCACATTTAAAAAACCACAGGTATGCCAAAGTGCTCCACAGAACGAGTTAGAGCAATAATAAATACAAATACAAAACACAGAATACAAAATACAAATAAAATATACTAACAGGCGGGTGACATAACTAACCAATAATACACCAGGCATAGTAGGCACAACCCGAAAGGCTGAAGGTTAAAACATTATAAATATTAATAAAGCAAAAAAGAAAAAGCTATGCGTGCCTGAGTTTGGTGAGGTTTTTGTCACAGGTTTTCGGGGAGTTTCAGAGCCTTTTCAAATATCCTGTGGACCTTGGGGGGGAAAGTATAGTGTTGTGGAAATGACACACTCTTCACTAGTTGGGATAGTTACAAAGCTTTCTTTGTTATGAATGAGCGATTCATGTTTTTATTGAACATTTGAAGATAATACAACACAAACTCTTGTAGAGGTTATAATGTCAGAGAGAGACATGTTTTGAAAAGACAAGGAGCAGACGCTAGTGATGGGATTTCCGGCTCTTTTTAGAGAACTGGCTCTTTCGGCTTGGCTCACTCTTTCAGCTCCCAACCGGCTCTTCAGATTGTTTTGTTGCTTTAATTAATTTGTTATTAACAACAACATAAAATTATGCACAAAATGAATTACTAATGTAATGTAATGTTTATATAAATCATATAATACAAAAAAACAACTATTCACATTTCAACTTTTAACTATTTAAATTTTCAGCTTTTTCCTTTTAAACAAATTTAAAGTGAAACAACACAAAACACTGCAAACCACAACACAATTAAATATAAATTAAAATATGAAAACAAAAACAACATGCATATTCTCTGTCATATGGGCCTGCATGAATAAACTTTCTGAATCCTTTATCATCTGCAACTGAAAATAGTTGTGGATGATTACTATACCTTTCTAATGTGACGATGTTGGCTCTGGCTCTCTTTCTTTGTCTCTCCCTCCCACTCTGTTCCTGTGCTACTGCGAGTGTAACTACCGCCCCTCCCCCCTCTTCCCAGCTCGCATGCAGAGTGAAGCAAAAAAAAAGTGAGAGAGAGAGAGAGAGGATGACAGAAAGAAAAAAAAAACACAGCTGGCGATAAGGAGCCGGCTCGTGTCGTTCACGTCAAAGACCCGGCTCTAAGAGCCATTTCGTTTGCGACAGACACATCACTAGCATCTAGTACACGTAGAGCTGCCCCCAAAAAACGACAGAGCGCAGTGGCCAGCGCAACAAATTTTGGATCCTTTTGGGCATACACTGTGCGATTTATTTCAGTCGTGTTACTCAGCTCCTGCTCAAACTGTACGATTGAATCTCAGGGGTTAGAAGTTCGTAGGTCACAATGCAGGGTCTCGCACTATACTGCCCGATGCTCTGATGCGACCTGAGTGCTCACACTGTGCATCCATAACATGAAGCTTATAACACAAAATCTGTCTCTTGCCTCCCTCGCTCACCCTCTGTCTTTACCTCACGCAGACACACACCACCACCATCAACTTTGCTAAATTACTAATGAAAAGCATTGACCAGGCTGCAATTGAGCAGCAATGTCCATCCAACTCTTTTCACAGTTGTTGTGGTCGTGATAATTTTGTGAGGCCATATCGAAATGCTCAGATGAGCTTGCCAAAGTTTTTCAAGTTGTGCCTCTATCGCCTGTGTCCAGATCACACGCTGCACCGTCGTGCTACTACGTCTTTCCACTTTCATTTCTGTTTGCGCGTGTGCAGTGTGAGAGGCTGCGTTGACACCCTCACGAGGGGCGACAGGATTTCGAACAGGTTTGATTTTCTTCTGACCATCAGGACCTGGTCGTGAGGTGTTAGTCGCTTCTCGTTACCAAATGTATACTACACAACACACGATTAAGGCGAAACTCAGGCCGATCCCCAAAACGGTCGCACGACTGAAAAATCGGCTCAGGATCTTTATTCTGCTCAGTGTGACTCACAGCAATGGTCCCTGGTCAGCCCTGACTTTGTGTTAAAGTCATACTAAAGTAATAATGATATTTCTGGTATAGCACAAAAATATCCTTTCAACAGTTATTGAAAGTTAAGAGACATAGCTTGTATGAACCTTATGGGATATTCATATAGAGATCCTCCAGCTTCAAACTGTATTACCCTTCCAGGACCTGAAGCTCAGTAAAGCACCCCTTCAAACCCAATCTGTTCCTTGATTGGAATGTTAAATTTGTGATTGACATGACATTGACCAATCAGCTGAAAGGAAGAAAAATAGGGTCAAAATTCAAACTAGTAAGTTGAAACTCACACAGCCAAAGAACTTGAGCACAGAGTTCTACACATAGCTTATTGCTTTGTATCTGTAACCAGACCTTAACATAAAAAATTTGTAACTTGTGTAAATCTTTTTTACATACACACAAATTCTCATGTATAGACGCAAAAACATAAAAATTTCAGATATTTTTGTTTACAAGGTTACAAAACTCAGTTCACAACTATGCATTTGATTTAAAAGTACAAAATATTTATGACCACAATTTGAGCCCATAGAAAATAATTCTATAGGTTTACAGAAAAGCAAATTGAAAACAAGGAACAAGAAATAAGAAAACTAGGAATTTCCTAGGCGCACTAAGGTAACAAAAAGCAAAGAGGGTGTACAACGCGACAATGGACAAAGGAAAACACAGGGTTAAAATACACAAGGGAGTAACGAGTGAATGGGAAACAGGAGAGACACACATCTGGAACTAATCAGATATAATGAGACAAAGGGCAAGCAAAGCTCAAAACAATGAGACTATTAAAGTAAAACAGGAAACACAAGACAGGCAAGAAGACACAGACTTGACAAGGTGGCACAGCTGACTGGGAAGAGACAAGGAACATGGGACACGGGAACAGAAGCTAAACACGGGTTAAGATGAAAACTGAGGGAGGGAGAACTAAAATTACTGAGAGCTTGAGAAAAAGGATAACCAAAACCAAGAACAATAATAAACAAATAATGTTAAACCAAAAAAACCAAACACTGCCATGACAGTAAATGTGCATTATAACAGGCATGTCTCTGTAGCTATAGCTCGATCAACAATTCTTTTTAAATATAAAGTTTTAGGTTAAGATTTTCAGTCATTTCTAATATCCTGACAGCACCTGTAGTCCACACAAAGCTCGGGAGCCTGAAAGGTGAGTATGTGAGTGTGAAAGGGAAGGAGACTGGCGTCCATGCCTACCTGGGTGTCCCATTCGCCAAACCACCCCTCGGCCCTTCCTTGAGACTGGCTCCACCTCAGCTTGTAGGAGGATGGGAAGGAGTAAGAGATGCGACTAAACAGCCACCAATGTAAGAAATGTGAACTTCAACATACTTGGAGGAATTATTGGCTTTATTTTTAAATTAGCATTGTCTCTCTTTAAGGTGCATTCAATCTAAAGAAACTCTTTTGGATATGCTTGATAAACTTGGTGGACTGCTGGCAGAAATACCAGACATCTCTGAAGACTGTCTTTACCTCAACATTTACACTCCTGCAAAAAGAGCTAATAATGCCAAGCTCCCAGTAAGAACCTTTTGCTGTAGGTTTTGAGGGATGCCTAATCACAATCTCAGTAAAGACACCCATCTTTAGAACTCAATTGCACATTTTATCATCTAAAATGTAAACTAAAGTTTGCTCTTTTATTGTTCTGTCCAGGTCATGGTCTGGATCCATGGTGGGGGCTTTACGCTGGGATCAGCTTCAACATATGATGGCTCTGCCTTGGCTGCTTACCAGGACGTGGTTGTGGTTCTGATCCAGTATCGCTTGGGACTTCTGGGTTTTCTCAGGTAAATAAACTCGATCCATCAATAATCTCTCCAACGGGTCGGCCCCAGCTGCCTCCTCCTAGTGGAACACTGGGAGCCCAGAACTCCTCACCAAGGAGGCATCCAGGAGGCATCTAGTCAGATGCCTAAACCACCGTAACTGGCTCCTTTTGATCTGGAAGAAGACTGCTCTGAGCCCCTCCTGAATGTCCAAACTCCTCACCCCATCTCTAAGAGAGAGGACAGCCACCCTTGGGAGAAAGCTCATTGCCACAGCACCAATCTGTCCATAAAAATTATGAACAGAATCTGTGATAAAGGGCAACCCTGGTGGAGTCCAGTATCCCCGAGGAACAATTATCATTTATTGTCAGCAATGCAAACCAAGCTCTTGCAACAGTTGTATAAGGACAGAATGAACCATGACAATGGGCCTCACACCCCATACTACTGAAGCATCTCACAGAAGAATACTCTGAAGGACTTAACTGAAGGGCTTCTCCAAGTCAACACAACACATGTAGGCTGCTTGGGCGAACTGCGATACACCCTCAAATATCCTCGAGACGATAGAGAGCTGTGTTCCGCACCCGGGAGGAGCGGGAGGAAAAGCATATTGTTCCTCCAGTACTTTCACCCCCGACTAATTGACACACTCTCTATTCCAGAACCCTGGCATAAAATTTCCTGTGGAGGATGAGGAGTGTGATCCCCATATAGTTGGAACAGACTGTCTTATCCCCCTTCTGGAAGATTGGAAGCACAACCCAGGTCTGCCAGTCTAGTGGTATGGCCCCTGATCTCCCTACAACATTGTAGAGACGTGTCAACCAAGACAGTCCTACAATATCCATAGCCTTACAGAACTCAAGGCGAACCTCATCCACTCCAGGGGCCCTGCCACCAAGGAGTTGTTTAACTGCTTCAGTGAACTCTCCCCTGGTTAAGCATTAGGTGCCTCACTTGTCTCCAGACTCTGCTCCTGCTACAGAAGACATGTCAGTGAGAGAAAGGAGGTCCTGTTTCCTTTTGCCGCCTGACAATATCCTCAGTTGAAATCAGCAGCACTCCACCAGCACTTTACACAGTGTCGGTAAATAACCCCTTTCCTCTCCTGAGCTGCCTGATAGTGTTCCAGAATTGCTCCAATGAGATCTGAGTCTTTTTTCATGGCCTCATTAAATTCCTCTCACACACAAGTTTTTACTAGCCTCTCCAGAAGACTGGTTCTAGAGCCAAAGACACACCTTCAGGTGAGCCTGACTATATCTAGGCAGTACCTCTCAACCTCCCACACTAGCTGAAACTTCTTCTCCACCAGAAAGGTGACATTCCACGTCTCCATCACCAGCTTTAGTAGTGGGCATCAGTCTCCCAGGGTCTCCATCGTTGGTCACCACTGGCACACACTGTACCCAACCCCTACAGTGCCTCCCATCTCCCTTGTTCAAGCATTGGGGCCATAGTAACCCTTTCCCAGGCCTGGTAAACTGTTCCCTCGATGTTGGACCCATGGAAATATAAATGAACTCAAGTTATCAAAGTAGAACATACTGTGGTTTTGTTTTTCTGTTTGTTTGTTTATCTGATTTTATAAGACAAAAAATTGAAAGTTGGCTTTATTTATCACAAGGTATAAACATAGCTTGGTAAATTTTTTACTGCCTTACCGTGTCACTCAGCTTCAGCAAATGTGTGGAAGTGGCATATGCAGCTGCTGGCCAACTGGACAAAAATAATGGAAGAGTGGTTTTCAGAATCCTCTACTAGCTGCTGTCAATAACACATGAATAGAAGTGTCTTGTAAAAAGATGTTTCAATAAGGAAAAATACATTATAAAAATAACATTTTGTTCTATCAGCACTGGAGATGAGCACATTTCAGGGAACTTTGGCCTGCTGGACCAGGTTGAAGCTCTCAAGTGGATCCAGCAGCACATTCACAACTTTGGAGGAGACCCAGGATTAGTTACCATATTTGGAGAGTCTGCTGGTGGAGTGAGCGTGTCTCTTCTGGTAATCTACAGCTTAAATGAACTTTAAATAAACTTTTTCACTCTAGAACAAAAATTAATATGTGATGTGTTGCTTGAATCATCAGCTCCTGTCACCACTGTCTGATGGGCTGCTTCACCGTGCTATTGCTGAGAGCGGCACAGCTGCAATGAATGTATTTGTTGCAAATAATCCTCTACCAATGGCGCAGGTTAATTATCCATATTCTTCCTTTTTGGAGGGTTAAATATTTTTGTTGCACAATAATGAGAATATTAAAATGGATTTGTTTTTGAATATTTGCCATTTATATTTGACATTTCACCTCAGGCAATTGCAAACGCATCTGGCTGCAGTCTCGAAAGCACAAAGAAGATCAGTGACTGCATGAGAAACCTTGATATTGATACTATAGTGGGTTTTACACAGGTGAGGTAATGGGTACAAACATGATAGAGAATGCTGAATTTGATTATTATGTCTTCTACAATATTTCTTTGAAGCCTTTGATTTCTCCCTCAGCTCTGTTCATGCTATCACATCTTTTACTTTTGTATATTTAATTCTCTCAAGGATCCAAATTTAATATTTCCAGTAAATGTTGATGGACATTTCCTGACTAAACCTGTGGATGAGCTGTTTCGTAAACATGAACTCCATGCTGTTCCATTCATGACTGGCGTCAATAATGATGAAGGTGGATGGATACTTGCATCAGTAAGTGTTGCAGAAACTTCTGAATAAAGATCTCAATATAGTTTTAAAATTGCAAAATAACAGCAAAGAAAAAATGTAATTGTGGCTTGGTATTTCCTTAGTTTTTTGCTCGCCAAAACTGGACAGAAGGACTAGATCGGGAATTTGTTTTGAACATGGTGTCCCTCTTCTATCCCGACGTAAGGCAGACACCACTTGATGTTACAATATTACTGTTCCCCGACCTGCTCAAGCTTCTTTGATTGATGTGTTGCTTATTTCTTTAAGCCTAAAGCAGCATTTATCAGAGATGTGATAGCTGATGAATATATCGGGAATGGTGACGACCGTGTGAAAAACAGAGATGGGTACACTGAGATGCTTGGAGATTTGTTTTTCACCATTCCAGCGATTAAAGCTGCTAATGCTCACAGAGGTAATTTAATTTGTTTAATGAAAGATTATACAAATTTGTTTAAAACCCAACACTTGATGTTTACTGTTACACACGTTCATTAACAAATATCACACACAGATGGAACGCCTGTTATGCTTTGGGAAATGCTTTCAGAAACCCCGCCTTGCCCCTAGACTCAGCTGCCTGGTCTCACAAAGCGTTCTCTGCGCTCTGCCATGTTGTTACTTCCTGTAAGAACTTTAAAGTGCGTCTAATGCAAGTCTAATTCTAGATGCAGGTGCTCCTGTATACCTGTATGAGTACCAACATCCTCCCAAATTCCTGCAGCAGAAAAGGCCGAGCTTTGTTGGGACTGACCATGCAGATGAAATTTTTACAGTTTTGGGATTTTGCTTCACAACTACCCATATTAGGTTATCTGGTAAGACTTTATAAAAACTCTGCCTTAATGCTTGATCTGTTTTGTTTTGTTGATTGAAAAATGTTTTGCAACATGATCGTTTTAGATCCGTGCCCTGAGGATGAGGAACAGTTGAGCAAGATCATGATGAGCTACTGGGGGAACTTTGCTCGCACAGGGTAGGAATTTCCAACTGTTGTAAATTTCACATTTCACACGTTTAATAACTGAATAACAAATGTATGTGTGTTTAGATCTCCTGATGGGCACAACCTTGTCCACTGGCCAAAATATGGAGCAGAAGAAAAGTACCTGGCGATTGGTTTAAAAAAGCAGGTAACTGCTCAGCACCTGAAGAAGGAGCGCTTTGTCTTCCTGACTCAGACCGTCCCAGAGAAGATCAAACAGCATGAGGAAAATGCAGAACGCAGCGAGCTGTAGAAAACTCACATCTGGTCTCTGCTCCACCAGTTTTAAAGTAATTAGACTAAACCAGGGGTAGGCAAATTTAGGCCTCAAGTGCTGGTGTCCTGCAGGTTTTAGATGTGTCCTTGATCCAACACAGCTGATGCAAATGGTCAAATGACCCCCTCAACATGTCTTGAAGTTCTTCAGAGGCCTGGTAATGAACTAATGATTGGATTTAGGTGTGTTGACCCAGGGGGACATCTAAAACTTGCAGGACACGAGCCCTTGAGGCCTGGAGTTGGCTACCCCTGGACTAAACCATAATTCCCTTATCAAAAGGTCTTGTGAGGACCATCCATATTCTAATATGATTTTTTTTTTTCAATTAATTGAATCCAGGGTATCAGGGTATTTTAAATCTAGTACTGTAAACATAAGTTTTGTAAAACATTTATGAAATAAAAAGTTTTGACAAACCATTTTTTTGCAGCATTTTGTTTGTTTGTGACCTGTGCTTCTTTTACCTGAAAACTTAGCACTTGTTACGGATTCAAATATTGGGGATGGATACAAGAGGAAAACCAAAATAACCACACTGGTCCGGCCGGGTCAAGTCAAACGATGATTTAATGAACACACGCGTGGGAGATGGACACCATACAGCAGACAGCATCAGATCTCAAAATGGTGGAGCCTTGATCAAACTCTTATAGCCTCTAGTGCCCCCCACCTAATCATAAAAGCCTAAACATTCACATTCTTTCTCACACAGCGCCTAAGCTACGACCTTGGCTCCCTGTTTATCTGCTCCTGATGAGATGGGGCAGTATGCTCTGTTCTCTTCTAACCAGACAAATAAGGCGATGACTTTCTGTGAACAGTATTTTCTTATAACTCAGCAGTATAATGCATCATAAAACAATATCATTCATTCACAATAAATCAGCAGTCTAATGTAATGCAAATCAGTTTACCAAATGTAATAGTTATCACCTTCTTCTAATTCAGGAGAATAATGCAAACTAAAACTACATAATAATTCACAATCTTTAGTTAGGGGTCTAACATGGCATAAAATAATATTATAATCCGACACACTCCATTCCCTCAAACATCCTTTCAGATTAATTAGATAAAACTTTATTAATCCCTCAGGTGGGTTCCTCCCGGAAAATTCAGTTCAGTTTTTTCTTACATTTTCTCTTGTGTGCATTCAACCTTCAGAAGTCCTCCCGAGCAACTGTGTCAACACCTCTTTATCTGTGTGGGTCATGAGAAATGCAATGCAAGCAAAAACAACTGCACTTGTATTAATTACTGTATCATAGTTCAAGAGCCTGTGACACAACATGCGCTCATATGAATAAACTTGGAACCAAATTCACATTTTGAGCTTTTCAGACAGGCAGACGAAAAAAAGGATTGCAAGACAAAGTTGTGGATTACGATAGCGGCGAAGTAGGCGGGACATCCAAAGCAGAAAGTGTTCTGGAAGTGAGTCCTGAAGTGAATCTAAAGTTTAGACTGTAGATTGGTCTTTAGTCCCGTTATGGTTTGGCGTCAAACTGAATGACGTCATATCTTGCTGGAGACACTACCCTTTCCTCTTTGTCAAAGAGAAAAGAAGAAACTTTCATATGAAGACGCACTTCTTCTGTCTCTTTGTTCTGCGCTCGGTTCTTGAAAAATCGCAATCCACAGAGCTGACCATGGAGTTGCATGCAAAGCACAATTTCTTCTTCTTGGTATCCGCTTCATTCCTCTGTGCTGTTGTTGTTGCAGATCTTCAGGGTAAGTAGGATAAAACACTTCTTAGCAAAATGGTCTTTGTGACATCTCCTAATTTCTGTGTAATGCGTGTGTTCCTTAAACCTACATGTAGTACATGTTTTTCTTTTCCTGTTTTTGCACGAGTTGCTTTTTTGAAAAACTAGTGTTTAAATCTGACAATAGTAATCAATCAGTAATCAACGGTATTATGGCAGTAATAGTCATTTTAAAAGCTGATAATTAAACATCAACTTTTGTGTTCTAAGTCCAGGTGACTTTTTACCTGCAAAGGCTATTCACTCTGTTCAAAGGTGAACGATAGCAAAGAACCGAGCATGTGAGACGACGGTTTTAAAAGACTGGACCGTGCAAATTTTAATTATTGTTATTATTTTCATTTTGCAAGAAAAAGCTGTTTTTAAAAAAATCTTTCTGCTGACTTCATGCTGATAAGGAATAAATGGAGTATTGCAGCGACGGTGAATAAACAGAAACAGATTTCATGGTCAACTCTGCTTCTTTATCAGGATCACAACACACAACAAAGGAAGTTTATGGCAAAAAATACAGAGCCATGTGAGCCAGTAGCTTTTTTAAAATAAATAAATAAATAAAAATGATGATGTATCACAGCCCTGCGACAGACTGGCGACCTGTCCAGGGTATACCCTGCCTCTCGCCCTATGACAGCTGGGATAGGCTCCATGCGCCCCCCGCGACCCTGAAGAGGATAAGCGGAAGCGAATGGATGGGTGGATGAAGTATCACACTTGGTCAGATTATTTACACCACTTAAAACAACAAACAAAATAATCAAAATAAAAATGCTCATGTAGTGTAAATGGCAACGTACACCTGTGTGTCAGATGTTGGACCTAAACAAGGCACTCAAACACCAGATGTCCTGGAAATATATGGGCTCAAATCGTGGTCATAAATATTTTGTACTTGGCTGTGTCAATCACAAATTTAACAATCCAATCAGAGAACAGATGGGTTTGGCTGTGGAGGGGTGCTTTATTGACTCCAGGTCTTGGAAGGGTAAAGGTCCTTTCAGGTGCCTGCATTTTCCTTTATCACCGCACCACGAAGGAAAACATGCTATACAATACAATACAATACAATACAAATTTATTTATGTAGCACATTTAAAAAACCACAGGTATGCCAAAGTGCTCCACAGAACGAGTTAGAGCAATAATAAATACAAATACAAAACACAGAATACAAAATACAAATAAAATATACTAACAGGCGGGTGACATAACTAACCAATAATACACCAGGCATAGTAGGCACAACCCGAAAGGCTGAAGGTTAAAACATTATAAATATTAATAAAGCAAAAAAGAAAAAGCTATGCGTGCCTGAGTTTGGTGAATTTTTTGTCACAGGTTTTCGGGGAGTTTCAGAGCCTTTTCAAATATCCTGTGGACCTTGGGGGGGAAAGTAGTGTTGTGGAAATGACACACTCTTCACTAGTTGGGATAGTTACAAAGCTTTCTTTGTTATGAATGAGCGATTCATGTTTTTATTGAACATTTGAAGATAATACAACACAAACTCTTGTAGAGGTTATAATGTCAGAGAGAGACATGTTTTGAAAAGACAAGGAGCAGACGCTAGTGATGGGATTTCCGGCTCTTTTTAGAGAACTGGCTCTTTCGGCTTGGCTCACTCTTTCGGCTCCCAACCGGCTCTTCAGATTGTTTTGTTGCTTTAATTAATTTGTTATTAACAACAACATAAAATTATGCACAAAATGAATTACTAATGTAATGTAATGTTTATATAAATCATATAATACAAAAAAACAACTATTCACATTTCAACTTTTAACTATTTAAATTTTCAGCTTTTTCCTTTTAAACAAATTTAAAGTGAAACAACACAAAACACTGCAAACCACAACACAATTAAATATAAATTAAAATATGAAAACAAAAACAACATGCACATTCTCTGTCATATGGGCCTGCATGAATAAACTTTCTGAATCCTTTATCATCTGCAACTGAAAATAGTTGTGGATGATTACTATACCTTTCTAATGTGACGATGTTGGCTCTGGCTCTCTTTCTTTGTCTCTCCCTCCCACTCTGTTCCTGTGCTACTGCGAGTGTAACTACCGCCCCTCCCCCCTCTTCCCAGCTCGCATGCAGAGTGAAGCAAAAAAAAAGTGAGAGAGAGAGAGAGAGGATGACAGAAAGAAAAAAAAAACACAGCTGGCGATAAGGAGCCGGCTCGCGTCGTTCACGTCAAAGACCCGGCTCTAAGAGCCATTTCGTTTGTGACAGACACATCACTAGCATCTAGTACACGTAGAGCTGCCCCCCAAAAACGACAGAGCGCAGTGGCCAGCGCAACAAATTCTGGATCCTTTTGGGCATACACTGTGCGATTTATTTCAGTCGTGTTACTCAGCTCCTGCTCAAACTGTACGATTGAATCTCAGGGGTTAGAAGTTCGTAGGTCACAATGCAGGGTCTCGCACTATACTGCCCGATGCTCTGATGCGACCTGAGTGCTCACACTGTGCATCCATAACATGAAGCTTATAACACAAAATCTGTCTCTTGCCTCCCTCGCTCACCCTCTGTCTTTACCTCACGCAGACACACACCACCACCATCAACTTTGCTAAATTACTAATGAAAAGCATTGACCAGGCTGCAATTGAGCAGCAATGTCCATCCAACTCTTTTCACAGTTGTTGTGGTCGTGATAATTTTGTGAGGCCATATCGAAATGCTCAGATGAGCTTGCCAAAGTTTTTCAAGTTGTGCCTCTATCGCCTGTGTCCAGATCACACGCTGCACTGTCGTGCTACTACGTCTTTCCACTTTCATTTCTGTTTGCGCGTGTGCAGTGTGAGAGGCTGCGTTGACACCCTCACGAGGGGCGACAGGATTTCGAACAGGTTTGATTTTCTTGTGACCATCGGGACCTGGTCGTGAGGTGTTAGTCGCTTCTCGTTACCAAATGTATACTACACAACACACGATTAAGGCGAAACTCAGGCCGATCCCCAAAACGGTCGCACGACTGAAAAATCGGCTCAAGGTCTTTATTCTGCTCAGTGTGACTCACAGCAATGGTCCCTGGTCAGCCCTGACTTTGTGTTAAAGTCATACTAAAGTAATAATGATATTTCTGGTATAGCACAAAAATATCCTTTCAACAGTTATTGAAAGTTAAGAGACATAGCTTGTATGAACCTTATGGGATATTCATATAGAGATCCTCCAGCTTCAAACTGTATTACCCTTCCAGGACCTGAAGCTCAGTAAAGCACCCCTTCAAACCCAATCTATTTTCTGATTGGAATGTTAAATTTGTGATTGACATGACATTGACCAATCAGCTGAAAGGAAGAAAAATAGGGTCAAAATTCAAACTAGTAAGTTGAAACTCACACAGCCAAAGAACTTGAGCACAGAGTTCTACACATAGCTTATTGCTTTGTATCTGTAACCAGACCTTAACATAAAAAATTTGTAACTTGTGTAAATCTTTTTTACATACACACAAATTCTCATGTATAGATGCAAAAACATAAAAATTTCAGATATTTTTGTTTACAAGGTTACAAAACTCAGTTCACAACTATGCATTTGATTTAAAAGTACAAAATATTTATGACCACAATTTGAGCCCATAGGAAATAATTCGACAGGTTTACAGAAAAGCAAATTGAAAACAAGGAACAAGAAATAAGAAAACTAGGAATTTCCTAGGCGCACTGAGGTAACAAAAAGCAAAGAGGGTGTACAATGCGACAACGGACAGAGGAAAACACAGGGTTAAAATACACAAGGGAGTAACGAATGAATGGGAAACAGGAGGGACACACATCTGGAACTAATCAGATATAATGAGACAAAGGGCAAGCAAAGCTCAAAACAATGAGACTATTAAAGTAAAACAGGAAACACAAGACAGGCAAGAAGACACAGACTTGACAAGGTGGCACAGCTGACTGGGAAGAGACAAGGAACATGGGACACGGGAATAGAAGCTAAACACGGGTTAAGATGAAAACTGAGGGAGGGAGAGCTAAAATTACTGAGAGCTTGAGAAAAAGGATAACCAAAACCAAGAACAATAATAAACAAATAATGTTAAACCAAAAAAACCAAACACTGCCATGACAGTAAATGTGCATTATAGGCATGTCTCTGTAGCTATAGCTCGATCAACAATTCTTTTTAAATATAAAGTTTTAGGTTAAGATTTTCAGTCATTTCTAATATCCTGACAGCACCTGTAGTCCACACGAAGCTCGGGAGCCTGAAAGGTGAGTATGTGAGTGTGAAAGGGAAGGAGACTGGCGTCCATGCCTACCTGGGTGTCCCATTCGCCAAACCACCCCTCGGCCCTTCCTTGAGACTGGCTCCACCTCAGCTTGTAGGAGGATGGGAAGGAGTAAGAGATGCGACTAAACAGCCACCAATGTAAGAAATGTGAACTTCAACATACTTGGAGGAATTATTGGCTTTATTTTTAAATTAGCATTGTCTCTCTTTAAGGTGCATTCAATCTAAAGAAACTCTTTTGGATATGCTTGATAAACTTGGTGGACTGCTGGCAGAAATACCAGACATCTCTGAAGACTGTCTTTACCTCAACATTTACACTCCTGCAAAAAGAGCTAATAATGCCAAGCTCCCAGTAAGAACCTTTTGCTGTAGGTTTTGAGGGATGCCTAATCACAATCTCAGTAAAGACACCCATCTTTAGAACTCAATTGCACATTTTATCATCTAAAATGTAAACTAAAGTTTGCTCTTTTATTGTTCTGTCCAGGTCATGGTCTGGATCCATGGTGGGGGCTTTAGGCTGGGATCAGCTTCAACATATGATGGCTCTGCCTTGGCTGCTTACCAGGACGTGGTTGTGGTTCTGATCCAGTATCGCTTGGGACTTCTGGGTTTTCTCAGGTAAATAAACTCGATCCATCAATAATCTCTCCAACGGGTCGGCCCCAGCTGCCTCCTCCTAGTGGAACACTGGGAGCCCAGAACTCCTCACCAAGGAGGCATCCAGGAGGCATCTAGTCAGATGCCTAAACCACCGTAACTGGCTCCTTTTGATCTGGAAGAAGACTGCTCTGAGCCCCTCCTGAATGTCCAAACTCCTCACCCCATCTCTAAGAGAGAGGACAGCCACCCTTGGGAGAAAGCTCATTGCCACAGCACCAATCTGTCCATAAAAATTATGAACAGAATCTGTGATAAAGGGCAACCCTGGTGGAGTCCAGTACCCCCGAGGAACAATTATCATTTATTGTCAGCAATGCAAACCAAGCTCTTGCAACAGTTGTATAAGGACAGAATGAACCATGACAATGGGCCTCACACCCCATACTACTGAAGCATCTCACAGAAGAATACTCTGAAGGACTTAACTGAAGGGCTTCTCCAAGTCAACACAACACATGTAGGCTGCTTGGGCGAACTGCGATACACCCTCAAATATCCTCGAGACGATAGAGAGCTGTGTTCCGCACCCGGGAGGAGCGGGAGGAAAAGCATATTGTTCCTCCGGTACTTTCACCCCCGACTAATTGACACACTCTCTATTCCAGAACCCTGGCATAAAATTTCCTGTGGAGGATGAGGAGTGTGATCCCCATATAGTGGGAACAGACTGTCTTATCCCCCTTCTGGAAGATTGGAAGCACAACCCAGGTCTGCCAGTCTAGTGTTATGGCCCCTGATCTCCCCACAACATTGTAGAGACGTGTCAACCAAGACAGTCCTACAATATCCATAGCCTTACAGAACTCAAGGCGAACCTCATCCACTCCAGGGGCCCTGCCACCAAGGAGTTGTTTAACTGCTTCAGTGAACTCTCCCCTGGTTAAGCATTAGGTGCCCCACTTGTCGCCAGACTCTGCTCCTGCTACAGAAGACATGTCAGTGAGAGAAAGGAGGTCCTGTTTCCTTTTGCCGCCTGACAATATCCTCAGTTGAAATCAGCAGCACTCCACCAGCACTTTACACAGTGTCGGTAAAGAACCCCTTTCCCCTCCTGAGCTGCCTGATAGTGTTCCAGAATTGCTCCAATGAGATCTGAGTCTTTTTTCATGGCCTCATTAAATTCCTCTCACACACAAGTTTTTACTAGACTCTCCAGAAGACTGGTTCTAGAGCCAAAGACACACCTTCAGGTGAGCCTGACTATATCTAGGCAGTACCTCTCAACCTCCCACACTAGCTGAAACTTCTTCTCCACCAGAAAGGTGACATTCCATGTCTCCATCACCAGCTTTAGTAGTGGGCATCAGTCTCCCAGGGTCTCCATCCTTGGTCGCCACTGGCACACACTGTACCCAACCCCTACAGTGCCTCCCATCTCCCTTGTTCAAGCATTGGGGCCATAGTAACCCTTTCCCAGGCCTGGTAAACTGTTCCCTCGATGTTGGACCCATGGAAATATAAATGAACTCAAGTTATCAAAGTAGAACATACTGTGGTTTTGTTTTTCTGTGTTTTTATCTGATTTTCTAAGACAAAAAATTGAAAGTTGGCTTTATTTATCACAAGGTATAAACATAGCTTGGTAAATTTTTTACTGCCTTACTGTATCACTCAGCTTCAGCAAATGTGTGGAAGTGGCATATGCAGCTGCTGCCCAACTGGACAAAAATAATGGAAGAGTGGTTTTCAGAATCCTCTACTAGCTGCTGTTAATAACACATGAATAGAAGTCTCTTGTAAAAAGATGTTTCAATAAGGAAAAATACATTATAAAAATAACATTTTGTTCTATCAGCACTGGAGATGAGCACATTTCAGGGAACTTTGGCCTGCTGGACCAGGTTGAAGCTCTCAAGTGGATCCAACAGCACATTCACAACTTTGGAGGAGACCCAGGATTAGTTACCATATTTGGAGAGTCTGCTGGTGGAGTGAGCGTGTCTCTTCTGGTAATCTACAGCTTAAATGAACTTTAAATAAACTTTTTCACTCTAGAACAAAAATTAATATGTGATGTGTTGCTTGAATCATCAGCTCCTGTCACCACTGTCTGATGGGCTGCTTCACCGTGCTATTGCTGAGAGCGGCACAGCTGCAATGAATGTATTTGTTGCAAATAATCCTCTACCAATGGCGCAGGTTAATTATCCATATTCTTCCTTTTTGGAGGGTTAAACATTTTTGTTGCACAATAATGAGAATATTAAAATGGATTTGTTTTTGAATATTTGCCATTTATATTTGACATTTCACCTCAGGCAATTGCAAACGCATCTGGCTGCAGTCTCGAAAGCACAAAGAAGATCAGTGACTGCATGAGAAACCTTGATATTGATACTATAGTGGGTTTTACACAGGTGAGGTAATGGGTGCAAACATGATAGAGAATGCTGAATTTGATTATTATGTCTTCTACAATATTTATTTGAAGCCTTTGATTTCTCCCTCAGCTCTGTTCATGCTATCACATCTTTTACTTTTGTATATTTAATTCTCTCAAGGATCCAAATTTAATATTTCCAGTAAATGTTGATGGACATTTCCTGACTAAACCTGTGGATGAGCTGTTTCGTAAACATGAACTCCATGCTGTTCCATTCATGACTGGCGTCAATAATGATGAAGGTGGATGGATACTTGCATCAGTAAGTGTTGCAGAAACTTCTGAATAAAGATCTCAATATAGTTTTAAAATTGCAAAATAACAGCAAAGAAAAAATGTAATTGTGGCTTGGTATTTCCTTAGTTTTTTGCTCGCCAAAACTGGACAGAAGGACTAGATCGGGAATTTGTTTTGAACATGGTGTCCCTCTTCTATCCCGACGTAAGGCAGACACCACTTGATGTTACAATATTACTGTTCCCCGACCTGCTCAAGCTTCTTTGATTGATGTGTTGCTTATTTCTTTAAGCCTAAAGCAGCATTTATCAGAGATGTGATAGCTGATGAATATATCGGGAATGGTGACGACCGTGTGAAAAACAGAGATGGGTACACTGAGATGCTTGGAGATTTGTTTTTCACCATTCCAGCGATTAAAGCTGCTAATGCTCACAGAGGTAATTTAATTTGTTTAATGAAAGATTATACAAATTTGTTTAAAACCCAACACTTGATGTTTACTGTTACACACGTTCATTAACAAATATCACACACAGATGGAACGCCTGTTATGCTTTGGGAAATGCTTTCAGAAACCCCGCCTTGCCCCTAGACTCAGCTGCCTGGTCTCACGAAGCGTTCTCTGCGCTCTGCCATGTTGTTACTTCCTGTAAGAACTTTAAAGTGCGTCTAATGCAAGTCTAATTCTAGATGCAGGTGCTCCTGTATACCTGTATGAGTACCAACATCCTCCCAAATTCCTGCAGCAGAAAAGGCCGAGCTTTGTTGGGACTGACCATGCAGATGAAATTTTTACAGTTTTGGGATTTTGCTTCACAACTACCCATATTAGGTTATCCGGTAAGACTTTATAAAAACTCTGCCTTAATGCTCGATCTGTTTTGTCTTGTTGATTGAAAAATGTTTTGCAACATAATCGTTTTAGATCCGTGCCCTGAGGATGAGGAACAGTTGAGCAAGATCATGATGAGCTACTGGGGGAACTTTGCTCGCACAGGGTAGGAATTTCCAACTGTTGTAAATTTCACATTTCACACTTTTAATAACTGAATAACAAATGTATATCTGTTCAGATCTCCTGATGGGCACAACCTTGTCCACTGGCCAAAATATGGAGCAGATGAAAAGTACCTGGCGATTGGTTTAAAAAGGCAGGTAACTGCTCAGCACCTGAAGAAGGAGCGCTTTGTCTTCCTGACTCAGACCGTCCCAGAGAAGATCAAACAGCATGAGGAAAATGCAGAACGCAGCGAGCTGTAGAAAACTCACATCTGGTCTCTGCTCCATCAGTTTTAAAGTAATTAGACTAAATCATAATTCAGTTAGCGACCATTCTTTACACATACTATGAAATATTAGTTACAGTGAACGACACTTTTTGGTAAAACATTTGGTGTTACATTGATCATTTCCATTCTAACATTTTTTTTTTTTTTTATAACCCCTGATTGTGTTCTTTAAAAGTGCTATTCTCACATTTCCACATAACCAGCACTGTAAACATAGGGTATGTCAAATAATCCTTTATAATGACAAGAGCAGTTTTTGTATAGTTTAAGACATTGATCATCGATAAACGAATACAACTGTTTTTACTTCACTATAATCAAAGTGTAATTGTGGAAGTGAAAGAAAATAGTAGTTAAAAGGTTGCTAGTGGAGAGCAGCTGTCGTAACATAAAAAAAACCTTGTTAAAATAAACAGATGTGACATCTTGGTTCTTTTCAGTTTTTATTTTTTAAGTTAACTGCTGTGATGACCCTTTGTGACACCAGCCAAAAAGAGCCTCCTATTAGTAAAGCTGCATTGTAATTTTTGCCAACATGCACTCTATAAATTTTGTGCCTCTTGATGAAATCCGGATTATATACCCTATAGTTTAGGTATATTATTCTACTGCAGTACTCATCTTAACTTCATGCCTTGATAATACTTTAGGTGTTGTGATCAGCTTATGTTTTCATGGCTGATGCAAAACTGATTTTCATCTTTACACCTATCCTACTCATATTACCTATATAGGAGTGGATGTTTCTTTTATACAGCACAGTGATTGTGCTAGTGATTAACATTAAGCACTATGATTGGTGAATGGTGATGCTGGCAGGTCGCCTGTTAGGCATTACCTCTACTAACAGTGTTTGTATTTTATGTGTATTTTTGATAAAAATTGTCTGGCATGAAATATATTTCAGTAGTCCATTTGAGAAATCTGAGCAATTGTTTAGCTATGGGGCTTGTATGCATATTTCTAGTGATACCTGATAACTTAGCATTCCATCCTCCAAAATATGTTAATTTTTTCGGTTGGTATTGGCACTAATTTAAAAAATATACCTCAAACGTGCACTATGAAAAATGTCTGAATATTTTTGTGTTGGCTGCCATGTCTTTTCTGTACATATTTTATATATTTTATAGCACATTTAAACAGCAGAGGTTGACCAAAAGTGTTTTAAAGACCGACACATTTACATTACAATGTATTTACGTGAAAAACTGAAAGATGTGTTTTACTGCGAAAAGTAAAAATCACAGTGATTTATGGTAATGGTAAATGGCCTGTATTTATATAGCGCTTAGTCCCTAAGGACCCCAAAGCGCTTTACACTACATTCAGTCATCCAAACATTCACACACACATTCACACACTGGTGATGGCAAGCTACATGTAGCCACAGCCACCCTGGGGCGCACTGACAGAGGCGAGGCTGCCGAACGCTGGCGCCACCGGGCCCTCTGACCACCAGTAGGCAACAGGTGAAGTGTCTTGCCCAAGGACACAACGACCGAGACTGTCCAAGCCGGGGCTCGAACCGGCAACCTTCCGATTACAAGGTGAACTCCCAACTCTTGACCCACGATCGCCCAGTTTAATGGTCATTAAACTTGTTTCAAAATTTGGCAAACGGATAATGATTCGCTGCTCTCGTCTACATAACCTCACTTTATTGGTTAAAATTATTAGTATTGATACAGCTCAATCTGCCTCCACACGTCTGTTTTTCGATACTGCTTCCCTCAACACGCAGCAGTCTGCGTAACCTACAGGCAACGACACTGACTGACTTGACAGCAGTGGGACAGACAGTTTGCTGTACTTTGATCGCTTTTTGCTGTGCCTTAAAATCAGTGCAATCCCGTTACACCCCGCATATGAGGAAGCCCTACTTCTCTTGGCTTTTCTCTCACTTTTTGCACAATCGTGTGTCGTAATCTGCCCCAACACCACCATGACGTGCCATGCCAGGCAGACTTTTTGCTCTCTAATGCCCGTTTTATTTCTCTGTGTTGCTGCAGACCTGAACGGTGAGTAAGAGGAAACACTTCTTTGAACCACATTGACATTCGTGCTTTTGCGTTTGTTCATCTATACAGTAGCGGTTTTTGATACGGGCGACACGGGCGGTTGCCCGGGGCGGCATCGTGGTGGGGGGCTGCATCACGGGCATCGGCAAAAAAAAAAAAATGCTCGTACTCATGCTGCCCCGACGTCATGCCAGCGCATATTGGGAATGGCATAGGCACCGATCGGTTTTCTATCGCCCATTTGCTGGGAGTGCGTCCTCCGTTAGCGAGGTGCGCCTGCTGCTTGCGACACAGGGAGGAGAGGGCGGGGCGGCGGGGGATTCACTGGCTGGCTGGAGCAGCATCTAATAACCAACAATAATATGATACAGACTTATAATTTGCACCGATGATTTTCGAAATTCTATACGCGAAAAGTGAGCACGAGAGCCCTCGGTGCGCCTGCTCGCTGCTGAAGTCAAAGTAAACTTTATTGTCATCTCCGCTACATACAGTCCAGTATATAGAGAGACGGGACGACGAGGCTCCAGTTACAGCAGTGCAAGTAAACAAACAATAAATATAAGAAGAGTAAGAAAATAAATCTACACTTTAGGACTAGGGGTAAAGGGATCAATAACAATTTGAAATTTATAATTTACAGTTTGATTATTTAAAGTCTCACACACAACCTGTCGAAAGGGGAGGGGGCCGGCTGCTTCCAAATAGAGCACATTTCATTCATAATGATGTAAATCCAAGCCTATCATGTATTCATGATTTGAATCCTGAGTTGTGCGAAATCCTACAAATACACCTTAGACAAAGTGAATCTGTGAACTAAGGTGTAGGTCTGTTAGGTTATGTTGTGGTGATCGTTGGGTTGGGGGATTTGTGTTCATACTGGAGTTCAAAATTAAAAGCAATGGAAGATGGACAAGAAAAGTTCAAAGCCATCAAGTCAGCAGTTTAGAAAAAAGAGAAAAGAAGAGGAGGAGAAACGAGCAAAAGATGCAGGTAAGCAGGCTAGGACCGCCACTGCATCAGGGGTGGGCAATCTCAGTCCACGAGGGCCGGTGTCCCTGCAGGTTTTAGATGTGTCCTCGAACCAACACAGCTGATTTAAATGGCTAAATTAGC
Source organism: Neolamprologus multifasciatus (assembly GCF_963576455.1). Lineage (NCBI taxonomy): Eukaryota > Metazoa > Chordata > Actinopteri > Cichliformes > Cichlidae > Neolamprologus > Neolamprologus multifasciatus. The sequence continues at coordinate 59,971,656 of NC_140445.1, read as the reverse complement.
TCCTCAACATGTCCCGAAGTTCTCCAGAGGCCTGGTAACGATCATGTGATTCAGGTGTGTTGACCTAAGGTGAGATCTAAAACCTGCAGGGACACCGGCCCTCGTGGACTGAGATTGCCCACCCCGATCTATACTGTCGTCCTTTTTTGCTCATAAATACCTCTATGAAAAGTGATCACCCTCGCACAAACAAACATAGATTGATCCAGGTAGTAAAAACAATTTCCGCGTTTAACTCATCCTAAATGCAAGAAGTGAGATTTTTTTTCTGTCGATTAAAATTGGTGTAATCACGTGACACCCTGCACGCTATATTAAGTCTTAAGTTACATGGAGAAAGCTTCGCATGAGGAGGGACTGCCTCTCCTGGCACTTTTCTTAGTTTTTTCAAAGTCGCCGATTGTTGTGTGTCAAGACCACAATGAAGTCCAATGCAAAGCTGACTTTCTGGTTTTCAATGTCCGTTTTATTTCTCCGTGTTGCTACACACCTGAGAGGTAAGTTGAAGTGAAACGCTTCTATGAACAATGACATCTGTGCCCTTGTGTTTATCTCTGGACCGTGCATCTCCAGCTGTATGTCCATGACTGGATCAAGGACACACATGGTTTATATTAACTGACTCTAGTATTTCATTACTGATCTTCACAAAGCTGGGTGACTGTAATTTGATGGAAGCTACAAATAAATAAGGACATTCTGCTTATTGCAACTATAAGTATTTTTGAAATCTGAAATATTAGATTTCATAAATCATGAAGCTTTATGTTATGATTCTCACTGATTTCTAATATCCTGGCAGCACCTGTAGTCCACACAAAGCTCGGGACCCTGAAAGGTGAGTATGTGAGTGTGAAAGGGAAGGAGACTGGCGTCCATGCCTACCTGGGTGTCCCATTTGCTAAACCACCCCTGGGCCCTTCCTTGAGACTGGCTCCACCTCAGCCTGTAGAAGGATGGGAAGGAGTAAGAGATGCCACTAAACAGCCACCAATGTAAGAAACATGTGCTTCAGTTGCTGTAAAACACAGTTTGAAAAACATCCAGCATTTATTAAATGTTTTTATTTTTCAGGTGCATACAATCTAGACGATTTGCTTTGGCACTGCTTGATAAACTCGGTTTCTTGTTGGCTGATATCCCAGACATCTCTGAAGACTGCCTTTACCTCAACATTTACACTCCTGCTAAAAGAGCTGATGATGCCAAGCTCCCAGTAAGAACCTTTTGCTGTAGGGTTTGAGCCTTGCTGGTCATTGCTGAAGAAAATTTCAGTGACAGTTGGTTTCCTTTTAAGGATTTTCATATGACAAAAAAATACCCTCTTTTAGAGCCAGTTGCAATGGGTTTGCCTTTATACCCAAATATTTTTTTGTTTATCTTATCAATTAATTTAATACTTATTAATTGAGACTCATGTAGTGTGCTTAGCAGGCACAAAAATTGCTTTGAAGGAAAGATAAGAATGAAGAATCAAAAATATCTTTGATTATTTTTTTCCAGGTCATGGTCTGGATCCATGGTGGAGGCCTCTCAATAGGATCAGCTTCAAAATATGATGGATCTGCCCTGGCTGCTTACCAGGACATGGTTGTGGTTCTGATCCAGTATCGCTTGGGACTTCTGGGGTTTCTCAGGTAAATAAACTCAAGTTACCAAATTACAACATACTGTTGTCCTGTTCTTTTCCATTTTCAAAGACTGCTCACCTTCACCAACTCTAAATGTAGCTTAGTATGCCATTCAACTCTTTGTTTTATCAGCACCGGAGATGCGCACATTTCAGGGAACTTTGGCCTGCTCGATCAGATTGAAGCTCTCAGGTGGATCCAGCAGCACATTCACAACTTTGGAGGAAACCCAGGATTAGTTACCATATTTGGGGAGTCTGCTGGTGGAGTAAGCGTGTCCCTTCTGGTAAGAATCTACAGTTAGAGGAAATTTATATAAACTTTTGCTGTGGAAACCAACCTTTAATATGTGTTCTTACTTAAATTACCAGCTCCTGTCACCACTGTCTGAAGGGCTGTTTCATCGTGCAATTGCTGAGAGCGGCACAGCTGCAATGGATTTACTTGTGGAAAATTATTCTCTACTAAAGGCACGGGTTTATTATCCATGTTGTTATTCTGGGGGATGTTAATCATTTTTCATTGTGCAACAGTAAAAATAATACAATAGGTTTGCTTTTTTAAATTGATATCTTTCCACCAGGAGGTTGCAAATGCATCTGGCTGCAGCCTTCAAAGCACAAAGACGTTTGCTGATTGCATAAGAAGCCTTGATATTGATACCATTGTGGATTTTACCAAGGTAAATTACTGGGTGGAAACCTGATGTGGATTTCTGATTGGCTGAACAGTCTTAAGATGTCTCTTAAATAACTCAAGGGATCTATTTTTACTTATTTACTTAACTTTTACTGTTTTACACCATTGGAATTTTTACTTTTGTGCATTTTATTCACAAGGACCGACGTTTAAGATGTCCTGTAAATGTTGAAGGGCATTTCCTGACAAAACCTGTGGATGAGCTGTTTCGTAAACATGAACTCCTCACTGTACCATTCATGATGGGTGTGAATAATGATGAAGCGGGATGGATGCTAAAAAATGTAAGTGCCCATCAAAATTTGATATCTTATTTTTGTTTAAACTGGCAATGTTAAGTGCAGCAAGGTTTTTATTCTTTCTTTTAGTCATTCATTAGTGTTCCACAAAATTGGGCAGAAGGAATGGATCGGGACCAGGTCATAAATGCAATGGGCTTCTTCTATCCCAATGTAAAGCACACACTGCCTGATATCACAAAGTGAACCCAACCTGCTCAAGCATCTTTCACTGACGTGTTCTTTATTTCCTTAAGCCTAAAGATGCATTCATCAAAAATTTGATAATTGCTGAATATATTGGAAACGGTGCCGACCGTGCGAAAAACCGAGATGGGTTCTCTGAGGTTACTGCAGATATTCTATTCAATATTCCAGTCATTAAAACTGCTAATGCGCACAGAGGTAACTTTTATAGATTAATGCACATTTATCTAGAAACAATTCTTTCATATTTACCGCCCTTACTAAGTGTGACACCTGTTTGTCTAATTCTAGAGGCGGGTGCTCCTGTATACCTGTATGAGTACCAGCATTCCTTGAAAATGGTGCAGAAAAGAAGACCGAGCTTTGTTGGGAGTGATCATACAGATGAAATTTTTACAGTGCTGGGATTTTGCTTCACAACTACCCACGTTAAACTGCCTCGTGAGTGAAACCTAAAAAGTTTAATCTGAGCATGAGATATTTGGGTTGTTAGTTTTTGGGGTTTTCTGGGGTTGGAGTGCAGGATTTTTTACAAGATTATCACTTTAGAGCCATGCTTTGTGGAGGAGGAAGAGTTGAGCAGAACCATGATGAGCTACTGGGGCAACTTTGCTCGCACAGGGTAAGCTTACATATTTTAGTATACTGGGAGATAATACCACATACCACATTGTTATATTGTGTGTGTCTGTCTGCATGTAGGTCTCCTAATGGGCACAACCTTGTCCACTGGCCAAAGTATGAAGCAGATGAAAAGTACCTGGCGATTGATTTAAAAACGCAAGTAACTGCTCAGCACCTGAAGAAGGAGCGCTTTGTCTTCCTGACACAGACCGTGCCAGAGAAGCTCAAACAGCATGACAGAAATGCAGAACGCAGCGAGCTGTAGAAAAGTCACATCTCTTCTCTGTTACGTCAGTTTTTGATATCATTACCAAATAATAAAATACATAAATTAATCACTTATGGCTTAATTGCCTGCCTTTCCATTCTACATCCACACAAAACTCATACTAGCCAGTAAACTATGGTTAATAGTAGATGTGCGATTCAGTTCTGCTGCTTGTAATCAAAGTTTAAAATGTTTTAATTAATTAAATTTATCTTTATAGCGCCAAATCAGAACAACAGTTTTCTCAAGGTGCTTTATAATGCAAAGTAAATGCCTTACAGAAATCAGATAGCCAGATGATCACCTTATGAGCAAGCACTTTGGTGACAGCGGAAAGGAAAATCCCTTGTAACAGGAAGAAACCTCTGGCAGAACAATGGCTCAGGCATATTTGCTGGATCGGCTTGGGGTGAGAGTAGATGACAATCCACATGCAAAACAGTGTGAAATAAACAGATGTGACAACCTGGTTCTTTTCTTTTCTTTCCCTTTTTTTGTTTATTCATTACTGAGAAGAGCGCTTACGCTGAAAAGCTCCCTGAAGTCTGATGTGAGCAGTTCAATAGGTCAAACTTAGTTTTCCACAAATTCAGGCATATGGCATTTAAAATAGTACAAAGCAACACTTTTAAAAGGCAAATTATTCAAACAGCTGGGTTCACAGAGAAAATAACTTATCAAACAAATACACTAAAGTTGAGATGGAATTTAATGGAGTGACAAAAAGGAAACAAAACAACACTTTAGCAGATATCTATTTTTTGCAAATATTAGTAAAGCTGCAGTCTGATATAAAAGTGCTGGCCAGTGGTTTTCAAATGATTCAATATATTGCCCAGAAAAGTGCACTTGGAGTAGGAAAGCTACTGGGCATCACCATCAGGCCATAATGAGACATACAGACACTTACTTGGTACTGCGCTGTTAGATCGTATAATGTTCAGCTACTAGGTCTAGAATTTAAAACAACTGGGGAAACCTGTAGGGAATAGCTTTGCAGGTATAAAGCCAGGCAAACACTGTGTCAGCCATTAAACGAACAACAAACTCAATACATTTCAAAGGTAAGTGAAGCTTCAGTTTCATACCATAGTTACAGAAGCACAAACTGTCTAACGCTGATACTTTGAATAAATCCAGATTATGTATCTGTTATCATTGTCACATTACAATTCCTTTTTCCATCTTACATAATAATTCAGGTGTGGTGATAGTATGTCTGATGTTGCTGAAGGACATAAATGTCTGACCAAAGCTGGTTGATGTACCGTGTTTGATAAGACGGCGGGTCAACAGTTAGAAAATTGCCCGCTTGTAAAACATATTCAGCAATTCTATTTGACACCATACAATGAATGAAACTTAAAACATGTTTGTTGTACTTAATACTCGTCTGTCCTTGTATCGCTAATGTCGGGCAAAGAGAAAAACACCTGAGATGCTGTCTTTTCTAAAGTCTGGATGTCTCTAAAGTAAAGGAAAAAACAGAGGGGAAAAAAAGGCATGCTGCTTTATTGAAAACAAAACAGGTTCAGATAGTGGTTATGAGTGTAAATAAATGCAGCATGCAGTTTAATATGTTGGGCACTGAACTCAGTATAATACTATTATATAGTAGAATACATTGGACACCTTTGTCTTCTTCAAGCACTGCCAAGTACAGACATGGATTTAGAATCAGAGGCACATACAGTTTGATCCATAATAAATGGTGTCATTCCTTTGTTGTTGTTGTTTTTTTTGTCCTACAGTGAATAAATAAATACATTTGTGACCTGTTATCATGCTGCACTGGAGGATTAAGGTCATACGTTAGGTGAAGACAAACAGTGACACGGGCAGCCTTTCAAAGAGCTTGGATTGGAACAAGCTAAAGTTAGATGGTAACACCCAATGCCTTTCAAACTCTTAAGTTAATCATGATAGTAACGCTGCCAGCAGAAGACAGAGGTGTAATTGTGTAGAATGGTTGTTATGACGGCTATTACTGTGGGAGGAGACTTAAAGCTTGGTGCATCAGGATGTCCAGGACTGCATGTTGCGCAGCATGGCCTCAAATCGCTCCAAGTTGGGGGCATGAGCGTGAGGTAAGTTGTCCGTCAGGCGACTGTACAGACTGAAAGACTTCAACTCCAGCCAGATGAAACCAAACCGGTCCTTATCAAACAGCACAAAGAGCCCCGGGGTGCGCTCCGGACTTGTAAAGCCATGCCCAGCAATCAGGCCTGTCCCATAGAAGCTGAAAGAGAGATACATGTCCTTATTGATTAATCCATTTTGTTACATATATTGACTGGTTCATAAACGTACACTATGCACAGGATATTAAAAGCAATAGTGAAGACGTCTTGATGCATTCTCAGTCATCCAGGAAAGTAAATCTCCAAAAAGTGACCTCCAAGTGACTTCTACAGTCTCGACTGAAGAAGTCACTTGGATGAGTGACGAAACGTTTCTCCCACAAAACGCTACGTCCAGATGAACAGAATCAACTTTTTGGAGACAATAGTGATGACCAGTATTTTCCTTCATTGATGAATTAATTGTGACCATTACTTAATATCATTGCCCTTTATGGTAAATGCCTTTCAAAATATTTTGAATTCTGTAACAAAAGCCTGTTAGTCAAATCCTCACCATTTTCTGCAGGCGCGAGGGTACTCCTCGTTGCGAGCCATGACCCCCATAGGCAAGACAAAAGGCTGTGTTTCAGGATTGGATCTGCTACTGTGACTAGAGTCACAGCTGTCTGAACAAGCACCGTGATTTGACTCCATCTCCTCTGCTGCGCTGGAACCACCACAGGCCCCTTCAGCTGCACATCTACCTGTGGCAGAAGTGCCATTTTCCTTTTGTTCCTGCTCCCTCTGTACTTCCTCATGCACTCCCATTACTAGCCGTGACAGCTCCTCAATGTTACACTGTTGCTCCAAGTCTGGGAGGACCACAGGCCGACACAGGTTAACATCCAGTGTGAGCTGCCCTGCAGGAACATTGGGATCTCCCTGCAGGAAGCCATAAAATCAGAGTATGCACCATGAGTAGATTTACATGCAATTTAAATCCACAGTCTTGAAAAAGAAAAACCCATTTTCAGTTCTAAGGTTTTATGTATCACAACATAATTGGGAAACAATAGAATAGAATAGATTTCAACTTTATTGTCATTGCACGTGTCACAGGTACAAGGCAATGAAATGCAGTTTGCATCCATCCAGAAGTGCTTTAGCCATAATATAGATATATAAACAAAAAACAAAAAAACACCTAGTCTTAACCAGGTCTGAATGCTATTTAAAGACTATCTCAGATTAACACATGATACCATTACACAGCATCTTATTTATTTAACAAAAAATTAGCCAAAATACAGAAGTGGCGTGTGAAAAAATAAGTGGACCCCATGATTCAACAGAAACCAATGTTAGCAGCAGTAACTTCAAGTAATTGCTTCTGTATGACTTATGTATGACAACTCATACCCTGGATATGCTGAATGTGTTTGCTGAAACTGGTGCTGTGCATTATGGCCAAACAGGGTACTGAGCCTCATTTACTACAGTGCGCATGCACAAATCTGTGCGTAAATTGTGCACATGAATATTTCAGGCACAAATCTGTGATTTTAGAAAATTTTTGTGCCTGAATTTGTTGGTACTTTAGGAATAAATTTAGAAGTCCCTCTGACCATGCACTGCACCTAAGGAATTTAAACAAAGGTCTTTAAAATGCACACTACTACTAGTGATACTAATAAAAACAATAACACTTATAGTTATTATTAATATTGCCTTTTGGTCGGACACAAAGTGCTCAGAATTACAAAAAAGGGATGTAAAGAAAACAAAATACTATCACTAAGGAAAAGCACAGCCACCGTTCGGAGGAAACTCATTTCCGCTGTTCATATCCTTTCAGTCACTAACCAACGTTCATGACCCTAGGTGACGGTGAGGGTGAGAACTTATGAGAGGGAAAGTATTTTTTGCGCATGGCAAAAACATTTCCACACAAATATAAGTAAGTGAGGCCCACTGATGCAGAAGTCTTGTGGTTTGTTCAAATTATACTTTGGAGACCTAAGCTGTGCTGCCATGTTCTTTTTAGAGAGAAGATGCATTCTTTTGTCACAACTTGCAAACATGCCATCAGAATCAGAATTAGAATCAGAGCCATACTTGTTAAGTCATTTTCTAGTTGTGCTGTAATGGATTTTAACATTTAACATGCTAACCAAAGCATGCAGAGTCTGAGATGTAGCTCTTGGGTTTCTTGCATTTTTTCTGAGTACTGCAGGGTCTGATCTTAGGGTAAATTTGCTAGGATGTCCACTCCTGCAAAGATTTGTTGTCTTCAACTTCTGAATGATCTCTCTTATTGTAGAATAATGGACTTGAAATGGTTTGGAAATGGCTTATTTTACTTTGCAGATTGCTGCTCACACTCACTGGTGATCAGTTAATCAAGTGCTTTTAATTAGCAGCAGGTGGTTACTACTTACCGTCTTAATTGCTACAAAAGCATTAAGTGTGCACTTAATTTTTCACACACTTCCAGAATTTTGGCTTAGTTTTCATTAGATAGATAAAAGACACAATGTAACATGTTATATCTTGTTGCTCCTCTAAGAATGCATGAACAGACTTTGAGGGATTTTAAGCTGCAGGGCCCACATTTAAGGATCCCTTTCATTTAAAATTAGTACAACCACTAATAATGATTATTACTTACAGTGAGTTTGGTTGCTCTTGCAGATGTTCCATGGAAACTAAGCATGACAATCTCCAAGCCATGACTACCATAGGTGCCTTTGAAAAGGCCTGGCTGCAGCAGATCAGAGGGCTTTGCAGGTGGCAGGTAGATCCTTCGGTATGTCAAGCAGTTACTGTCATAGGAAAATAGATGAAAGCATACAGGTTTATTTAGGCATATTACAATCATTATCATTTTAACATGGAAGTACAACAGAGAAAATGCACGTAAGCAAAACATAAATTTAAAAAAATGCATACTCATATTGACTAGTATAAATGAACTTCATTAGGATTAGCTCCTGCATGTGCTCATGAAATATTTCTTCCAGTGTCCTCCCCCATTCTTCCTCCAACCATGTCCTGAACTCCTGCACAGACACACACATCATAAAAAGTTGATAACAGTCCCTGAATTTCACCATCATCAGCATGCATGGGCTTTAAAAGATAGCAAACACTGTAAAGGTAGTAAAGGTATTTGACCCACCTCCTGTCTGCCTCCTGGCATGCGGTGATGGTCAGTCTGGTTACACTTTGTCGAAAATTCATCCTTCTTTACTGTCTAAATATAACAGAATATAAGATATAAGAGAATTACATACTTTGATAAGATATTAAACTCAAACTAACATCATCTATTTGTGTCAAGAAAGACAGTATCACTCCGCTTTTTCAAACGTGTAAACCCTTACCTGTATGTCTCCTTTGTGAGGACCTTTGTGTCCATACATGCACTCCACAGTGGCCTTGTTGCTCTCCATCATGTGGATCCGGAAGAGTGGGCGCCTTCTCATGGGGTCCTCCACGCGGGGGTCGTGAGGTGGCAAATACATCCAGCCAATGATGAACAACCCGTCCACCTGAATGAAAAATATTTTGAAGAATTTACCTGCACTACCTAAATGATATGTTCCTTTATACCAATATTTACTATATGTAGCAGTTTTGTGCAAAAGAGGAAAACTACCTACCACAACATTGAGCAATCCACCATAAGGGCCAATGTCAGGCTGCCATAGGCCCAAAATATGCCTGTATGGGTAAAGTACTGTAAAACAAGAGCATAATAACACACCATACAAATCATTATGTGCACTGTTTCACTTGAGGTTTAACATTAGCTCAGTCTGGTTGACAAAAACAAACAAACACCAGTAGATGTTAAAAAACACTCAACTTTTTGTTTATGAGCCGAAGGGAAGAAATGTGTAAACTGACGGTGTTCCTGCCAACCAGGTTTCTGAACAACACACACAGCACACCTGTCTTTCCATTTCATTTTCAATACTCACACAAGAAGCTCAGGGGATATTTTTTTAATAACCATAACCATAACGCAGACTACATTGCACTGCTATGACTGTGGCTTGCAGATTAAGTCAATAAAAGTCACCCCACACGCAACCCATCATGCTGCGGCCTCCACGTAGAGGCCCATGTACATACAGTGTGTGTACACGTCTCTATAGTCCATGTGCTCGTAGTCCGGGAGGAGCTTCATAAAGCGCCCAGACTTCACTCGTGGGTTGACACCTGCACGGGCACAACACAGGCATGTGTAGAGCAGCTGCGGGCCAGGGGGGGCTCAGTCCAAATGCAGCGCTCTAATGAATGCAGCAATGTGCCAAATCATTTCATCCAAAACCCAGTGGCTTTTCCTGCCAGTTTGCTACCTATATTTGGTGGAAGCTGGTATTAAAAAAAATCCATAAATGTTGCTCCACATTTCTGCTGATATACAACATTTTAAAACCTATACCATGAGATGTTTACACACACACACACACACACACATATATATATATATATACACATAAAACTGTCAGATTTTTTTCCCTTTTTGAACCAGTAAATGTTAAATGCATCAAAATATGAGTGTCCATTTACAGAATAACCTAAATGAACAGGAATGAACCTGCTTCACTAAATCGATAAATAGATTATCTTAGTTCGAATTTATTATGCTATCAAAGTATTTACTTCTCTTTTATGTCTTATATTGTGTTATATTTAGACAAATATGTGACATGAGAGCTGAGAAACTAACGTTTAACATAGAGATCCTGGCTAGTCACTCCTCGTGCTTCCACCTTCCTCAGATCCTCTTTCATGCCAAACTCTGCAAGGAAAAAAAGAACAAGACAAAACAAAACTTAGTTTGATTATGACTTTGATTATAAAGATAATAACACTTATAATTAATGTGATAAATAACCTTGGTATTTATCTAATTGAGAAAAAGCAGTGATGTGAGAACAATTCCGATATTCCTGGTGTCATTTCCCCCTTTAAATTGAGATCAGCGAAATAAAGACTTTATAGGGCAAAGTTAAACCCCAGTCATCA